>NC_133351.1:30585678-30919011 GCF_030506205.2 Paramisgurnus dabryanus
CCATCATTTTTTTACATGACGCATCGCCGTGCCAAAAAAAAAGAAAACACAGTGTGAGAGGTTACTATAGGGGCTATCTACATGAACATTAAGGAGGATGGACAAATATAAACATAAAAGTGGGTCGGAGAAGTTAGTCATGAGTCAAAAACTACCCAAAACATTTCGTTTTTCATTATTTAAAAACCATCCTTTAAAGTAAAAAAGTAAAGTAAAAATATTTGACCACCTTTTTAAAAGTATATGTTTGTTAACAGTGCCAACAGGCAAGGTTGGGAGGGCCTTGGCTTAAGGGGGCCCGTAATTTTTTTTTTTGCATATGGGCCCGGGACTCACTTGCTACGCCACTGTCCTCAATTACTGTTTTTGCCCCATTGACTTCCATTATAACAATTTTACTAATCTTTGATAAGCCCAAGACTGTAAAAAAGGTTTAAAAAAATCCAGTCCACAATTACTTTTTATATTGAAAATCTGTAATTTTGTGTGTTTTTCCATCAAATCATTGACACCACTTATGAACTTGGCAATAAAATAGTTAAAATCATGGAATTTTTTGGAGCATTTGGTAGTTTTGATCAGTACTGAGGGCGATTAACAGATTTATGAAAAAAATTGGAAAAAAATATTCATCTGATACATTTTAACAGCCGTTTAATTTAGTGGCTTTTTTTGTACACGAACAACCTGAAAGGGTAGTAAATTTGCCCACGGTATATAGTTGAGTTTTTGAAACATTTCAAAGCATTTTCTCAAAATATGTGTAAATATAAGATTTGTCACCGAAAATCATTCCATTTGCTGAAACACAGAGAAAGTTGTGGCCAAATGAAGACATAAAAAAACAAAAAAAATGGCCTCAACAACCCACAAGGGTTAAATTTAAAAACATTGATGGCTAATTCAGAATGATCTCCACCATTTTCCATTTTGTCACACAAAAAAGGGACCTTGCGTACTTGTATTACCCTGCTTCAGACACATTACTACATTAAAGTCTGGTAGTTTGGATAAGAATTGAAGAAGAGGAGAAAAGCAGTGTTTCAATGCAAAATAGGACAGAAGTGTAATATAAGCCAGTATTTGGTGAGAGTAACAAGAGCTTCCAAGTTTAGGGATATGGGACATTGTTCATTACATCAGGGGACTAAAAAGCAGCAGCAGTGTTCGCAGTTGTTGTGACGGCAGTGTACACACCGATTGCAAATGTCGTCCTCAAGTCTGTCATTCATGTGAAGCTCTTGGCTGCTGCAGATCGTTGCTGTTTTTGCATTCTAGAACAAGATTTGTTTGACTTAAGATGCTGTCTTGCATAACAACAATTTGAAACCAAGCCCATTTATTTCATACACTCACCTACAAGCAGCTATAGGATTTATTCGATTTGTGGATGTGCACCATCTCTGTGCTTCTGTCCATCCTGTGATCCACTGGAAATCAGCAGTGTGAAGTGTAAACTTTGCATAGTGATATTTATACATCTATCAGCAGATGGTCCAGACCACTGCTCCAGCGAAGGACAAACACATCGCCAGATCACACCCGGAGGACACCCCAGCACAGACGAGGGAAACGACGTTAAAAATTAATGAATGACCTCAACGACAGTGTGTTATAATCCTCCACGCTGCCGTTTCTATAGTCCGTATGTTGTTTTGTTAGCGTGATGGTGCCATTTAGATACGTTGTTTGTGCACCAGGGTCGCGGGTGTTCTTTGGAAAAGGCTTTTAACGATGTCTCTGCTCAATGCAAGGTGGAAGGAGATGAAAAGCGGGCTGTGACTCCAAGTTTAGCCCCTTAATTAGCACCCAGCGGCAGCTCTTAGGGTATATAAATAGTCTTTAGGCTTTGAAGCTCCTTCTGATGTCTCATCTGATATCAATGCTTTCGAATGGTCATGCGTTGGGATAAAAGCAACTAGAAAACCCCTCTTAGGGTGGAAAATAAAAGATGCATGTCAGCTACATTGGAGGTATTGAAAACCAACTGACTATGGGTGTAATCGTCAGATGGCCATTAACTCACGCTCCTCTTAGATTTTATGTACCGGAAGCGACGAATATGTGTTGTGAGGCATCTTGTGCAATCGACTTTCTGATACACTGACAGCCTTGGAGCGGCACGCACACCTTAGACAGTCCATCTGATTAGCTGTCATCTGTAAATTGCATCATGAATAATTTTGGGGAGGGGGGGGAGAATAACAACCATAAAACAAACTGATCTTTGAGATCAATGCCATAAGCAGACCACCCACATATATACAGTATACCTGCAGCCTGATAAGCAACATCAGTACTTTTCGTATGCAAAATATTAGCCAGTCAATTACTGTACGTATAGAATTGTTAAAGGTACAGACTCAAAATTAATGTTTAAAGTAGCGTATTATATCTCTTTTGTGGCATAAAATGAAAATCTATGCTTGTGTGTTGATTTGAAGGTGAAAGCTGTGAAGATGGGACATATACTTGTCATAGATGAAGCTGACAAAGCACCA
Source organism: Paramisgurnus dabryanus (assembly GCF_030506205.2). Taxonomy (NCBI): domain Eukaryota; kingdom Metazoa; phylum Chordata; class Actinopteri; order Cypriniformes; family Cobitidae; genus Paramisgurnus; species Paramisgurnus dabryanus. Next base: position 30,588,180 of record NC_133351.1, read on the forward strand.
ACAAATGTCACCTGTATCCTAAAGACGTTGGTGGAGAGCGGGGAGATGATCTTGGCGGATGGAAGAAGGATAGTGTCAGGTAAAACCAGCTGAGAGGATTGAACATATACCATGGCAAAGATTGATCACTGACAGTTTTAAAACCAGGGTTGTTCACATTTTCCACAGATCCATTAGAAGCAGCAGGAAGGGTGAATGCTATCCCCATGCATCCAGACTTTCGCATGATTGTTTTAGCGAATCGACCTGGCTTCCCGTTCTTGGGAAATGACTTCTTTGGAGCCCTTGGTGAGAGTCTTCCATAGATTGATTTGACACATGTACTTTGATCATATATGCAATTATATAGTATGCATGAGTACTGGATATAGTGCATAAATTGTATATCAGTCCCTTCAATTTTTGCAGTTCTGCGATCGCGGAAATGTCACATTTTGCAATCCTGCAATATTTCGCAAAATAATCATAAAATAATTGCAAAAATAATTGCAAAAATATTTTCAAAACAATTGCAAAATAATCGCAAAAAATAATATACAATATAAAATATTTTATAGACGGTTTCAGCAGTAACAACATAAACACGCGGCTTTCGTGGTCATCGCGTAACTTCCGGTAAACTCAGCTTAGAATAAATAACAACAAAGTCCTTTAAAGTAGTTTATTTATATAACAAGCAAAATAAACAACACGTAGATTACATAGGAATCCAAAACATTTGTTATTTCCGACGAGGTATTTGTTTAAGAGTTTAGTTTCAGCAACTAGTCAGACCATTAAACAAACAGAATCCGGAAATAAAGTTCCGACCAGACGCTTATCGCGTCATCACACGTGCGCCCGATGAAACGGTCTATACAAATTATATAAAATGATTTAATTTTATGTCATGATACTGTGTAGACAACATTTTTGGCTTTATTTTACTAACGCACATCTTCTAGCATGCACCACGCTATATAAGCTTACAAGGTACCCGCTAGGATGCAGGACTCATGTCAGGCCGCGAGGACCGCACGCCTTTCTCCTTTAAGGCTTGCACAACGCTAACATACACACAGGTCATACACAAATGTCCATCTGCGAAATTAGGTACACAGAGACGGTTATATAATCACAGTTTAGGGAAAAGGTAGTTTTGGACGTGTGTTATTGGATTCATGCATTACTTTATAGGTTTTTAAAGTGACAGCTGTTAGTGTTCATCAAGAAACAAACAGTATGTCATTAAAAAAAGCCAATGTTGACATTTGAAATCACCTAAACCAGTGGTTCTCAAACTGGGGTCCGGGGCCCCCAGGGGGGCCGCGAGATGGTGCCAGGGGGGCCCCAGTTTTATGACATTTTATAAAATACATTCATTTATCATGTATTCTGTGTAATTAAACCTAAAAAATTAGGCTACTAACCAACAGCACTACTTTGTATAACTTAATATGTTTTGTTTAATTAAAATTTGTCATAAAATTTTGTCATAAATTTTCTTTGGGGTGGCCGCGAAGAAATGCATCGTACACAAGGGGGGCCGCATGCAGAAAAAGTTTGTTTGAGAACCACTGACCTAAACAAACACACCCCTACCCCAATATAATCTGGACCTTCTTTTGATAGACTCGCCTCACACATACGCAACCCAGGCAACGATGTTGCTAAGTAGACACGCCCCTTACTGCCGATTGGCCGAAGTGTTTTTGGTACTCGGCCCGACTCTTTTTTCCAAAGTGTTTTTCAAAAATCATGCACCCCGCCTTTAAAGAACTGTATGCTGACTTTTTTTCTCCTATTTTTTTTTTCATTTGTTCCCTGTTCTTATTTTATCACTGACTGTTTACTTGATTATTTACTTGATAACTTACAAATTTAATATTGAGCATTTATGGTATCCCAGTTAGAAAAATCTTAAAGAGACCCTTTCATGGATTTCAACTTTTTAACTCTAGTTACAGTATAATGTAGCAGTTTTGAGCATAAAATGGATGTGCAGAGTTACAAAGCTCACAGTCCAATTTAAAGGAAGATATTCCCTTTAACCGAAGGCATTTTTAGTGTACTACAGGAAACGCCTGAGATGTAGTTCTACAGTTATTTCCATGACCTGATGACGTGGACGTGTGCATTTGAATAATGCCCGCCCACTAGCTGCTTATACCCGCCCACTTGCTGTTGTCAGAACTGATTTGTTAACTAGCCCAAGTCTGTTTGCTAACGGTATTGCGGAGTTATTGATTTCAGTATGTCTAGAAGAAGCTATTTTTTATGTGAGGGTAAAATAATATTGTACAGTATGAAGAGTAAGTGAAATAGTGGTTACAGTTTATGCAATAAACAGTTGCAATGCAATTCATTCGCACTGTACCCAGAAACTATTTCTCCTCTCATCATTTTTGTGATCACTGCTTCCTTAAACATGTAGAGGTCAAGGCTGTATTTGTGCAACGTTTGCCCCTAAAGGATTAATCTGTTCCTAATTTGTAGTGCTTTAGGATCACATTCACAACCAGTATACATTATTATGTGTATATTTATTAGTTGTGTACGATCGCAGTGCTGTGGAAAATATAACAAATAGTTAAAAATAATTAAATAAACTGACATCCTATATGTGAATTTTTCATGCGTATTTGCGCCATGATGTGTGGATAATTCAGTAAATCATACAAAACTATACAATGTTACAATGTAATCGTTTCAAATCATGCAGTGTTACATTGTAAACTTCAGACTAGGACTGTAAAATAGATCGTCTTTTGTGTGTGCACATTAAATGAAGCCTTTTAACGTACTGTAGCCTGCTGTATGTCTAAACTCAACCGCTGTTTAAACCTGTATAGCTCTAAATCGACAAGCAAATGCATAAACAATTCGTTTTATTCGGTGTATAAAACGAATGAAGCAGTTCTCGCTTATACAAACTGACAAGAGCCGCGCGTGCCGTGGTAAAAGTGTGGGTAGTAAGTGGAGAGAGACGGAGCTTCTATAAACCTCATAACACCTGATACATTTATACTCAGTGCTGTGTTTCTCAATAACGTTGTTTTTAATTAAACATAACGTCCTATGAAGACTTTAAAACCTTTCTCACTTACGATGTTAGCGGCTGCTGTCCATGGGAATGGTGCTGAATTGGTAGACAGCTATGTTTCTGGATCCATATTTCAAACAGGCATGTTTATACATATATTCATACTTATTTATAGATAGATTGTCTATTTAAAGAGAGTTAAAAATATTTTGTATTCACTGCGCCTTTTTGCAAGAAAGTATTTGGCTACCTTCATAATAAACTTGACGTTGTACAACAACAGTAGGCGCGAAACTATCTGCACGTTGTGTTAAATCCCATGCGCAACACTCAGATAAATGTAGTGTGTTTACACGAGAGAGTTTGGTCTGCGCTGCGGAGAACGCGTGTATGGTATTTTATTTGAGCTGTTTAGAAGGTTTTGGTGTCTGGACATCGACTGTGTTTATTATTATAAAGAAATTCTGCACCAAGGTTTGCCGTCATGCTTTTACACAGTGAACGAAAGTAACAGGTTATTATGTGACAGACAACTAGTCCAGTTCTCTTCATTAGGCTACAGCAGAGCTTCACCGAAAATGACAACAAGTGACCACGATCAGACTGCTGCACCTGTGCTCTCACTCTAGGGCTTTTCACACCTGAAATTGTTAACCCTGGGTTATTCTAAAACCAGGGTTAACGGAATCCTGGGTTATTTTTTTCATGTTTCACACTGTTCAAACTTAACCAGGGGTTAAGAGATAACCCTGGGTATTCATAATTTGACGTTTCACACTGTGCATTCCTAAACCCTGGGTCAGGAGTCTCCAACACAGTTTCAACACACCTGTCTGTAATTATCAAGCCTTGATTAGCTACTTCAGCTGTGTTTAATTAGGGTCATAACATTCTAACCCTGCTTCGTTTCACACTGCATGCGTTTGGCACCACAATGCGGGGTTAACACCACAAATGCGATGCTAACCCTGCTCCAGAGCAGGGTTTCATAACCCTGGGTAAAAAGCGGTGCTAACACCGCTTTCAAATTACAGGTGTGAAACGCTCCTTAACCCAGGGTTAAAAGCGGGGTTTAGAATGAAGATAACCCAGGGTTAAACGCAGTGTGAAAACCCCTTCTGTCTAAAAAGCCCCGATGTGACATAAAGCAGGTTTACATTACAGACACTAAATATCTATGCAGACACTTAAATGAAGAATTGTAATACACTGATTATTTATTCAGGGGGTTTACCTTTATTTCTGAATATGGAAAAATTACAGAGGTCTGAATTTTCGTGACCCTGTTGCTGCAACCACAATACATCCGAAGTGTAAGGTGGTTACAAATGTAGCATTGTGAAGCATCCTGCTCGATTCGTCCGTGGGAAGGAGTATCTGTTAGATTTGTTTCTTTCTGCAAACTCTCTAAATCTGATTCAGGCTCAAACTGCAAGGCAATAGCGATGCAATAGCCTACTAGAGGCAGTTTGATTATCTGTACACGCATGGGAAGCCTAAACCCGATATAATAGACATTTCGAACGCTACAAGGATTGACCAATCACAATCGTTTAGAATCCCTGACCAATCAGAGTATACTTGGCGTTTGTGGGGGTGGGGCTTTGAAGAGACGCCCTGCAATCAAGCGTTTTAGAGAGAGATGTTGCAAATATCTATATTATGAGAAAAATAATGCTTTAATTCAAACAACAGTATTGTGGTAGACCACAACAATAAATATATAAACTTTTTTTGTGGTCATTTTAGTGGCTCTTTAAATGTTTTTGCTAAATTTCAAAATAATTACCACTAAAAATCAGGCATTTTGATAGCAAAAATTACCAAAATCCTGGTGGGACTGATATCAAGAAGTCATTTTTGACAAAAACGAAGTTACTGCCTTTTGCAGTGCAAAGGTCAAAGGTTTGATTTACAGGGAACACATGCATAGTCATAAAAATCCTCCGTCTCAACTTATTGGTTATCATAAAGCTGTCAGCATAGCCAATAAATCTTTTCATCTTATCTGCATAACCTATTTGTTTCTATTCTGTCCTGGCTCAACTAGTATTTTCCAACCCTCCTTAATCCCCAGCACCACCTGCCTAGATCTGCTACAGGGTTTTTCATACCTATTACTAATACTTAGTTCATCCACTCAGGTGACATATTTAGCTGCCATGCAGTGGACAACCCCAAACCTCAGGCAGAGTTTGCCATGTTGAAACAATACGGACCTGACGTTCCTGATGCTATTCTCCAGAAGCTCGTGGCTGCATTTGGAGAGCTCCGGAACATGGCAGACCAAGGAACCATCACCTACCCCTACTCTACACGAGAGGTGGTCAACATCGTAAAGCACCTGCAGGTAATTCTGATGGCATTTTTTAAGCAAAACTGGAAAGTACTTGCAAACTGACTGCAATGCAACATCTGGGAAATTCAGATCTTAAAATTAGTTAATCTCCCATTCGGACATTAAGAGACTATTTTCCAAAATAAGCGACAAAGCGGACAGACACATTCTGCATAAGATCCCCAGGCTATATCAAATCTTAGGCCGAGGATGTCTCTTATTTTAAGAATTCAAACTTTGACTGATGTTTAATAGATAAGTGCCGGGAGGTTGAGTCTATGTAACTGTGGAAAAGGAAAGGTGCCTTGAGAGAGAGAGGGAGAGAGTCTCTGTTTCTTCATCAGCCCACTCACACCCTAATCTGACATATAGAGGCCACACTGCCATTCTAAGCCGCCTGTCTCTGGGGTTTAACTCTGCTGACATACAAACATGACTTACCAGCCTTCTGCCCCTCCTCGTACTGCTCTCGGAGGTGCAGATATACTGATGGAATTCATCTGTCACTTTGAATGAGGCATCGGTTGTCAGAACAGATTACCCAAACATCAATGAAAGCAAGCAGCATTTAGAGGCCTGCACTATTTAAGCCTGGACACGATTGAATACATTGTTACAGAACTCTTTAATTGGGGTGTGCACCATTTAGAACTAAAATTAGGGCTGTCAAAAGATTAATCGCAATACAACATTAAAGTTTGTGTTTGCATAATATATTTGTTTGTGTATTGTGTGTAATTATTATGTGTATATAAATACACACATACATGTATACATTTATACATTTAAGAAAATCAATTTGATACATTTTTATTATAATATAAATATATCTAACATATATATATATATATATATATATACATTTTCTAAGTAAATTTAAAGGATTAGTCAATTTTCTTAAAAAAAAATCCAGATAATTTACTCACCACCATGTCATCCAAAATGTTGATGTCTTTCTTTTTTCAGTCAAGAAGAAATTATGTTTTTTGAAGAAAACATTCCAGGATTTTTCTAATTTTAGTGGACTTTAATGGACCCCAACACTTAACAGTTTTTTTCAACGGAGTTTCAAATGACTCTAAATGATCCCAAACGAGGCATAAGGGTCTTATCTAGCGAAACGATTGTCATTTTTGACAAGAAAAAAAAATGCAGTTTTAAACCACAACTTCTCGTCTATCTCCGGTCCTGCGTGACCTAATGTAAATGCGTAGTGACGTAGAAAGGTCACGTGTTACATATATAAAACGCACATTTGCGGACATTGTAAACAATAAACTGACACAAAGACATTAATTAGTATCAATCCACATACGTCGGAACGGTCCTCTTTCTCCACACTTGTAAACACTGGGGCGTAGTTTCGCGTTCATCCTCTTTGACCTCTTGATGTGATGACGTATTGCGTGAGGTCGCACTGGCGCTTTTCAGGACGGGATCTAGACGAGAAGTTGTGGTTTAACAGTGCACATTTTTTATTTTTCTTGTGAAAAATGACAATCGTTTCGCTAGATAAGACCCTTATGCCTCGTTTGGGATCGCTTAGAGTCCTTTGAAACTCTGTTGAAAAAAACTGTTAAGTGTTGAATTAAGTGTTAAGTGTTGGGGTCCATTAAAGTCCATTAAAATTTGAAAAATCCTGCAATGTTTTCCTCAAAAAACATAATTTCTTCTCGACTGAACAAAGAAAGACATCAACATTTTGGATGACATGGTGGTGAGTAAATTATCTGGATTTTCTTAAAGAAAATTGACTAATCCTTTAACCCAATTTTGGGTTTGTGCTGAATATACCCAACAGTGGGTTGAAACAACCTAATATCTATATACAATATGCACAGTAATATAATATAATAAGGTATTTTTCATATGACACACTGTAATCTTAAATAAATAAAATCTAACAGCAGAGAGCTCTCAAAATAATTTTCATGTAAATGTTCCTGTAGACAGATTGATAAAACACTGCATTAGCTTGCAAAGGTCATGGGTTCAATAATTATAAAGCGCACCTTGTAACCACTCTAAATGCATAAATATAAATGTTTTATATATAAATTCATGATTATGAATTATTTTGTGGGTTAACACTGTCCCGAAATTTTCCAGAAATTTCCAGATGAGGGCCTGGCCAATGTGGTGAGGAACGTGTTTGACTTTGACTCCTATAACAAGGACATGCGTGAGGTGCTGATCACAGCTCTGCACAAGCATGGCATTCCAATCGGAGCCAAACCCACCAGCGTGCACCTCGCCAAGGAGTAAGAGCCTTAGCATCCATGAGAAATACATAATCATGTTGTTTCTTGGACTTGTAAAAATGAAGTGCATCTGTTTCACATGGTTTTTAAAAGCGCACACTTGATCAAATGTACTGTTTACGTTTACCTTAACATGAAGTGTGCAATTTCTGTACCACTAGTGGCATCTAGGTAGTCTGAACCACAGTGTTCCAACAGTATTCAAGTTTAAGGTTAAAGGGCCTATATTATCCAAAATCCATTTTTACAAGGTGTTTTGATATAAACGTGTATTAACACAACAACCTTACAATGAAAAAAAATCTACCCTTTCCTTCTTTTTCAATCCCCATTAAATCAAAGCAATCTCATTAGATATGCTGTTTTGATTCTCTTGTTAATGTGATGTCGCACAAACAAAGCCCCGCCCACAGTCACTGACTGACTGGTTAATTTTACCCAAAAAAATTTCTTAATATGTTTGTTAGCATTTTGGACATGCTATAATCAATTATCTGTGGGGTATTTTGAGCTGAAACTTTACAGACACATTCTAGGCACACTTGAGACTTATATTAAATCTTGTAAAATGAGCATAATATGTGCCCTTTAAAACACTCCCCACACCTGTTCGAACAAATGTAGTTTTTCCAGCTTTTGCTGTACTTTTGAACAAACATATTGTAATTTTGTTTGGAGATGCTAACTGTACAGAAATGATACACTTCAACTTGAACTCATAAGCTGCTAATTTTAGATTTAATAGAAACTTTCACATCTATTTAAAGAAAGCATACAAAGAAAAACTCATATGACAAAATAACTCAAATGAATACTTGAATGACAGGCGTTATGATGGGTATGATTTAACTATATATATTTAAGAGAAAGTTCACCCAGAGGTGAATATTGAGCCGTTATTTACTCTCCCTTTGTCATTACTGCATATTATCTGTTGTTCTTAAGGCATACAAATGGATTGGGTGAAAAGCAAAGTAAAATATATTATTTTGTTCTTGATCTTTACCTTGTCTTTTTCTGATGACGAGTAAATGATGATTTAATGTTCATTTTTGGGTAAACTGTTTCTTTAAGGCATCATCATTGTAATTTATAAAGTTTTCAAGCGCATTTCAGTGCTTCACTATTGTAAAATGTACACTTTTAATAAAGGAAAATATTTGTTTCTTCTGTCTCATATTTGTCTTTATTCACTTGCTTATAAGTGCAATTTTGCCATCTTTCCTAGTTAAATGTTTAACAAAATAAAAAATGTAATGAAGAAACAAATATTTTCTGATTATTTTAACTCATTCTCCACCAGCCATTTTTTGAAAAGTTGCCCACCAGCATTTTTTTGTGATTTTCACAAAAGTTTCACAAAATGCCTTCCAGGAAATTCTTATTCTAAAAATATATAAACAAACAAATATATAAAATGAAAGAACAGACCCCCTGCTTTCAAACAAACAATAAACTAACAAACAAAATGGAAAAAAAAAATTTCATCCTATCTATATATTTTTCTCTTATATTGTTTTGGTTTGTCTTTTTTTCAGATTTCTTTCGAATGCTATTTTGGGGTTAGGAAGAACCAATAAATACAATAACTAAATTGTTTTCTAAGAACATGAAGCGGTGTATTTTAGGGCTTGGTATTGGCAAGGGCCTCATAAAACGATACGTATCACGATACATGGCCCATGCTACAGTGTATCACGATACGATACGGTGCTGTACGTTGCATGTTACGATACATTGCCATTCTTTTTCTTTTTTTAACAAAAATGTAAAAAATTGAGCTGATTTTTTTTACTTTTTTTAAAGCCAAAGTGCGTACACACGAAAGCTGCAGGTTTTTTTAAATTTTCTGTCATTTTTTCACTCCCGCTTACTTTTGAGAAATTGGCCATATATGACAGACAACTGGACAGCGACAACTACAGCAGCGGCGGAGGAGGTCATTTGACGCACACAGAGGGATTATTACATTTTTAAAATACCAATAGTAGAAATACACTATCGTGAAAAAGTATCACGATAGTTAGCTGTATCGATATTTTTGCACAGCCCTAGTGTATTTGTCCATGTCCAAGTACCCCATGATTTACTCACCCTCAAGCCATCCAAAATACATACTTTGACAAACACAATTTGAGTTATTTTAGTAAATGTCCCTGTTCCAGCAGGGGGTGCTCATCCTGTGGTCTGTGTGGGTCCTAACACCCCAGTATAGTGACGTGGACACTATACTGTCAAAAAGCACCGTCTTTCGGATGAGACGTTAAATCGAGGTCCTGACTCTCTGTGGTCATTAAAAATCCCAAGATGTCATTTGATAAAGAGTAGGGGTGTGCCCCAGCATCCTGGCCAAACTTGCCCATTGGCCTACTATTCATCCCCATATATACAAAATCATTGGCTATATCACTCTGTCTCCTCTCCACTAATAAGCTGGTGTGTGGTGGGCGTTCTGGCCTAATATGGCATCATTCAGGTGGATGGTGCACATTGGTGGTGGTTGAGGAGATCCCCCATTCATATGTAAAGCAATTTGAGGTCTGCAGAGAAGCGCTATATAAATGTTACAAATTATTATTATTTTATTTATTTTTGTTCTTCCAAGCTTAATACAGTAGTAATAGAAAACAGGGTCTAAAACTTTTAAGCCCAAAAAAGTACATCCACCCTCCACAGTAATCCACATGGCTCCAGAGGGTTAATAAAGGCCTTTTGAGGGCAATTGATGTGATTTTGTAAGACAAATATCATATTGGAGCCTATATATTGGATCCATGTTGTCACATTGTGTTTGTCTATTGTTGTGACCTAGATGATGATCAGATCACATTTTATGGCAAATCACTGTATCAACATATCAACTATCACTGTAAAGTAGAACACTGACTGTGCATGCACAAGAATATTCTGAAATTATCAATATTTGATCAATATATCATATTTATATAAACCCACATGAGCCTGACTACCATAACCAGATCAAGCCAATATTTAGATTGAACCTCAGATTTAATATCTCAAGTCGTTTCTCACACGTGATTTTGTAATGCAGACAGACAAATATCAAATGCCTTTTTCCCAGGTTACCATTGACAGACTGTAAGATGGCAGGGTACTGGACCATAAATCAGGGAGCCAATGCACGCCGAAAGCTGTTGTGTCCAACGGAGTCCCGTCGGATAGATATCAAGGTATTATGAGCCTGTCCTTTTAACAAGCAAAGTAAACAATACATACACAATGTGTTTATATTAGGATAATAAACTGTGGTGCAAATTTTTTATCTGTGGTCTCTTCAGGGCCCAGTGTTTTTGCGAGTTCAGAGTTACCCCACTGAGAGGCATGAGTCCAGATCTATGAGCTTCACTGAGGAACAGGCTCACTGGCAAATCCCTATGAATGAGGTTAACATCGTCTGTGATGTCACCACTGCTAACGGTATGCCACGACATAACATCTCACTACAATATATACAATCTAGGGGTGAGCAGCATGACTAAAACCTTTATGTGGCGGTAATACAATCCTAAATCCTTAAATATCTGATATTTTTGGTTTGGTGTTTTTAATCCAGTGAACACAGTAATTCACCCAAAACCAATGTGCTTTCAAACTACCAATAAACTAATAAATGGTGTACCAGAATGTTGGTTGACATTTTTAACAGTATCTTGGAAGTGACTTGTGTGTGTTTTTGTGTCCTAGATTCGATTTATGTTGCCACATGTAACCCTGTATCGCTGTACGCCATGAAGGAGAAAGGAGACTCTGTACAGTGTATTGAGCTATATGACATATTTCCTCGTACCATCAGCGGTGTGTGGCAGCCTTTCGTCTCTGTGGCAGCACTGGGCAACCCGCTGCAGGGCCAGCTGGTGCTGCATGAAGAACAGGTGTGTGTGTGTGATCTTTAACCCGGCTATTTTACACCAGGCACCGCATGTAAAAGCATCGCCATCCACTTGATGTCATTATCGCTCCATTTACAGGTATCACTGACGCCCCGATGTTTATCTGAGAAACACACTCTCTAAACATGGAAACAGAATATCATCAATAGATGCATCATTTCCATCAAACCCGAGAGGGAAAACAATGGCTAATAATAGTCAATGGCCACAGATGAAAACCATTTTGAGTTTGCACCATATTTTAATGGACGTCGTTGTTATGTTTCAAAGCATTATTCATTCATGCTTGACATTTTCTTTTGCATTTTAGTCCCATTTTCTCCCCTCAAGTCCACTCATGATGTTAGTCAATAGTCCCTTTCACACATACAGGCCTTACTGGTAAATTGATAGTAATTTACTTAAATTACTGTGCGAAAATGATTTTTTTTTTGTACTGTAATGGACCCAGGTTAGTTTTAAAATCATTTTCATAATCGATTCAAACCATTTTTGCTGTTAGGGCTGATAATTTTTTTTAAAATTGAAACTAACATACCTATTTCAAAAATAACCACAAAATACAGTAACACTGGCATAAAAAAATTATCTGTGGTTGATGCCTATTTTGTACACCGAAAGTTGATGTCAAATAAATTACAGTGCAGCACATTTTATACATTTTCTTACAAGTCTGTCAGTTATATTTAGGCTTTGTAAAGAGGATTGTATTGAAATGTGCACACAGTCACCCTCATTTAAAGGCGCAGTGTGTAAATTTTAGCTGCATCTAGTGATGAGGTTGCGAATTGCAACCAATGGCTCACTTCACTTCTCTCCCCTCGCTTTTGAAACGCACAGAGAAGCTACGGTAGCCGCCACCGGACACACATGTCATCTTCAGAGACAACTTAGTAAAAAAGTTTGTCCGTTAAGGGCTTCTGTAGAAACATAGTGGCACAAAATGGCGGCTTCCATGTAAGGGGACCCTCAGTATGTAGATAAAATGTCTCACTCTAAGGTAATAAAAACATAACAGTTCATTATGAAAGGTCTTTATACACCTCTGATAATATAGTTTTGTATATTATTTTGCATTTCTGTCAAGAGATCCTTCTAAAAAAATACACACTGTACCTTTAAAAATAAATGTAAATACATATCATGCTGTATATGTGAATTACAAATATACGTAGATTACAAATGTAATGACAATTTATATAAAATACGTTTATCTTTGTTTTCAGAAGATTTTAAAACGAAACACACAGGGGTGCGGGCCAATTAAATGCAGTCTTATATATTTCTGAGCTTGGACAGCTGTTTTAAACTGTAGTAATTGCTATAAGTTTTACTGTAGTGAATACAAAAGTTATTTTAGCAGAACTCTCATTTTCTATTAGTTAACTAAACGAAAAAAATTTGTAACCTTTTCTCATTATTCCTTTTTAAGTAGGATATCAAATGAGTAAAACATAAAGTACTGTACATCTAAAAGGAAAACACCACAATTTTTCAATATTTTACTATGTTCTTACCTCAACTTATACTAATAAAAACATGCCTATCTTTTTTTATGCATGCACTTAATCTTTGTACAGCGCGTCGTGAATGTGTTATAATTTAGCCTAGCCCCATTTATTCCTTAGGATCCAAACAGGGATGTGGCGCAGTCACATCATCACTCCTGACTTCGGAAGTTTGAGCGAGAGGGGGAGTAGTCAGGAGTGATGATGTTACTGCGCGCCGAGGTCGAAGTGCTGCAAACTAAGTACTCTTCCGCCATACAATATAGTTCTCATTTTTTATTCGCTTAAAAAAATCGCCACTTTTTATTTTATGCCACCATACTTACTCGTGTAACTACTCATGTAACATGTTAACATGGAAGTGTTTGGTGGCTTCTAAATGCATTCTTGTTTGGATCCTAAGGAATGAATGGGGCTAGGCTAAATGCTAACACATTCACAACGTGGTGTGCAAGATTAAGTGCACGCATTGAATAAAGATAGATATGTATTCATTCGTCTTGTTGAGGTAAGAACATAGTAAAATATTGAAAAGCGGTGGTGTTTTCCTTTAACGCTAACTCAAAACTTGCTTACACGAGGTGAAATCTAACATAAGATTTGACTGTAGCTTACGCTATCGTCCATATTGATAAATGCCAAGTCTTGCGTGGAAACAACCGTACGCATAATTTCTGTTGTACCTTTACAAACATTATAAGTGGTCTGCAGAAAGTATTTTTTTTAACCATATGTGGACATGATTTTTTGTGTTCTGCAGGGTAACACATTACTGCATCTGGATCTGGTAACTGGAGCTGTGAGAAGACTGGCTCTGTCTCAAGACAAATCAGAAGAACCAGTACGAAAAACATCAAACTGGTGGAACAACAAAGACAGTCAGGTGAAAATCTATTTGAGGAGATGCAAAACGCTTAGGTTACTCGCGTAACCCCGGTTCCCTGAAATAACGGGAACGAAGCATTGCGTCAGTTTGCTGACGCTATGGGGGAAACTCCTGTTTACTCCATGATTGAAGGCTATTGGTTAACGTCTGTAGAAAATACAGACCAATGACGTTTGAGCCCGCGCGGGGGCGTGACACACGTCCCTATATAAGCCGGGAAAATACGTCAAGAGCTCATTATTATTCGACTGAAGCGTGCAGCCGAATAACACTCGCTGCGTAGACGTTTGTAGCACGGCCAGCGACGCAATGCTTCGTTCCCGTTATTTCAGGGAACCGGGGTTACGCGAGTAACCTAAGCGTTCCCTTTCAATACGGTTCACTTCGCATTGCGTCAGTTTGCTGATGCTATGGGGGAACGTAATCCCATCCCGCCGTGCATACACAACGGACTGAGGTGCCCTTACCGGAGAGACACTGCATGTGGCCCTAACCCAGCGTATACATAGCTCTAGCGAGCGCAAGTGTAAGCACCATATATGAGACAGTAATACGCATACAGTGAAGTTTCTAAACGCACCATGATGCATATACAATAGAGCACGAGACGGCAGGTTCCCTGAGCGCGCCGCGAGCTGTGCATGATTTATTAATAGGTAGCCATGACGGTGAGCTCGCAGCGCACCGTGAAGGCATACAGAAACGCAGTCGCGTGAATCATTAAGCCGATAAGACCTGTGCTTGTAAGGCAGGGACATCCAGGCTGTAAAATCTGCAAACGTAGACGGCGAGGACCAGCCGGCCGCGTTACAAATGTCAAAGATAGAAATCCCCGTAGACCAAGCCCAAGATGAAGCCATACCCCTCGTGGAGTGAGCTTTTAAACCAACTGGACAATGTTCATTCAGGGAGGCGTAAGCCAAAGCAATGGCTTCGACGATCCATTTAGATAGCCTCTGTTTAGTGAGCGGCATACCTAAAGAATGTTGCGCGAAGCTTACGAACAGCTGATCTGACTTGCGGTATGAGGCAGAACGGTCCGTGTATATTCTTAACGCTCTGACGGGGCAGAGCGTGTTCGGGGTTTGTTCGCCATCCGTCGGCGGGAGGGCGAGAAGTGAAACCACCTGAACTCTAAATGGCGTGGTCAAAACTTTAGGAATGTATCCCGCTCTCGGTCTAAGGATCACTTTGCTATCATTAGGACCGAATTCCAGACACGACGGGTCAATTGAAAACGCATGTAAATCGCCCACTCGTTTAACCGATGCCAACGCCAGGAGGAGAGCGGTTTTAAACGAGAGAGCGCGCAGGTCAGCCTGCTCGAGGGGCTCGAAAGGGGGACCGCGCAGCGCTTTCAGAACCATGGACAGATCCCAAGACGGGACCGTGTTAGGTCGCGGTGGGTTTAGTCTGCTAGCGCCTCTGAGGAATTTAATGATGAGATCATGTTTTCCCACGGTGTGACCGGCTATAAGGGTGTGATTCGCCGTTATCGCCGCCACATATACTTTAAGCATCGAGGGCGCGCGACCGCCGTCCAGCATTTCCTGTAGAAAGGAGAGAATATGCTCCACTTCACAGGTGTTTGGGTTTAACTTTTTCGTCGTGCACCAGTCAGAAAATATAGACCACTTTTGAGCGTAAAGGCGCCTGGTAGATGGGGCCCTAGCTTCAGTTAAAGTATTTAACACTCGTCCTGAAAGGCGTGACGGTTGCCGTTCAGAGACCAAACGTGTAGGTTCCATAGCTCCGGCTGTGGATGCTATATCGTCCCTCTCGCCTGAGATAAGAGGTCTTTCCTCAGCGGTACTGGCCATGGTGCTGATGTTTTCAGCTGCCATAGGTCAGGGAGCCACGGTTGATTGTGCCAAAACGGGGCGATCAGAATCATCGCGCATTTCGTCTCTCTTATCCTCTGAAGGACCTGTGGTAACAGAGCCACCGGAGGAAAAGCATACAGAAGACACGCCGGCCATGTTTGCGACAGGGCATCGTGGTGTCTCGAGAAGAAGATCGGGCAATGCGCGTTCTCGTCGGATGCAAACAGATCGATCTCCGCTCGGCCGAAGACGGTCCATATTTTCTCGACCGTCTGAGGATGCAGCCTCCATTCTCCCGGCGGCGGACCGCTGCGCGAGAGAATGTCTGCACCCGTATTGGCTACACCCAGTACGTGAGTCGCTTTCAACGAACGTACGTTCCCGTGAGCCCATAATAAAAGCCGTTTCGCCAGCCTGGATAGGGAGCGAGATCTCAGCCCTCCTTGGTGGTTTATGAACGAGACCACCGTCATACTGTCCGACCGCACTAGAACGTGTTGATGTTCGAGTTTCGGTCGAAAGTGTCGTAGCGCTAAGATAACCGCCCACATCTCGAGGTGGTTGATATGTAGCTGAGACAACTGGTTGTTCCACGCACCGAAGGCGGGCTCGCCGTCGCAGTGAGCGCCCCAACCCGTCGCAGACGCATCCGTAGTCACCACTTTCCTCCTGCTCACGGAGCCGAGCTCCGTGCCCGAGAGGAAAAGGTGAGGGGATGTCCATATCGAAAGCCCTTTCACGCAGCTGTACGTGATTTTGATTAATAAGCGGCCCGACAACCAAGCACGGGGCGGAACTTTCGCTTTCAACCAAAACTGAAGCGGTCTCATGAACAGCATTCCCAACGGTATTAGTGGGGATGCTGCTGCCATCAGACCCAGCATTTTTTGGAATCGTTTGAGAGGGAGATGTGAACCCGCTTTGAACGATGCCGCCTCGCGTCTGACCGTGAGCGCGCGTTCCTGTGTAAGCCATGCCCGCATCTTTAACGAGTCGAGCGTCGTGCCTAAGAACGCGATTCGCTGCGTGGGGGTGAGCAAACTCTTCTGGAGGTTGATTTTGAACCCTAAATTCTCCAAATGCTGGAGTACAACGGTCTTGTGCGCAATATTTTCCCTCTCTGACTGGGCTAGAATAAGCCAATCGTCAAGGTAATTCAATATGCGGATGCCGCTCTGTCTGAGAGGGGCGAGAGCCGCATCCGCACATTTGGTAAATGTGCGTGGTGCCAGAGATAATCCGAAGGGCAGAACTTTGTACTGGTATGCTGTCCCGTCGAACGCGAATCTTAGAAACGGCCTGTGACGTGGTGCTATCGGAATGTTAAAGTAAGCGTCTTTCAGATCCACTGATATGAACCAATCGCCTGGTCGAATTAACGCCATGATTCGTCTGGCTGTAAGCATTTTGAATGGCCGTTTGGCAAGAGCGCGATTCAAAACGCGTAGATCCAATATCGGTCTGGGGCCGCCGTCTTTCTTTGGAACGAGAAAATAACGACTGTAAAAGCCTGATTCGCTTTGATCCGCCGGGACCGTCTCTATCGCGTCTTTTAGCAATAAAGAACGCACCTCTTCCCTGAGGATCTGCATGCGATCGTCTGGGACAGTGGTGTAGAGAACGCCGCGAAACCGGGGTGGTCTCCGAGCGAATTGAAGTGAATAACCGTGTTGGATTACGTTTAGAATCCAGCCCGGCATACCGGGTGTGGATTGCCAAACGTGAAGTTTGACGGCGAGCGTCGATATGCTTATGGACGTTAAGCCGTTTGTGTGTGTGTGTGTGTACAGAGGAGGAAATTTGCTCTTTTTGTGAAAAGGTAAAAATTTGTTTTTCGCTGTTACAGCGGGGGGTGTCCAGCGCCCGAGGGGACTGAAACACGCAGAACTTTCGAGGGCGGGCCGGCCGAAGCGGGACCAGAGCCTCTTTTCCTCCTCAGACTCTCTTCAGGGAGGCGGCACCGGCGTCGGGTCCAGCGTGATCCGGGGACGGGGACCGCGGCGTCGAGGCGGGCCAGCCGGTCGTGCAGGACGCTGGCGCTTGACCTCCGGTTCAGCTCTCTGCTGGGGTTGAGCTGGTGCTGGCTTAGGGCGCTGAGCTGGCGGCGGTTTTGGGCGGCCGGTCTCAGACGCTGAGGCAGATCGTTTCGGTAGGAAATGCCGCATGGCTTGCGACGATTTCTGTGCCTCAGTGAAGCGCTGGGTGAACCCCTCCACAGCAGAGCCGAAGAGCCCTGACGGCGACACGGGCGAGTCAAGAAGGGCAACCCGATCCGTATCCTTGATCTCCGTCAGGTTCAGCCACAGATGTCTCTCCAGAACAACCAGGCTGGCCATGGCTCTTCCTACAGCCTGAGTGGCGACTTTAGTAGCGCGAAGGGCCAAATCAGTCGCACTGCGCAGGTCTTTGAAGGTCGACGGGTCCGGGCCTGCCTCGTCCATGTCACGGAGGAGTTTTGCCTGGTACACCTGCAGCACCGCCATCGTATGGAGAGCGGATGCGGCGTGGCCGTCGGCGGTGTAAGATTTGGACGCCAGGGTTGATGTCAGACGGCAGGGCTTTGACGGATGGTTCATCTTCGCTCTCCATCCGCCGGCTGAAGATGGGCAGAGATGGGCGGCGACAGTTTCCTCGAGTGGCGGCATCTTCGTGTAGCCGTGTTCGTCGGCGCCGTCCACTACGGAGAGGACGTGGGAGACGGCGCTCTGAGCTCGAGTGGAGTGGGGAGCACGCCAGGATTTGGTGAGCTCCTGGTGAACCTCAGGAAAGAACGGCGCCTGCCGCTGGCGGGATGATTGACGGCGCCCGGGCTGCAGAAACCACTCATCCAGCCGGCTGAGTTGAGGCTCTGACGGCGGCGACCACTGAATGTTGAGCTCCGCTGTAGCTTGTGTCAGGATGCGGATAAGCTCAGAGTTGTGAGGACGCGACTCGGTTGGTTCCTCAGCGGCGGCGGCGTGGGTGTCGTCATCCGAAGCCGCCCAATCCTCTAACTCCTCAGAGGATGACATCATCTCCAAATTGTCACCGGACCCAAAGGAGACCATGCCGCTAGCACTCGGCAGGGGGCGTTGGTCCTCCTGGACGAAGGTGACGGGATGACGGCGGGGAGACAGAGCACGCGGGGGATGAGCCGGCGTGGACTCGGTCTCGGGGCGTCTTCCAGCTTCACGGCTCCGCTGCTGTTTAGGCGGGAGAGCACGGTAAGCCTTCCTTTTAAAGAAGTCGAGGCGGGAGCGCAGCACTGCGATTGGGAAGGAGCTCGCAGTGGGCGCAGCCCGCCTTGGTGAGTACGGCCTCAGCGTGGGCAGGACCCAGACAGACGACGCACTCTTTGTGGAGATCCTCCACAGGCAAAGGGGCTCGGCATGAACCGCAATGCCGAAGCGACATTATCTCAACGCGCTTCTGCTCTTTAAGTTGAAATTCGCTCTTTTATCGTTCACCGGAAAGCGGCAGGGGAACACGCTGGTGTGTAGTTGTCCGCTGCAGTGCTTAGATCGACGGCGAGTAAGGGCTTCTTCTTCGGAGCAGCGAGAAGGTTCGCGCTGAAGGAGAAAAGTAATGAGCTCTTGACGTATTTTCCCGGCTTATATAGGGACGTGTGTCACGCCCCCGCGCGGGCTCAAACGTCATTGGTCTGTATTTTCTACAGACGTTAACCAATAGGCTTCAATCACGGAGTAAACAGGAGTTTCCCCCATAGCGTCAGCAAACTGACGCAATGCGAAGTGAATCGTATTGAAAGGGAACCTGTATGCACATGACATGTTTTCTTGTAAATTATTTTTTATCAGGCTCTTATGTTTAGGTCCAATAATTTCACTTTCGTGGCAATGAAAAGTTATTAGCCTGTGATTAAAATGCCCTTCTTTCCACAAATCTCACTTTGACTGCACACAATTTTGACTGCAAAATCTGAATAATTCTAAAAAATATCTCCAGTCTCTCTTCACTGTCCTTTCTGGATAAAGGTAAAAGGCTTAAAACTTCGGTCAATATCCTAATTAATATTTCGATAAACCTCCTTGGTTTTCTCGCACCAGTTGAGGAGAACAATTGGAGCTTTCCAATTCTTTCATGTCTCCTGGACGTTTAAAAACTGCTGGGTTTCTGTCCTGGGATAACAGGAAGGATCATAGTACATCATACATTTGTCAATGTCCCTTGCTTTGGCATTGTCTGTTTTTCTACTGGAATCTTCAAATTCTTCTTCTGCAGAGTCATCCTCTGTAAAGGCTGATTTTCAACCATCTGGATCTTTCAGACCGACTCCTGTACCTCGCTCTCATTTTCCTACTAACAAAAGTACCTGTTTGGCTTCATCCCACCCTCCCGTGGTTGATGGCGTTTGGCCTTCACCTCATCGGCAGAGATCGTCTTTCCTGTATATTTCACATACATACTCATTTTCAACATCAAAGTCCATCAGAATGAGTGAAGCTGAGGCAAACACTGAGGTAGCTCAGTGGCTGTGGCTTTACCTCATCATGTACACGAATTTGGCTGGATGATCACCATGAACAATCAATTTCCTTTCCAACAATGGCTGATGTATGGAGAACAGTTCAGCTTCATCTTGTGCTGAAGCTGGGTTTTGAGGAGCTTGTATTGACTGCTGAAAGGCCCTGTCAGCCAGCAATGGCTTTTTCACCAAATCCAGAGGTCTGATCTTGACAGCTGGAGATATCATGTGTCTACAGGCCCTGTGAGGCCTAATTGGTTCTCCTACTGATGGCAGGGGTATTATCAGAGTAGTTGAGGTTCGAGGGACCCAGTTAACCATCACTGGTTCTCCCGCTGATGGCAGGGGTCTGATATCATCAACTTATAGAGTTTTTTGAGAGGCGTCCCCAACTAGTACTTCTTTTTGAACTGATGGCTGAGGTCTGATCTCACCAGTTGGAAGTCTTGGGTATTGAGACCTTGTTGGCTCTTCCACTAAAGGCAGGCACTGATCACACCAGCTTGGGTTAGAGGAGCCCTGTTAACCATCACTGGTTTGGTCAAGGGTTTGATTCCAGTGACTAGTGTAGAAGAAGAGTGAGATGTTCTTCATCTTTCTATTGACCTTTTTCTTTCTTCTGTTTCTCCTGCTTCATTTTTAAATAATGAATCTGAAATATTAAATTTTAACTTAAATAGAATTTTTTTTGTAGATGTTGTATAAAATATCCACAGAAATCTGCTTCTCTTGGTAAATTTGAGCACAAGTGCTCTGTCTTTCTATCTGTCTATCCTATAGCTGTATTGTATAATGTGTCTGTCTGTCTGTCTGTCTGTCCGTCTGTAAATTTCTATTTATTTGTCTGTCTGTCTGTCTGTTTGTCTCTTTCTTTCTGTCTATTTATGTCTATCTATCTGTTTGTTTGTCTGTCTGTCTGTCTGTCTGTCTGTCTGTCTATCTCTGTCTGTCTGTATGTATGTCTTTCAGTCCTCTACCTATATTGTACAATGTCTGTCTGTCTGTCTGTCTGTCTGTCTGTCTGTCTGTCTGTCTGTCTGTCTGTCTGTCTGTCTGTCTTTTACCTATAATATATATTGTCTTTCTATCTCTCTCTGTCTGTCTGTCTGTCTGTCTGTCTGTGTCTGTCTATCTCTCTCTGTCTGTCTGTGTGTCTGTCTATCTATCCATCTATCTATCTATCTATCTATCTATCTATCTATCTATCTATCTATCTATCTCTGTTTGTCTGTCTGTCTGTCTGTCTGTCTGTCTGTCTGTCTGTCTGTCTGTCTGTCTGTCTGTGTGTGTGTGTGTCTGTCAGATTGTTTTAGACATCATTGCATGGTTGAGTGGTATACTTGATTCTGACAGGTCATTTGTGCCATGCAGCTACATATAATACTTGAAAAAAGTGTTTCTTGTAACTCGCTAAGCATGGTGAGAGTAAATGGCAAGTTTATGGGGTTGAATTCCCAGGGAACAAATAAATTGATCAAATGTATTTATGTGTCTTTGAAATGTATAAAGTCTGGACTTGCTTTTTTGTTGCCAATAGCCTGGATACAAAATGTGTAAGGAGTTTGCCCACAAGAACTGGCTTCTCTTCTACAAAGAAAATGGGTAGGTAACTCTCACCTATTATTGTGTCCTATGCATTACTCAGTCATGTCATACTGATTAACACTTTGCTTTATTTAAAACAGGAGTGAGCTGGATGTTGTTGATGTGCTAGAGGGTCAGATTCACACCATCTCCCTCCCCATTAACCTGAAAGCTGTGTTCCTGGTGGCTGAAGACCGCTGGCTGCTTATCGAGAACCAAACTGACAAGTACTATTAAAGCCAGAACATTGACTCTCATATTTTAGTACATAACACACAAATCACATGTTTATATTTTAAATGCTATATAATCTGCTTCAACCAATGTTATTTCTTCAATTTAATTGCTTCCATCATGTGCAGGAAATTCATGTTGACAAAGCCTATGCACATGGGTGCTGAGGACACCAGCGTGTGCCAGCTGCACACCATCACTGAAGATGCTGTTAGCACTGGCTTTGGCATCAGCTCAGGTGAAGAACTGTCTAGAGTATTCACTTTAAAGGCTTTTGCTAGCCTCAGTGTCTATTAGGGGTATGACGAGACACTTACCCTACAAGATGAGAAGAGATAGGGTTCAAAAGGATCAGATGAACTATATATGATGGATGATACTAATGTCTTGATTCCACAATTATTTTACAGTTTGTTTTTAAAGGGGTCATACGATCTTGTGAAAAAGAACATTATTTTGTGTATTTGGTATAATACAATGTGTTTGCGTGGTTTATGGTTAAAAAACACATTATTTTCCACATATCGTACATTATTGTTGCTCCTCTATGCCCCGCCTTTCTGAAACGCACCGATTTTTATGAAGCTTATCATTCTGAAAAGCATGGTGTGCTCTGATTGGCCAGCTATCCAGTGCTATAGTGGTGCTACATGACCCACGTATGGTTCTTCATATGCGCTATATAGCACTAAAAATGGTTCCTTTATAATTAAGAGCCAAGAACCACTTTTAGTGCCATTTAGCATCGTTTGTTTTTAGAATGAAGATCAGCTCCTGAAGCACAGCGTCTCCACGACTGCGGCAGCAGCACTACAGCAAAAATAAAAGTTATGCCTTCTTGCTTTGTGTATACATTTGGGTGGTGTTGTGCAAATCTTGCCACACAGTGACGTACTGTAGATATGTGGGGGCGTGTTTGAATGATGTGTTTCAGAGGCGTGGATGTGTTTTTAATTTAAGAAAGAATATCTCTGTGGGTTTGGGACTTAAATCTTTGCGACTTTATGGATCTTCTATATGCACAAACCGTTTTTAAAGGGGACATAGCATTAAAAAAACTGACTTTTTCCATGTTTAAGTGCTTCTATCAACCTAGAAAATGTGAAAAAGATCAACCCAGTAACTCAGTTTTGATAAACCATTCTCTGCAAGCATATGAAAAAATAGCTCATTGAAATTTGGCTTCCCTTAACTCTTTCACCGCCAGCGTTTTTAAAAAAAGTTGCCAGCCAGCCCCAGCGTTTTTCATGATTTTCACCAAAGTTTAATGCCTTCCAGAAAATGTCCTTCTTTAAATATATAAACATACAATATACCAAATGAAAGAACGGACCCTCTGCTTTCAAACAAAAAAAAAAAACGTTTCATCCTACCTTCAGTGGTTCTTTTGCAATCAGCTTTTGAATATGGGTAGGTTTCTGCAAAAACACCACATTTTGAGCAAAAAGCAGAGATAATTAAATTTTTGTGACGGACTTTTCATAGAGATCCCATTCAGAGCGATCTTTAAAACAGACACGGACATGCAGCAGCTTGCCATAGGGCAATACTTCCGGGTTAAAAAAGTTGCGGAAGGGCGCCACCTGGTGGCTAATAGCGGTATTGCGGAAAGACGGAAAATCTCGTCATTGGCGGGAAGCGTTTTCTCTTAATTGACGAGATATCTCGTCAATGGCGGGGAAAGAGTTAAAAGGGGAACTTATTACACTAATACCGCCCCTTAATCTGCACTATCCAAACACGGCTCTGCCATTTCGTGCAGAGAGAAAAAATTATTGACAGTACCACCATCATTGCAAACAGCGTTTATATTTCATCAGCTCATTTGCATTTAAATGGACACACCCAGAAACGGCCCATTTTGGTCACACCTACAAAATGGCAATTTTAACATGCTATAATAAATTATCTATAGGGTATGTTGAGCTAAAACTTAACATATGTACTCTGGGGACACCAAAGATTTATTTGACATCTTAAAAAAGTATTGTGATATGTCCCATTTAAAGATTTGAAATAGCAGATGAGTTAATTAAATTTTTATTCATTGTTCACTCCACCATCCAACACTTCAGTTTAATAAAGTTGCCAGTATCAGTCTTTGAGATGAATGAGTGTCATAAAGTCTAACGCTTAGTGGGCATCTCAAGTATCAGGCATGCTTCAGCTTTTGTTGACGTCATTATGAGCATTTTGATGACACCAAAAGGTCCCATCAGCAGGCTTAGGCATCTTAATCAATTTGAGCTTAGCAGGGTGTCACCAGAAGGTCTAAATAATGACCAATTAAACAGAAGTATAAAGATAACAAATGTAGAATCATGGTAGAAATGTGTAAAACCCTTATACAGTATGTAACTTTGAGGGACACATTATTTCTGTAAGAGGTCAGAGCAGTGATTCTGTTTTTGGTGATAAACCTCATCATTATTAAAACAAAATTTCAAGCCACCTAAAGGATGCAAGCTGAGTTTCTAAAAGCTGTAAATTGAAACTTAAAATTGCAGTTATTTGTGAAGTATTTTCTGTAAGTGCGTTGTACTTCTGCTTAAAAAATGTACAGATTAAATGCTACTGTGCATTTTAGCTATACATTTTTTAATAAGTATGTGTGTCCTTTGGATATCGTACCCATGACCTTTACACTGTTAACGCAGTACTTAAAGCAACACCAAGGACTTTTTTTACCTTAAAATAACGTTTTCAAAAAAGTTTGAGTTGTTCATCCACTCGAAACAGGGTGAACGGCACTTTCACATTTGTTTTGCAGCCCTCTATCGGACAAAACAAGGTATTGGTACTAAAGAAGCTTCCAACCGTCGGGTCGCGGTCCTGTAGTTCGTGTGAAAACTACAAAAACTTGCTTTACGGCAGACCTACAATCCAGCTTTGCTCTAGTAGGCTAAATTATTTACAACAGTGGTAATGGACAATTACGCTTCCAACCTGTAGGGGGAGCAAAGAGCAAAAACTCTTTAGTGTTGCTTTAACCAACTGAGCTAAAGGAACATGAGATTATTATTATTAAAATAATCAATTATAAAGTAATGTTCTGACTCCTGACTAATCTTATTCTTAAGGCATGGAAACCACAACTCCTCAAGAGGTATCAAGTGATCAGCTGCCCAATGTGAACCTCAGTGCTGCCCTGGGCAAGAAAATCATCTCTCCCAATCGGATCTTCTGTGACACAAACACCTATGCTAATGTGATTGTGGGCTTTCCAGATCTTTTGGTAAGTGACAATTATTATATGACATTGTCATTTTGTATTAAAATCTCCCTATGGCTGATAATTTTATCACTTAAAAGGCATGTAAAAGTTTTTCCTGTGATAGTAATTTCTACATGCTTTAAAACTGCTTAATTGTAATTTCTTATGCGGATCTATGAATATGTTAATTAGTCTCCGCCTTCAACCTTTCGTATGCATGAATAGATGCCAATTTTGGTAGATTCAGACACATAACTGCCAAGGTTTGCAGCACTGACTGTTTTTAGTGCAGATTTTAGCAAGTTAGACTATTAAAATGTTATGATGTGATTTTTTTACATACTGTGTGTCGTAGATAACCAAAGGCAATTTCAAACGTGAATAAATGAAATGTCTTTGGAAAACTCAAATGTTATGGATAAAAACTCAGCAATGGTGATAAATATTATGAAGCATATTAAACTTGAAAATTTTCATAACAGTGGGAATGTAAAAAACTCAAAATGGGAAATATGGTTTAACTCTTTCCCCGCTTCCTTCTTTTATGGCAATCCATATTTCCACTATTATCCACTAGGTGGCACTCTTACCCAACTTATAAAACACTAAAGCATCCACTTATCTAAAAACAGTAAAAACTCTCTGTATGGTTCGATGAACACTCTAAATCTAATTTCTAAAAAAGTCCCAAAAGCAAAAATACAAGTACATCAGCTGTTTTTGAAGAAACCTACCCATATTTGAAAGGTGAAAAAGGGAACAAATAAAGATAGGATGAGACTTTTTAAGAAAGCAGAGAGTCTTTTCTTTTATTTGATATATTGTTTGTTTATATATTTTGAAGAAGAAATATTTCTGAATGGCATTAAACTGTTGTGAAAATCACAAAAAATGCTCCCGCTATGGCAATTAAAAAAAATGCTGGCATGGAAAGAGTTAAATATGTAATATTTGTCCATGTTGTGTTCCCACAGTCCCCAAATGAGGTCTATACCTTTAAAAGACCATCGCCCTTAACTGAGGGGCGGGGATCTGATATGTTTTTTGGGTCAAGCAAGCGAACAGGGCCCGCAAAGAGGGTCAACTGTGTATGTCTACTGGATGCCAATCAGGTGGTCCGAGCGTTGCCCGCATCACAAGTTCCACTGGCTGATATCTACCCTAATGGTAAAGCACTCATATGTCAGATACAAATGTACATGTTATGCATGAAATCACCAGGTGCCTTACTTAGTGGTTGTATTGATTTACTGACAGATGTCACACCACCCATGACTGCTGCTTACCTTGAAGTGACAGACCTGAACTCGAAGAAACTCAAATACGTTCCGGTCCCAAGGTAAAAACTCTTTCATAAAACTGTAGCTCCCTCATGTGTTTGCCTTTGCATGGCAATGATGAAAAAACTGAATCACATTGCAGCTTATTTTGGCCAAGAACCACTTACTACATTTACATCTATGCATGTGGAAGACACTTTTATCCAATGTGATTTGCAGTGCATTGCAAGGTCGCATCTGTGATTTCAGATCACACCTAGCTGTAAGATCATGATGATGATATCTGTGGCTCAGACTACATTTACTGTAGAGGCATTTTTCTTGGCAGACGTTCCATTATTATTTGTAAAGCATGATGTGATTTGAATTCCTCTGCTCTGATCAGTGCTGTGTGCAAGTGTCTGTTATACTGATACTGTCTGATACTCTTTAGGAGCAGTTCAATGTCTCCCTACACGGTGTGGATCTCAAAGGTTTCAGACACAGATGTAGTGATAGCTCCCTTGGGCTCTGGTGGGGTTGTCACTGTGGACATGGGAGGCTATGTTAGATTGTGGGAAACAGGGATTGACAACCTGCAGCGCTCCCTGCTGGAGTGGAGGAACATGATTGGATCGGAGGATGGCAGGCCTGTTCAGGTAGGACCTTTTGGCCAAATCATGATTCGCTTTTTTAACTGCATTTATTTATTTTTTATTAGTTTTAAGTACTGTTATGACAAATATGTGTTTTTTATTTAAAACGAAATTATAAATCATTCCTCTAATTTATTAACCCATTACCTGGCACAGCCCTTTTTGAGTGTGGGGTGAAAAGGTGATGTACACCTTCAAATTAACATAGCTTTTTTTTTGTCTAGAAGCCTAATTTTGGTCTTCTTTAAAGATAAGACTTTAAAGGTTTTTACAAAAGTGTCTGGAGGTGATTTGTAATAAATAAAAATAATGCAATATAGTATTATATACATAAAATAATAAAAAAATGAGGTTTGTGTTGGTTTGCTGTGAGGTTTTGCTGCATACTCTTGTCACAAAATAATAAATTACAGTCACTGCATTATTATTACTGCTAAAAGGTTTTGAAATGTAAAAAAATACATTCTTAGACCTTTCCAACAATATATAGTTTGTTGTGAAAGATTAACATTTAAATGAAAAATATTGAAGTAAACTCAGGTGTATCGCTCACGGGATAGTGGCAGTTTATTAACCCTCAATCGGTCCTTGGGGTCTATATGACCCCGAACGACATTTAATTAGTAAAAAAGAAGATTCCCTTCATCTCAGAGATATAAAATTTTGTGACTTTACCTAAATAATCTATCTTTACATACACACAAAAAAAAAACTGTGCTTGATTCGGTTGTTCTAAAGGTATGTAAAAAAAATCAATATGACCCCAATTGAAAGTGAATGGGAAATGCAAAAAAAATATTTTTTTCTATTTGTCAAAAAATAAATAACAATAAATCCAGCATAAATCTGAAAATTTTGACACAGAAATGAAGACCTGGTTCTTGTGCACAAATGCAATACAAAAAACACATGCTCATACAAACACACACACACACACACACACACACACAGGTATGACTGCCACAGAGAGCATTTGTATGGAAATTGGCAAATAAAATCAGTCACATGCAGAAAATAAGATATAAAGGGGTGTGACCTAATGCACGCACATGTACACTCACAAACACACGCGCACACACACGCATGCACACACACACACACACACACACACACATACACACATGCGTGCACGCACACACACACACTTAGTCAAATTACTGTGGCATTTTGTAAAAACAGACATTTCAAAATGCATCAAAAACTATACAAAAAAAATACTATTTGAAATAATATTTATTTTTTATGTCCTTTCTGATGTTTATATAAACATAAATTTACAAAAGGTATCACTAAAGTAATGATTTGAGCTGTTGTCCATATCCAGTAAAATGAATGGGTCTCTATGGGCATCTGCTGGTCGAAATGATTTAATTCCTAAACAGTAATTTTTTATGTTTTTTTTTCTAAAAACCAATGGCTGAATTCAACACCTAAGACCTAGATCAATATCTAAAAACAATTTAATTCAAATTTAGATCATAATTTATGTGAATTTTCATAAATATTTTTCAGGCAAACCAATGGTGTAGTTGAGGAATTTAGTCGTAAACAGGTACAAAAGTACTTCAAATCTCTCAAAACACAGCTTTATTGTATAGATGAGAAGTAAACAAAAAATAATGTATTATTTGTATTATTGAAAATGTATATTTTTCTTACAATTATGTTTTCAATTTTGGGGTCATATAGACCCCAAGGCCAGAAGTGTAAACAGAAAACAAGGAGCGTTTGAGGGTTAAGACACAATATGTAGGATTTTACCCACTAGAGTTCACTATTTCACAATATCAAAGGCCAAGCTTAATGACGATATACAGTATAGGAGAGTGAAATGACTGGAGATGTTGTTTAAATTATATAGAGACGTATAGAATTTGCTTAATGTTTATGGATAAGGTAATAAACAAATGTTTTTACCTGTACGTTTGATCAAGTTATATTATGCCATCGTAATGAATTAGCTGTGTTTTAGATTCTGTATAACCTCCACTTCAGCATTTGCCAACTGGTGTTTAAATAGTTTCTACAACCTGAAGCTGGGGATAGCGCAGATATTAATTCACTAAAAGGGCGATAATTACAAGGGAGACAAGGACGAGCCATTAGGAATTTTTGGGATAGTGTAAGTTCACAACTCCATGAAATATATCACACTGTGTAAATGTTTTTTTTTTGGATATTTTATTACAAAAATCTTATATATTGTGGCTTTAAGTAACAATTGCATTAAAAGGGTCACCAATGAAAGACGGTCTAACTTTAAAGATACAGTACATGAAAATGTTTGTACTTACATAGGAAAAAAAAACATTTGATGCATTTGTATTTATTATGTGCATGGGGTTGGGTTCAGCGTCAAATGTGTTAATACAGGCAAAAACTTTTAATGTAAGTACTAGGGATGCACTGATATGATTTTTGTGTGCCGATACCGATTTAAACAGACAACTAGCCGATACCGCTATAAACACTTGTATATACAGTTGGCCTGTTAGCTAGTTTATTTCTGCATCAAATAATTTTACTGAACATGGATTGGATCTATTTAACATTCAACTGACCAAAATAATAAGAGTTAGATAAAATAAGTAAGATAAAATGTTGGCCATTTTTGTAATTTTCCGAAATTTTGATTAAAGGCCAGAACGCTAACATTTTCCCGAAATACTCTTACTTTCACCGCATGCCTCACGTGAATGAATAATCTCTCACGCGATTAACTACTATTTTTCCCCCATTGAACTATAATTTGTACAGATTTTATTTTGTTTTTGGAAGTATTTAATTATTTTAATAGTGATTTTTTTTTTAATGCTGGATTATGCAACAGACATGCAACTTGTTGCCTTCACGCAGTTAATAAATATACAATCGATATCGGCCTTTCTCGTGATATTGCCAATATCCTAATGGTTTCAAATTCATAAAAAAATCATCCGATACATATCGGCGCCCGATACATCGCTGCATCACTAGTAAGTAAATTTTAACAATAACATTGTACACATTAGGTACATTGTATATTTATATATTTTTAAGTAGTACATAATATAAAACAGGCCCTTTTTTAAACAATACTTCATTTGTGATATTCTGTTTAGTGTTCATGGTGCAGAAATATTACACTTTTAGAAATTCTGTAAATGTTTCTCAGGTCTGCAAATCCACTGTCCCATACATTTGCAATTCCATTTCTTACCACGTGGTGGTGGCAGTGCATCAGAAATGATGTAGTTTTTTATTAACTGTAAGGTTGCAATTGCTTATGATTCTTTATTTGTGTTCTTATGTGTTTTCTATTTGAACAATTCATATTTGTATTAGCTACCCCTTTGGACACATTACTCAAACTTTTCTTTTGACAAAGCCATTTTAGATACATCATGGTTTAATTCAGTGGTTCTCAAAACTTTCGGGTTGCGATATGGTGCCAGTTTTGTAAATTTTATGAAGTACATGAATGTATCATGCATTCGTTGTAATCAAATGTCAGAAAAATATATCTACTAAAGATTACTACATTGTTTAATTTAATATGTTTTGTTTAATTCAAACTCTAAATTGTTTTATGTCATAAAATTTGGTCTTTGGGGCGTACCGCGAAACGTTTTGAGAACCTCTGTTACATATTGCATCTAGTCACATAAACACACCTAAAATGTCTGCAGTTTAAACAAAAATGTGATTTGAGTTTTAAATTGCAGTTTATATTACATCACTATTGTGCTATTCATACGCTTGTTTGGGAACACCTGCAGTTAATATTGAATTTAACCAATAGATGGTTTCTTCATGGCTGTGGTCTATTTCTCCATTGTGTGACTCACAGATAGTGATTATAGTTATTGGCTGTGTAATAGCCAGAAAACAACCTACAGGCACATAACACCAGCCCTCTTATTTTAATAGCTACGATCTTGAGTTTTTCAACAATAAACATGTATTTTTTGTACTGTAAGTTTGTCTAGTAGAATATTGCACATGTAAGAGTGTTCATGGGTTCACTTAGTGTTGCTATGCCAGAGATAGCTTGAAAAACAATAAAAAGCCATACTGAGACTGATGCCATCTTCTTACTAACATTTATCATGGAGCTCAAGACTGTGTTATCATAGTGTTGGTCTGGTTAACCCTAACGGCCACAGACCCCCCACCCCACCCTTAGGCGTGGTCTCTATACCACACCCACACAACAAACACACTTTACACCACACGATTTCACGGCTGGGGTCAATGTGAAATGAAGTTTGGGATTAGACACGCAGGATATCCTGAATTAGAGGGATCTTTCCTTGAAACCAGCGTTCTGCTGTCATGTTTTCTGAACTTTATAGTAAACTCCACAGTCCCGATTACATACACGCGTACATTTATGTATTTTTTATTAACAACTTTACATTTAAATATATTTTTATCAGTATGAGTCCCCCTTAGGTATCAAACCCATAACCTTTGTAATACTCTACCAACTGAGCTACAGGAACGTGTTTATATTTTGTAGCTCAACTGGTAGGTTAACAATGCATGTGTACGATCCCTAGAAAACATGCATACTGGATTAAATGCACTGGAAATTGATTTGGATAAAGCTGCCAAATGCATACATGTAAAGGTACACTCCACTTTTTTTGAAAATATACTTATTTTCCAGCTCCCCTAGAATTAAATATTTGATTTTTACTGTTTTGGAATCCATTCAGCTGATCTCCAGGTCTCCAAAAATAACCAAAGAGTTTTCGATATTTTGTTTAAAACTTGACTCTTCTGAAGTTACATCGTGTACTATATACAATAGCAGGGGAAATATTTTCGGGCACTGCGTGATATCATTGCGCCTCCTGCAGCCATGTTACGGCAGCAAAGTCCTGAATTACGCCAGAATGAGAGTAATGTTCCCAGCCATATCTGTCTAGAAAATCACAACTTTAAATTTGGGACCAGTCACGGAAAGTAGGGACACAAGTCGGATCTGGGGCATTTTGAGTTATTCACAGATTCTGAAAGTGCAGTTTCTAAGCTTTCCAAAGAGAAAGCCGAGAAAATAGAGACGGAAAGTTACTCTTTTCTCCTGCGGGGAGAGACAATAGGGCTCATTTACATCTCATTTAGCTAAGCCATACCCCCTGTAAAGCCGTTTTGAGATACAGATGTTCTAGCATCATATGTAGTATTTTATGAAAGAAGTCCAAATGACAACATGCAAAAATAAACATGACTCTTTTTACCTTTGTTGTGATCACAAGTTGAATCCAGTCTGTTTCAGATGTGTGAATAATCCAATGACCATTTTTGTCCACAAATGCGTTAAATCTGTGAAATATAGATATATAGTCTATTGTTTACATCAGATTTCGCATGAACTTCTGGTAATAGTATATAATATACAATCTGAGGACTATTTACATCGTAACATGTAAGGGTATATCAGATTACACTTCGGTAATTTACGTTCTGTTAAACACATGAACCCGCCTTCAAAGTTTGTATTTAAAATAGGGCGGTAGTATAATAGATCATCCAAACAGCGCCGTTGAAAACGTGACGTCCTTTAGGGATGAAAGCAATCGCTCACTCGTTCCTCCATCAGTCAATGACTTCATGGAAAATATTGATAAACAAAACATGTAGCCAATTATATAATGAATACAAGGATCTCTGTGTAACTTCTGTGTGTTTGGACTCATGCTGTGCTGCAAGACCTGACAGACGGATGCCGTCAAAGTACCGCGAGAGCGAGCCGAAATTAAACTACTCCATAGGATTTTTTGAAGAGCTCTCGCGGTACATTGACGTCATCTGACTGCAGAGCCGCATAAAGTCGAGCAAGCCAGTACTGTAGGATGTAGGACGCGGCTGACTGTTACATGTTGCGCCCCAGCTTTTTGTTTGTGCGACCGAGTTTCGGTTACAGTCTGGGGAGACGCACACTATAACTTTGAAAAAAAACCCTTAGCAAACAGGTCAGCCGCGTCAATACAGTCACCTGACTTCACGTGGTTCACAACAGAACATAAAGAGAAGACCGAATAAAGTCGTAATTCTTGCTATTTTTGGACCAAAATGTATTTTCAATGCTTCAACAACTGATGTCACATGGACTACTTTGATGATGTTTTTATTACCTTTCTGGACATCGAAACCGTACATGGATTTTCAATGGAGTAGACAGAAAGCACTCGGACTAAATCTAAAGATAAAACATCTTAAACTGTGTTCCGAAGATGAACGGAGGTCTTCCGAGTTTAGAACGACATACGGGTAAGTCATTAATTACATTATTTTCAGTTTTGGGCGAACTATCCTTATTTAGTAGTCACGCTGTTCCCTTTGGAGGCGGGGGCAAAAACAAAAGCCACTTATACAGTATGTAAATATACACACAGACAATGACGCCCCCTGCTGCACGATAGAATCTCCGGAAAAACAAGCCAATTTCAACCGCAAAATGTACGCTTTTAAATATACAAAAACTGCTATCTCAAACATGGAGAGGCTTCTTTGTGATCTTAACTAACAGATTCTGCAAAAAAAAAAAAAAATCACAAAT
The DNA here is from genome assembly GCF_030506205.2 of Paramisgurnus dabryanus. Classification (NCBI taxonomy): domain Eukaryota; kingdom Metazoa; phylum Chordata; class Actinopteri; order Cypriniformes; family Cobitidae; genus Paramisgurnus; species Paramisgurnus dabryanus. The sequence continues at coordinate 30,621,888 of NC_133351.1, forward strand.
TTTGAAAAAAAAAAAACGTTCTTTCTCATTATCTCGAAAGTTGTGCTGCCGACTTGTGTCACTGGTTTACTTGACGGGTCACAAAAGTACACGATGTAGCTACCAATTTATCAAAAACTCTAAGGGAGCTGGAAAATGAGTATATTTATTATTTTGTGTCCCTTTAAAGTTATAATGGAGATGTTGGTGAACCCATTGTTGGTCATCTTCATACAGTAGGCAGCTTCCATCTAAGGCAGGGTTTTTTACACCATGGCTGAATCTGCAGAGCTTGTTTTGCATTTTAGCATTCATTTAAAAAAGAATCCCATTACACAGTAGCTTATGTGTCAGTAAGGTTTTAAAATGCTTTCTACATATAGCCAGCTGACCACATTTTGATGGTCTCAGGTCTGAGTCTGGTCCCATCTTTCCAAATCCTGTCTCTTCTCAAGAGTTACCTGTCAAAACAGGGACACAATATTCAGTCATTTAGTTACATGACGTTCTTACATTGCAGACATTCATCTTGAATACCTCCAGGGCTTTCACTACCAAAATATTTTTAGTGTATTTGGCCTGATCTTCAATCTTGAGATCTCTGTTCAAATTGTTACAGGAGCGACTGATGATGGAAGATTCCTGTTCATGATTCCAACAGGCAGAATTCCTCTTCGAGTATCTCTGCCACCTCCTATTCATTCTTGCGGTTTCATTCCCTTTGCAATTCCGCCATCCATTCTTTATCCCATACTGCTCATATTTTATACTCTTTCACACAGTTTCATTACTCCTGTATGTCATGGCCTCAGTCGGAGACCTATTGTGAAGCATACTTGTCTCTGGATCGGGTGAGCGAGTGTTTCCTCCTCCCTCCATGCAATAATGAGCTCATGGTTACCAACAATCCTCAGTTCTTTGTACAAGAGTTTTTTTTTTTGACAACGCTTATGTGGCTACTGTTGCACATTCAAATAGTTAATGTAGTAAGGCTTGAGTAATTGCTTTCCATTCATCCTGTAAAACAATGGATCTGTCACATTTCTCTGAGCGGTTTAATTGATTCTGTTTGTTTACATCACTTTGACCTCATCAGTGCACTTTATTTATTGAGAGCAACGCTGACCGCCTACTTGGTAAGCAGCCTGGAAAGTTTTCACATTTGGGAAACATTTCAAACCCTCGGTTTTTTAAAGACTCTATATGACTGTTTAAAGGGAAATCTGAGACCACCAGTTCACACCTGGCCCACAAAATTTTAAAAATCAAACCCCAGACACGCATTTTAGTGCAATGGGAAACCTCCCAAACTATCAAGGAGTCTTCTACCGCTTCAAACTGAGCTGTCAGTCATCTTGCCCTGCTATCTGAGAACGGCACATCACTACTTTCTATATTTAAATGTCCTGGATAAAAGTGTCTGTTCTTTCAAATCCAGCGTCAGAGAATTGGAATTTGTTGACCCTGGCTTTAAATGTCTTTTTTTGTGATTTACTGTTTTCATCATAAATTTCTGCTAAATAATGTAAAGAACATTTTGTAAAAATATAACCTTGATATCTTTAATATTGACTGAGTAATCTCAGGGTCACATATATGTATGATTGATTATCAATTCCAGCTCTACAGACATTACAGTACATTTTGTAAATTGTTTAAATTTATAAGAATATTTTTTTTTAAAAGTGCCCAAAGAGGTATAATATATAATGAAATAAATTTTGCATATAATAGGAATGCTTCCTGATTGGTCAAGGTCATAGTATTGACCTGCGTTTAGCTATTTCTACGTATAATGTTAACTAAATGACTACTATGTTATTGATCCTTGTATCTAGTAACCAATTTCCTACATAGCAGTGCTAGTTTCACATCTTTGTCTCACATTAAGAAATATTTAAATTAAATCAATCCTGTGCATCTATTTCATAAGAAGCTGTGTAAAAAGTATAACCTCGCTCATGCTAAAATTTATGCAAATGAATTAGTGATTAGTTATTACTGCACTTCTATATAGAAAACATTAATCAACGTCTAAATTTTCTCTTGGTTTGCAATGGAGGCCATGTCCATTATGACTGTTGGGTCGTAGTACACAGTCATGCAGGGAATTTCTAACCCTGACGTCAGATCTGCCCTACTCTATACATGTATGCCGGTATGTATGTATTTATAAAGTGATCAGGGTAGCAGATGTGTTGGGAAGCTGTAGTGATGCAGGATAAAGATATGCAGTCTGTCTGGCGGGAAATGAGCGGACATTGTGACTCACACAATGAGAAAATACGACAAGATGAGAAAAGAGAGTGACTTCAGCTAAAACGTCAATGATCTAATGCCTTTCGAAACCTGATATGTTTTGCAGAAATGTTCATGTGAGCAGTAGCAGCACTGTATAAAATGATATCATATCAACATATACTTAAACAATTTCAACTTGTTTTTCTAAGTTATGTCAACTTATCACAAGTCAAAACTTTAAAAAGTAGGTTGAATTGACTTTAAACTTCAAAAATGTAAATTAACTCTGATTATTTCAAGTGATTAACTTTAAAAACTGTTATTGAAACTAGCCCACACAAATGGGTAAAACAAACTATGTAACAACATAAATTATACTCGTAATAACATTGTGAACATTGACATACTGTTATTTAGTATTTACAGTAGCAAAATCCACAAAAAATCCTCATACACAACAGTAATTTTAACAATTTACATACATGAATTTGCAAAAGCAACTTGTTTTATTCAAAGTGAAAGTGTTATTTGAAGTGTAAGGAGCATGTGATATGGCCTGAGCTATGACCGTATAACAGGAGCTGGTCATGTGTTCAGGGATGACCTCTTGACACCTATCTTTCACGTGGTGTCATTCCAGTCTTTTATGTAGCTTTAAAAATGTAAGCAGCTAAATATATACAGTACAGGAATCATTAGCAGATTTTTAAAGGGGACGGATCATAAAAATTTGACTTTTTCCATGTTTAAGTGCTATAATTGGGTCCCAGTGCTTCTATCAACCTAGAAAATGTGAAAAATAACAACACAGTTACTTATGTAAACCATTCTCTGCAAGCATGTGAAAAAATAGCTCATTGAAATTTGGCTCCCCATGTGATGTCAGAAGGGGATCTTATTATAATAATACCACCCTTTAATCTGCATTATCCAACCATGGCTCTGCCATTTAGTGCAAAGAGAAAGAGAGAGAGAGAGAGAGAAATAATTAACAGCACAATTGAGTTTCAATAAATAAAAACATCATTATGGCGATCAGTGTTTTCTTCAGCCCATTTGCATTTAAAACAACACATACAAAAAATGCCACATTTTTGCTGACAAAAGTGGCAATTTTAACATGCTATCACATATTTACTTTGGGGACACCAAAGATTTATTTGGCATCTTAAAAAAGTCTTATGAAATGTCCCCTTTAAAAAATCTGTTCATTATATTAGAGGATTTTAGTGGTCCTAAATTCTTTTTCTCCTGGTCTTAAATGTGCAGGACCTGCTGTCCTTAATGTTTTGAGTTTCTAAGTAGCGTTTAGAAGTATGATGGTGTGTTTAATGCCACGACAGATGTTTGTTGACCAATGGTGATATTTCTTATAGTTCATATGGCACTTCTGTAGATCTACACTGGTCCAAAAGTGGATCAAAGTTGTCCTAAGACAAGAATGGGTATTTTTCAAAAAGGCAACTTTTATGAAAGGTTTTGATTATCTTCAAATGTTGACTAGTGTATTAACATGGCTATCAATGGGCAGTATATGGCTGATATGGTCAAAAGCAGAATGTGAATTGAAATAACATCATTTCAATTCATATAATTGCCAATGTATGGAAACCCATACTTGGATGTGACCTTTGCATTTAACCTATCCCAGTGAGTAATGAACACACACACATTTAGAGCAGTGGTCAGCTATCACTGTTATCAGGTGCATTGCTCAAGGGCACCTCAGTCGCCTATAGGAATCGTACCATGACCTTTAGGATACAACTCTTTAACCACTAGGCCATGACTGCCCTAAATTGTTCCACACGTGTCAAGACGAGAAATCTTAAATGTAGTTGATAGGCAACTGTGGTGCTTGCTATGCTGATGTGGTTTGATTCCAGGCACTGAAACCTTCTTTAGTATTTCTTTTCCAGGATTTTGTATTGTTTAACCGTTTTACGACTAGGGTCCCATATGTGGGATTTCTGAATGTACAGTGACGTAACACACAGTCAGATTTAATTCGGCTATTTTGGCACACCTAGAGGCGGGCTGGAAGAGACTCTAATTATAAAACAGCTTTTCAAAGTTTTTTTCAAAGTGGTTTTTTTTTCATGTACCTAACTTTAAAAGTAAAAAATATACAAATTGAAATCTGTTTTTTGGCACACAGTGAGGAATTGGCAGCTGTCATTTATATAAACAGCTTTTTATCCAGTGTTTTTAGGCATGAGATGGAGAAGGTTACATATTTGAAACGCACACTTTCAAACAATAAACTGACACAAAAACATGAATTATTATCATTCCACATACAACAACGTCTGAACGGTCCTCTTTCTCCACACTTGTAAACACTGGAGCGCTAGTTTTGCATATGTCATTCATGCGTGACCTTTCGACGTGATTACATAATACGTATGTTCAAGCTGGTGCATCTAGTGCAAGACAAGAAGTTTTTATTTTTTGGCAAAAATGACAATTGTTTTGCTAGATAAGACCCTTATGGGGTCTTATCGGTTGAGACCGTTCAGAACCCTCTGAAGTTGCATTGAAACTGCAATTTTTCTAAACCGTACCTTTTTCTATGCGGTTCGGCCATTCGTCCACACGTAAACGCAAGTGACTGAAACTGAACCTTTTTTTTAAAAAAACGCCTGCCATGGTATTTTTACTGTGCATAATAAAAAAAATGTGATACATTGTACTGTGCAAACACACATTGTTACAGGTCGGCTTAGGGATAGATTTAAAAGTGTAATGTACATTAAACATTTTATTACAATTTAACGGCACATTTATACACAATAGATACATTGTATTGAGTTATGCAAGTACATACTAGGTATACACTCTTTCTATATCTTACAGCCTAGTTTGTTGTTGCAGTGAAAGGGTGTATAAAGTGGAATTGTGAATGAATAAACCAGTGAGTACTTAGCACTGATATATTTAAGGGGTCTGTGGCCTTTGGTAAGTCTCCAGTGGTCAGCTGAATGTTGGTCTTTTAGTGAACACTTTGTTTTAGGGAAACCACCTCAAAACACCGGCATTCTTCACATTCCAACCAAAGTTCCTGCTCTGACCACTGGACCGCTAGAATGAACCTTTTGGCATCACTCCAAAAACACTCTGTCTGGAGACAAACACGCCAGCACAGTGACTCCCTGATCTCTGCCAGGAGTCAAAGGCGAATGTCTTGCTTCTCAAACAGTGACTGCTAAAGGCATCTTTTAAAGCACTGTAACATCATGTCCAGTAGTATAAAAATAATTCAAGTGAGCCAAGCAAATATTTAGTAGAAACCAAGCAAGCCTTAGTATACATATATGTTGATACATTAACGGCTATGAATTTATTGACTGCTCAATCAGGTGGCATTTTTAGTTGAAGCATGCATACATTTTGTCTTCAAAAATCAACCAGACGGAGGCATCTGCGCAACAGGATGTGACACAAACCTAATACAAAGGCATTTCTTTATGTGGAAGCGCATACCACATAAATGCATCATGCTGGAAATTATAAACAATAAATGTGAAATCGCACGACAGGTGATGGTTAAAATCATAATGAAACTGAAGTAGCGATTGTCTTATTTCCTCGTCGTGACATGTATACGAGTGAACATTTCTAAAATGAGAATAAAAGGGAAGGCGGGACTTGCTTTCATTCATGGAGAATTGATTGGATCATTGGTCATGTTGGTCTTTGCTAATTGCTGTGATCTTTTCCCGGGCCCCACCCACGTGCCATTCCTTGTAAAGGGAAAAGTAAAGGGAGATTGTTTCGAGGAGGGGAGGAGATTAGTGTTTTTTGATAAAATATTTTGAGTTTTTGACTTTGAAGAAGTACACCTGAAAATGCAATATGGGCTTTTTATTAATTAATTTATCTTTGTTTTATTGTTAACAAATACAACCTCATTGTAAAGTGTTACCATGTGGATAAAACAAATCAAAGTTGTGTCCTATACTTCTATTGGCCTAGAAACTTGACTTTTTATATTGTTGTTTAATATTGTATTCCACCAACATAAAAACTTCACAGTGCCACTGTATTTGGGCCCTATCTTGCACCCAGCGCAATTGACTTTGTCAGTGACGCATGTATCATTCGTATTTTGCACCGGCGCACAGCGGGTTTTTCCCTCCACAGACGCACGTTGGCAAACTAGGGAATGAACGTGCGCTAACTGGGCAGTTCAGCGCAAAAAAAGAGGCGTGTTGCGGCGCAAACCATCCCTGATGCTATTTTGCAGTTTCAAAAAACAATTTCGCCACTGACCAGAAAAAAACTAGTCTAAAGTCAGTGGCGCGTTGCGCGTTGTTCATTATGCTATTTTAAGGGCGCATGGTTGACCATAATGTATAGCGTGCACAACGCGCACACACTTTGCTTATCTAATCTACACAGATGCAACAGTTATTTTTGCAAATCATAAATTGTTACAATAAAAAATATTAACACATGAGATAAGGGGAATCATAGTGGTGAGCATCATAGTTTTTATTTATTTTGTGGCTGCGTTAAAAAATTCTCATGAAAATAACGATTAAAATATTTTCATAAGTTTGTTGTGTGGCTGTATTACATTTATTTTATGTAAATAATAATTAAAATGTTTTCATAAGAAACCTTAATGTATATGAACTTGATTTGTAAGAGTACTTTGGGGTTGGACCTTGCTTGCGTTTCTTGGGTCCGATTTCAAAGCCCCCAAAACCTTTCAGTGGTGAGGGTGGATCAGGTCCTGTGTGGAGGCAGATCCACCTCCCGTTACACGGCATGGCCGATTTATGCTGGTGGCAAGCTTGGGATTCCCCCGTCTCCTGACATCATTGTAGCGATTGGCGCAACGATGGGGATGCCAGCTGATGAGACTGTGGCTATTTCCTCTCACGCCTGTTTAATCTACGCTGATTTGGGCGGGTTTCTCCCATCCCCATACAAAACAACTTCTCTGTCTTTGACTGCTCTTACAAGAACGGTGGTCTCCTCGGCTGTGAACCGCTCCTGGCATGCACCTGGTAAATCCGTCATAATAATAGCAACCCGCCATGGAACTTGCGCCCTTGCGTTTAAAGGGAATGTTGGATAGCGTTCTGATTGGTTTATTTGACGTTACGCCCAAACCACACCTATGAATAATGAACCTACTTCAGACAAACCCCTTATTGATTTGCGCCTGGCGCAAGAGTTATTTCTCCCGTCGGGAAAATAGCAACAGCGCCCAAGATCCGCCCAAAAAGTCACTTGCGCTTTGCGCTTCGGACTTGCGTTTCAGATCGTTAAAATAGGGCCCTTTGTATCACTGTGTCTAGATGTATTGTTTTTTTTGTGTAAGTGTAAGAATGGTATGTCAGTATATTACTCTGTGTTAAAGATGTATAATCATTAACAAAGCTTTCAAAGGCTGCCTTAACTTTAATAAAACGAAGTAGTTAAAACTAACACACCGTTTCTTTGCCGAGACAGTTTAACAGCACTACACCGCTGTGACAGAGACAAAAGTGTCTCTGTCTGCCTGTCTAAAGTTTCTGAAACAACAAATCACGATCCTGTTGTGAGTTATAGGGACATGAAGCTGTTTCATATTTAAGCTGTTAAATCTTGGCTAATCTGATGCCACGTTACACACACACAAATCTTCTTATCATAAACAGAACTGTCACTGATCGTCTGTAGAGAAGGGAAGTGAATGTTTCTCTACCACAGCGTCCCTGTGCTACCTCTCTCTCAGACTAAACACAGTGAAAACAGAGAGTCCTTTATTTCGTTTTAAATCTTGAACAAGCATGCAAAGTGCTTCATTATTTGTCAATTATCTGTCACCTGCCATGATGCATTTTCTGTGCATAGGCCAAACATCTTTATTTGCATACCACATTTATCCTTCAGCTCCTCTTCAGCTCTCTCTCTCTCTCTCTCTCTCTCTCTCTCTCTCTCTCTCTCTCTCTCTCTCTCTCTCTCGCCCGGTCTCTGAAATCATGCCTAAGTTCAATAACTTTGATCTTGCATGGTCACAGTGTGCATGATGGCAATTTCCCTTTATCTTAATATGAGAAAATCTGCTCTCCCACAGTCCTGTGATGATATCACTTCACAATCAGACTTCAAAGTGCTTCTCTGACCTATGAAACTGTATGAAGCGTTCATAGGAGTTCATACTGTTGTTAATTGCACACAGCAGGGGCTGTAAAATAGTGTGGAGGTCATGAGAAAACCACAACCCTCCGGATTTGTGCATGGGTATCAAAAAGAGACCCAGTGGTTTGTAATATGAATGGTATCTTCTCCAGATTCTGTATGTGCAAGAAAGGCACATGCCCACAAAAGGCTGCTAATATGAAATGTGTACCACAAAAAAACTTGGGGCCCCATGAAATGGGGAGAGTAGCTAAAGGGGATGAGATGCCCTACTTGTCAAAAAATGCGTTGGAGAAATCACAGCATTCAATGGGCATATTGATGCCACTTCAGATGTACCGTTTTTGCAGTGTAAAAACAGCTCTGGATTGACAAAACTAACCATATGCATTAACTCTTATGCATGAGGGCTCCGACAACACCACAGTGTCTTTAAAGGTGACATCGGATGAAAATTTCTTTTTTTTTAGATTTTTTGCATTTAGTTAGCTTTCTGCAGCTCAAAAAAGCTATTGCAGCCAGTTTATTATGAACCGAGTTTAAAATGTGTCATCCAGTGACCTGTTTCAATTTGGTGCTGGTTTTGAGTTAACTACCTAGTTATTTGTATATTATTTCATGTGTCTTGACGTAACCCATGGAAAAAAATGATGGGGTGAGCAGTAGCTCATTAGCATTTAAAGAGACATGCACCAAAACGTGTCACTCTAAACAGAGGTTAAGGGTAAAAAGTGGGTTTTTTTCACAACCACTGAGGAATTTTCTCTAAAAATGTTAAACCCTTTTCAGAAATACGCTAAAAAACATGAAAACTTGTTTGAAATTGGCATCTGATGTCAACTTTTACATCAATATATGTTATACACTCCAAAACCTTTAGCTTTCATGGCGCGTGCACACCAAAACTTTTAAACACAATGCTAAGTGGACGCCAACTTCTAGCTTTTTTCAGCCGACTGCCAGCTTTCTTCAGCTGAGCGCATTGGTTGTTGTGATATTTATGTTTTGTTTATCAGTCATTGTACGATGTGCCGGTTGGTTGTTGTGATATTTGTCCCACCTCTCCTCCACTGTGATTGGACGGCCATGTGAGAACTGACATTGACAAGCTGAGCTTTTCACCCAATGTTAAAAAAAAGTAAACTCTCAGCGCTGAGCGCAGAAAAAACGCTGAACGCTGCGGTTTTGAAAAACACCACGCTTCCATTGGAAACAAGCTTTGGTGTGCACGCCCCCTTTTTTACACCTAAAAATACTAAGTTAAAAAGTAAAGTAAATAAGCTGTGAAATCTTTGAAATATACCACATGATTAATGTAAATGTCATTAAAAAAGGAAGTAGATCTAAATAACTACAATTATTTATACAAAAAATTTAATAGATATAATATATTATACAGATATGAGTACATATAATCAAAACCCTAAGGCAATGTAATCTACTGTATGTCAGAACCACATACAGTTTTTAAATGCTACGTAGATGTCCAGTAACTTTTGACCAAAAAAGTTTGCAATATTTAATTCATATTATTATATAATATGGTATATGGATATATTTATTACTATATGTAATTATAATTCAAATTCGATTATAAATGATTAATAACAATGAATATGAATAAGATTTTTTATAAATGATAAACGAAACAACTGTACGCATGTTATATAATTAAGCACTTATTTGACAAATATTATTTAACAAATTTTTTGACAAGTATGCACACACCACATTAAAGGAATATTCCATTTTCTAAAAAGAAAAATCCAGATAATTTACTCACCACCATGTCATCCAAAATGTTGATGTCTTTCTTTGTTCAGTCGAGAAGAAATTATGTTTTTGAGGAAAACATTGCAGGATTTTTCTCATTTTAATGGACTTTAATAGAGCCCAACACTTAATACTTAAATCAACACGTAACAGTTTTTTTCAACAGAGTTTCAAAGGACTCTAAATGATCCCAAACGAGGCATAAGGGTCTTATCTAGCGAAACGATAAATGTAAATGCGTAGTGACGTAGGGAGGTCACGTGTTACATATATGAAACGCACATTTGCGGACCATTGTAAACAATAAACTGACACAAAGACATTAATTAGTATCAGTTGACATACAACAACGTAGGAACGGTCCTCGTTCTCAACACTTGTAAACACTGGGGCGGAGTTTCGCGTTCGTCCTCTGTGACCTCTTGACGTCATGCGTGGGGTCACGTTGGCGCATCACGACCGGATTTAAACGAGAAGTTGTGCTTTAAAAGAGCATATTTGTTATTTTTATTGTCAAAAATGACAATCGTTTTGCTAGATAAGACCCTTATGCCTCGTTTGGGATCATTTAGAGTCCTTTGAAGCTCCGTTGAAAAAAACTGTTAAGTGTTGAGTTAAGTATTAAATGTTGGGCTCTATTAAAGTCCATTAAAATGAGAAAATCCTGCAATGTTTTCCTCAAAAAATATAATTTCTTCTCGACTGAACAAAGAAAGACATCAACATTTTGGATGACATGGTGGTGAGTAAATTATCTGGATTTTTCTTTTAAGAAAATGGAATATTCCTTTTAGTCTGCATTCAGCATCACACACTTGTGATGACAGTGTACAGGTTACAAAACAGTAAGCTGAACTCAACTATACTTATAGTTTATTCACAAATGCTAAGCAGGAAGTGTGGTGTAAAAAATGTCTGTTGTGTTTGTTTCAGATCACCATTCAGAGAGACAGTGGCCTGGATGTTAGCTCCCCTAAACATGGCAAGTTTGATCCCAAAAATGCCCCTCATGTAGGGGGGAACCAGTGGGCTGGGGGTACAGGTAAGTCACAACCCATCTGCATCAATGCCATTATTAAGTCTATTAGAAATCAAACTTTAATGCTCCAAATCTCATAATTAGGTAATGAAACTTAAGCATATATAAGCGTCAATATATCTCAGCATAGTACCTATATGTTACTGTAGGTGGCAGAGATACAGCAGGTCTCGGTGGTAAAGGTGGCCCCTACCGTCTGGACGCCGGTCACAAAGTTTATCAGATCTCACAGGTGGAGAAAGACGCCGTGCCAGATGAAGTTAAGAGAGCTGCACGTGAGATGGCTGAGAAAGCTTTCAAACAGAGGTACGCTCATCCATCTCACTCTCATTCATCACTCCCTCTCTCCTGCCCTCAGTTCAAACACAGAATTTACCCAAAAAAACCTACACTTGACCTTTACCCTATGCTCTGAGGGCCTGTTAATCTTTGCAAATATTTCACAGTACTGCTTTAACCGAGGCTACAGGGCTTTTGTGCGTTTAAGTATGTTTACTTGAGTGGGTATATGTGTGGTGAAACGGGTACACAGAGGCTCCATTCCAAAGCCTAGTGTTTTGCTGTCAAAGCTCCTCCTTAATGTAGATACCTAAAACAGCATTAGGACGCAGTATGTATAGGCTATATTCAACAAGTCAGCTTGTAATAGTTTGTAAAAGAGCAAGAGGAACAGGGCACACTGGCTTAAAAAAAGCAAGTCCAAGATCACAGAATAGAGGCTATAGAGCTACAGAGGTCTTTAGCGGTGCAGCTATGTTAAATATGCACCCCATGAATGCTACGATTCATAAAGCTATGTGTGTATAGAGCCACATGGAGCAGTGTGAGACTGTATCGCCATAAAAGAGACCTCTGTTCACTCTTACAGAGTTCATAGCATTTCCTATGCCCTCTTTCATGTTACCTTTTGAACATTTGCACGCACACATATTCAAATAACAGGGTTCCCACGGGTCATTGATATCTTTGAAAATGTGTGAATCAGGGGGGGGGAATTCAAGGCCCTGGGAAGTTTGTGAAAATATACATACATAGATACAGGTCAGTGAAAGTGCTTGAATCTATTTTTCTGAAAAAAAAAAACATTCCCCGTGTAGTGTAGGATAATATCATAAATTCTAGACTTTTTAAGCACACGTGCTAAACTGTTTGCTTTAAATGCTTATATCTTCTATGAATGTTGATTCATACCAAAATGCTTTTTTGCATAGTTGTGTTTGACACATGAAAACGTTTCGGGTTACGTATGTAACTGTTGTTCCCTGAGAAGGGAATGAGACGCTGCGTCTCCCTTGCCATACTTCCTGCGTCCCTGTAACGCCGTCGTTGGCAATATTTCAGATAGAGAGAATCTTCCTGGCTCCTGCATAACCCTGTCTTTGTCGTTAAGCTTCACCATTGATTGAATTAAATATACACATTGAGACGCACTTACCCTTGGAGGTGTCCCCAAAGTGTCACCGCAGTGACGCAGCGCGAGTTCCCTTGCAAGGGAACTGTAACAATGTATCTTAAAAGGTAACACGATGTAACCTTGCTCTTACTTGAAATGTGTCCCCACATGTAGTCCTTGAATTTGAGGGTATTGGACCTGGAAAGTCCTTGAAAGGTCCTTGAATTTGAAGTTAACTAAGGTGTGGGATCCCTGAAAAGATATAGTTGTTTTAGTGGTTTCAATGAGAAATTCCCTTTCAGTCAATCTTAGGGGATGTTTAAACCTGGTATTAAGATGTGTTTTCGTCGATCGGATCACAAGTGGACGAGAAAGACACATTCACGTTTACACCTGGTATTTTAATACGTCTCTTTTGTCCACTTTTGACCACTTCTGTCCTGATTACTTTAAGGGGATGGTCTGTGGACGTTTTACACCTCGTTTACCTGTCTTTAGCGTCATCCACTTGTGATCCGATCAACCAAAACGCACCTTTATATCACTACAGACAGTATCCTAAAGTGGACAAGGGAGTTTTTGGTTAAATAATAGTAGGTAAGTATAATTATGTTGGTAATTTTCATATTCAAGTCTTGATATGGGAGCAAAATCAGCCTTTTTGTTTTTGGTAAAAGAAACATTCACTAAAATTATGAGCGAATTCATTTTAACCAAAGCTTATCTACATTTATTTATGATTTATATTTATCCAAAGTGGCTTACAAGTTTGCATTTTTATCAGTATGTGTGTTCCCTGGGTTGAAACTCATGACCTTTTGTGCTGCTAACGCAATGTTGTACTACTGAGCTATACAAGAGCACTTAGTCATCACAATGCAAAGGAATTCAGCATTGTGTTCTGCTGGTGAAAGTATTGACTATAAACAGTACTGTGACAAGGGGCCATAGCTTTAAAGCAACACTATGTAATTTTAAAATGTCTATTATTTCAGTGGTAAAACAGCTCTTAACTGAATTCTAATGCCGCGAAAAATGCGTTTACATCTACTATTACTCACATTTACTCTTTTTCGCATGAGTCAAAAACCACCTCAAGCAAGCGTAAAACTTTTTTGTGAATAAAGAGATTTTTATAAAAAATTTGCCATTTACATCACTCGTTTTTTAAGCGATACTAAATTGATGCTGATAGAAAGTAATTTTACAGTAAGATAAAATTTTTAAATAATTGACAAGTTATTTTTTGGGCCATTTTTGCCTTTATTGGATAGATAGTAATTAAGGAGACGACAGGAAAGTATAGGGTGAAGAGAGGGGTATGGGATTGGCAAAGGACCTTGAGCCGGTATTAGAACTCGGGTCGCCAGAAGTGTGACACCATCGGCTCCGACAATAATTTTTTTTTTTTTTGTTAAATCTGTTTATTGACCTTTTACGAAAATATACAGGAGAATCATGAACAAGATTTTTTTTTTAACCCTGACCCACCCCCCCAAAAGAGCAAAAACAGGAAAGAGAAAAAAAAGAAGGAAAGAAAATAGAAAACTATATTACAGTAAATTCAACCCAACTGGATAAAAAAAAGACAAAAATGAAAAGAAAATAAATAATAGTAAAAAATTAAATAAATGAATAAAACACCCAATACATATTGAAAAGCAATAGGTGTCAAGACAATTGTCCAGAGTATACACTGTATAGAGCACTGTATGGAGCATAAAAGTTTTTAAGAAAAAACAACAAAACCTTACAGCTTTAAAGTGTATATATGCATACATAAGTATCTACATCCACATCTAACCAGAATCAGGCCACGTACACATTATGCCAACCTAGGTATTAAGTTACTCTAAGAAGTATTGATATTTTCAGAAAGAAAAGCAATGAAGGGATCCCAGACCTTAGAAAATATACTAGTGTTGCCCTTTAACGTATACCTAATCTTTTCCAAATGTATGAAGCTCATGACATCTTTCACCCAGTCGTCGAAAGAGGGAGGGAGTTTTTGTTTCCACAGCAGGAGAATGCGGCGTCTAGCTAATAATGTTAAGAAGGCAAAAGCCTTTGCAGTATTTCTGGGTAAACCAGTAACTTTTGAAGGAAGTCCAAAAAGTGCAATCAAAGGGCAAGGCTCAATCTGTTTCTTTGTCACTAAAGAAAGACAATTAAAGATTGAAAGCCAAAAAGGAGTTATGGATGGACATAACCAAAACATATGTATTAAATCTGCAGGGGCCTGAAGGCAACGATCACAGAGAGGGTCAATACTAGGCTTGATTTTTGCCAACCTCACTTTTGTCCAGTAAATTCGATGAATAAATTTTAATTGGATAAGGCTATGACGTGCACAAATAGAGGAAGTATGAACACGGGATAGGATCTGGTTCCAGGTCTCGTCATCAAATGTAAGAGAGAGATCTGACTCCCATTGTTGTTTAATAAAAGAGAGGGAGGGAGTGGAAATTGAGGAAATTAGTCTGTATAATGTAGATAACACACCCTTTTTATCCAAGGTTACTTCAAGAATCTGATCAAGTGAAGATTTTGGCGGAAGATTGGGAAAGTCAGGGAATGAATTTTTTACGAAATTTCGGAGCTGCAAATATCTAAAAAATTGTGTACTAGAGAGGGAAAATTTATGTTGCAATTGAGAAAAGCAGGAAAAAACATTATCAATGTAGATATCATTGATCGTTGAAATACCTGCTCTCTGCCAGATGTTAAATGCCTTGTCATTAAGTGAAGGGGGAAATAAAGGGTTGCGATTAATAGGTGAAACCACTGGTAATCGCTGAAGGCCAAAATGGGTCCGGAATTGGGACCAGATTCGTAACGATTGCCGGACTATAAAATTACCATAGGGACAACGCGAGGTGGCAGTAAGAGGGCCACACAATAGTGCAGCAGGCGAGGCAGGGGAACAGGAACCCTCTTCAATACTGACCCAAGACGGGACCCAGTCACTGAGCCCAAAATGACTTTGAAACCAGAATAAAGTCGAATGTATATTTGCTGCCCAGTAGTAAAATAAGAAATTAGGAAGGGCGAGCCCGCCCTCAAGCTTTGGTTTCTGAAGTATTTCTCTACGAATTCTGGCTGGTCCTTTATTCCAAATAAAAGATGAAATGTGCTGGTTTAGAATCTTAAAGAAAGATTTGGGTATAAAAATTGGGACACATTGAAATAAATATACAAATCTAGGTAAAACGTTCATCTTCACAGAATTCACACGTCCAGCCAATGAGAGAGGAAGAGCTGACCATCGATCAAAATCTTTCTGGACTCGTTGGAGAAGCGTGGTAAAATTAGCCTTAAATAGATCTGAACACTTACGTGTAATTGTTACTCCTAAATATTTAAAACTATGGGATGCGACTTTAAACATTGATGAACTCGTTGGTAAATTAGAAATGGGAAAATTGATTGGATACAACTCACTTTTATTTATATTTAATTTGTAGCCGGAGAAGAGGCTAAAGGAGTTTAGAATTTTCAGAGTTTCAGGTAGGGAGACAGCCGGGTCTGATATGTAAAGCAACACATCATCGGCGTATAATGAGATTTTATGAATAACGTCCGCTCTCTTAATTCCTTGTATAGCCTGCTCGCTACGAATAGCAATTGCCAGTGGCTCAATTACCAGTGCAAAAAGCAAAGGTGAAAGGGGGCAGCCTTGTCTAGTGCCACGCTTTAAAGGGAAAATAGCGGAGGATACTCCATTGGCCCGCACAGAGCTTACTGGGGAGGCATATAAAAGTTTTATCCAGGATATGAATGTTTTGCCAAAACCAAATTTCTGTAACGCATAAAAGAGGTAATCCCATTCCACCCGATCAAAGGCCTTCTCTGCGTCAAGCAGAAGAAGAGCCTCTGCTGGGTGAGAATTAGAGGAGTAAATTATATTAAATGCCCTTCTAATATTATGACACAGTAATCTGTTTTTAATAAAACCAGTTTGGTCGCTGTGTATAATTGTTGGTAAAACAGATTCAAGACGCTTCGCAAGAATTTTAGCCAGTATCTTTACATCTACATTCAAAAGACTGATTGGCCTATACGAACCACATTCGTATGGGTCTTTGTCTTTTTTCAAAATCAAAGAAATAGAAGACTGACGAAGAGTTGGAGGCAGGCTGCCATTATTAAGGGAGTCCAATAACATGTTAAGGAGCGGCGTTTTAAGTGTTTGAGAAAACCTCTTAAAAAATTCAGCAGGGAACCCATCTGGCCCTGGGGTCTTGCCATTCTGCATACTCTCAATTGCTTGAACTATTTCCTCTGTGGAAAAAGGTAATTCTAGCTCTTCTCTCATTGCGTCCGTTATCGTAGGTATGGGCAGTGGTTCAAAAAAGCGATCTATAAGGGACCTTTCCGAAGGGGGTTCTGATTTATATAGCAAAGAGTAATAGTCTTCAAAATGTTTAGTAATACTGACAGTGTCAGTGATCAAATCGCCATTGGATGAACGAATCTTAGAAATTAAATTCTGAGCTGACTTTTCCTTTAACTGAAGTGCAAGAAGTTTACTTGGCTTGTCACCATGCTCAAAAAGTCCATGTTTAGCCTTCAGCAATAATTTTTCAGCCTGATGAGTTGATAACATGTTAAACTCCGATTGAAGCTTGAGTCTTTTTTTGTAAATTCCGGGATCTGGACAAGTTGCATAGGCTGAGTCAAGGCGAATTATTTCAATAGATAATTTTTCTAGCTCCTTCCTTCTTTGTCTGTTTACACAAGCTGAATATGAAATTACTTGACCCCGAGCGTATGCTTTAAATGTTTCCCAAATTATAGAAGGTGAGGTCTCAGGGATGGTATTTATCTCCAAAAACATATCTAGTTGATTTTTTAATGAATCACAAAATGCTTTATCAGAGAGCAGTAAAGAATTAAATTTCCAACTTGGAGAGCCCAACATCTTATCTTGAAACTGGAGAGAAAGTGAGAGTGGAGCGTGATCAGATATAACAATACTGGCATATGAGCAATCCTTCACTTTAGACAACAATTTTTTGTCTAAGAAAAAATAATCAATACGGGAGTAATTGTGGTGGACATGGGAGAAAAATGAGTACTGTCGTGCTGTGGGATATAAAAAACGCCACACATCGGCCTGGCCGCATGTAGTTAAAAGTGATTGAAGTATAGTTGCAGTTTTAGAAGGTTGAGCAGGTTTAGTAGATGAACGGTCTAGAGAAGGGTTCAGAGCGCAATTAAAATCACCTCCCATAATGAGATAGTGTGAATTTAGGTCAGGGAGTAAAGAAAATATTTTCTGAATAAAATTTTCATCATCATAATTTGGTGCGTATATATTAGCCAGAGTCACGGTTAAACCATAAAGAAGGCCTGAAACAATAACATATCTACCACCGGAATCAACTAAGGTTTGTGAAGGAGAGAATGGTATACATTTGTTTATAACAATTGCTACCCCTCTAGATTTACTGTGAAATTTAGAGTGAAATATTTGTCCAATCCATTTCTTACAAAGTCTAGCATGATCTGGATTTTTTAAATGGGTCTCCTGCAAAAAACCAATATGAGTATTTAAATGTTTTAAATGTGACAGGACCTTATTGAGTTTGATTACATTGTTTAACCCTTTGACATTCCAGCTGGTAAAATTTACACATGAAGACTGAGCTTTGCCTAAACTAGTGGTCATTGGTTATAACAACAACAAGTATACATAATGAAAGCATGGGTTTGTTTTTCTTCTGTATTGACACGTCTGATATAATGAGATAGAATGCAGGAAAAGAAAGAAAAAAACGAAAAAAAAACGAAGAAAAAAAAACGAAGAAAGAAAAAAAAACCCTGTACATAAGTACAAACGTTACCCATAACACAGCACAACAAAACTTCTCTCCACTGAACTTATGGAGAGAGCTCCGTAACAGCTAGTAAATATAAAAATGGGAACAAATGAGTCACAGACCATATATTAAAATAACTATAATGACAACATTGCATGATCTGTGCGTAATTATATTGCAAAAAGTCCACAGAAACTGATACAACGCTGTAGACCTACTTCAATGTCAAGCCGAGCAGAAGAAAGAACTGCCTCATATAGGCAACTGCCCCGAGCGGAACACCGCTGTCCAAAAGTGTTCAGTTATTTACCTGTGATCCCAGTAACTACTTCGCTTTACTATTTGGGTTTAACCGCGGTGGCAATGAACGTAGACACAGCATCGGGGCTGTCAAAGCTGTGCGACTCGCCGTTGAATGAAAGGAGAAGTCTGCAGGGATATAACATCCTGAATTTGACACCTGCTCCATGCAATTCCGCCTTGACTGATTTAAACTGATCTCGTCGTTTTTTGAGTTCCGCGGAGAAATCAGGAAAGATCAAAATCTTGGAATCTTTGTAGCGTAATTCTCCATGCTCGCGTGTCAACCGTAAAATGTTTTCCTTGGTTTGGAAACGTAGGAAGCGTACAATCATGGGTCTCGGTGGAGCGCCGGATCGTGGTTTAGGTGCGAGGGACCGATGTGCACGCTCAATCTCCGGCGTCGAAGGTAGCTTATCCCCGAAAAGTTCTGTGAAGAACGATGCCATGAACTGAGAGGGTTTTGACGTTTCGACATTCTCGGGGATACCCAATATACGGAGATTGTTCCGACGCGAGCGGTTTTCCAGATCATCCGCCTTACTCTTTAACTCCTCGTTATCTTTTTCCAGGGACTGGCATTTGCCCTCCAAAATGTCTAGCCTTTCGTCCACGCTATTCATCGAAGCTTCAATGTCTCTAATTTTGGAGCCTTGACTGGAAATAGTGGCTTGAAGAGCAGCTGTAGAGGTGCGTATTTCAGCGAGAAACTCAGTCCTTAACGACGCGATTTCCTCACGAATTGTAGTGGTAAGCATCTCTTTTAAAAGAGCTGGCGTTAACCCCGGGGCAGCCGCGGCCATGTTGCTGGCTTCGTCAGTTTCATCAGGAGCAGGAGAAGTACGTTTAGATTTCGGCATTACAACGATAACAACAAACTCCAACAAGCAATCAAGTGATCTCTGGCGTTGTAGATGTCGCCTTAAAGTATTAAAAGTAATTTATGTTCCCGTTAACTATTAAAAAGAAATGAAATATACGGAGCAGCTCCCGGACGCACCTCACTCAATCAGCTGCATACCGGAAGTCCGCTCCGACAATAATTAACAATTTAAAATATCCCCAACATGTTTAACTTTTTCCACGCCATTGATAAGTTAACTCGTCAATGAAGAGAAAATGCTTTCCTTCCAATGACAAGTTTTTCCGGCAATCCATATTTCCGCTATTATCCACCAGGTGGCACTCGTACCTAACTTATAAAACCCGGACGCAAACCCTTTAGGTTAAAGAGTAAGAACTCAATGTATGTTTTGCTCATCGCTCTAAGTCTGATCTCTATCAAAAGTACTTCACAAAAATGCAATTATCTCATTTTTTTATTTGTTTGAATGCGGAGGGTCTGTTGTTTCATTTGATATATTGGATGTTTATATGTTTTAAAAAGTAATCTTTTCTGAAAGGCATTAAACTTTTGTGAAAATCATTAAAATGCTGGTGGTGGCTGGCAACTTTTTTAAAAACGCTCGTGGCAAAAGAGTTAAACATTTTATAGGGAAATGCAAAAAATACACTACCAAACGTTTGTACTTTTTAATTTTCAGTGTTATGTACAGTACTGTGCAAAAGACACCATGTTACCATTAGATTTGTTGTTTTTGCAATGTTATAGGGATCATTTATAATTATTTCTCAGTCTCTTTATTAGAAAACAACCAGAAAATACAGGAAATGTGTATATAGTATTAAAAACTCTATATAAGTATAAACTGAAGTGTCAAGTATTTAGGGTAAACTCCACTTTCCAATAGCAGGCAGCTGCAGGATCTCTTAAACGTAAATTAAATTAAATCCTAATTTCTAGTTCTAATCGAATGACTTCCTCAAAAAAGCTCAAGATGAGTTTAGTGCCAAGAGAGGTCACACTAAACACTGACCAATGCCTGAAGAAGACATTTACTTCTAAAAATCGTTTTGTTTTTCTTTTTGTGTACATATTTCCTGTATTTTCTGTTTGTATCTTAAAATAGAGTGAACAATAAATACAGATGGACATTAAAACTTTGCTAAAACAACAAAACTGGTGATGGTGGGCTAAGACTTTTGTGCAGTACTGTAAATATATAAGCACTCCCATAAATGGAAACATTCACTTAAATGAAAATTAGTTTATTTCAAATGTATCCTTTAAGCATTTTGTTTTTTATTTCAAATGTTAGCATACTTAATGGCGACATGAAAATGGATGGCATATCCAAATGGGTGAACATACTGTACTGTATGACTTTATAGTTTTATGACTGTATAGTTTAGTATGCTGTTGGAGCCTTTTGTATTCAAATGTTTTGATCTTCAGGCTGTCTTGACAGGATCACAGTGTTTAAATCTCAGTGGAGATGGGCTGTGTTGTTTTTCTCACAGGAAGTGGGATTTTGTTTAACACAAGACAATCTTTTGATTTTGCTGTGCTGTGATGAAGGAAATGATGTGAAATGATCCTTGGCAGTCTTGGATATGCACTATTGTTTAAAAGTTCATGGTCACTTGACTGAAATGTCTTTATGATTCAAAAAACCCTTTGATCTGAAGGCGTATGTCTGAATGTGTAGAAAAAAATATATTTTAATATTATGTCAACATATAATTTAGTTTATTTGAATATATATACATATATGTTTTTTTATGTTTATGAAATGTGTGGTTTGGAGTGAATAATGCAGTAAAAGCTGCCAAATAAGATCATAGAAGATATAGAAGCGTTCTGTTTATGTTTGTTTATGTTTATTTATTTATATAGCACTGTTAATACAACTCACGTTGCCCAAAGTGCTTTACAAATCACCACTCAAACACAAAACATTTGGAACAAGGAAATACAAGACAAGTTTAGTTATCCTACTCACATACACAAAACATTTAAAAAATTTAAAATAAACCCATTTAAAAATGCTCTCCATTTGAATTTAAAAGATGTTGCTTTAACACAACCTTAAAAAAGTACAAAGATTTGGCTGATCTAATAGCATAGGGAAGGTCATTCCATAATTTAGGGCCTGCTCGCGAGAAAGCTCTATCACCTCGATGTTTATATTTTGTCCTGGTAGTAGATATTGATTTTCAGATCTAAGACATCTAGAAGGGGTGTAAAATTTCACCAAACTGGACAGTTCTCGATTGATGTTCTCCCGACTGATCCAGGACGACTAAAGGGCTCATTAGGTTTCTTCGTAGGTCCTACACTTTTCATTTATGCTTCTGTGTCATCGTCTGCGTCACATTCAGACCGCTAGTAGTCAGCAGTATCCACGCGTTTAACCCACAGCAGCAGTACAACAGCCAAAGAAGAAGCAGCTTGGCCAGTAAACCCATAAACGAAGAAGAAGTAGAGGCTTGTTCTAGCGGACCAATCACAGTGCTTGCAGTTCGCGTAGAATGGACGCGGCATCACATTTTTGCAAAGGTGCACGTCAGGCTACGTAGCTACAGTGAAGAACCTATGCACGACTATAAAGCCAGCTTTACATTTACATTTAGCAGACTCGTACAGGTATAGTTGTACAGGACAAATCTACAGGATTGAGCATTGTTAGCAGTGTGATCAGTGAAGCTCAGCTTTGTCGTCAATGATTACTCTGAGGTTTCTGGACGTGGATATGGTAGATGAGGCCAACCGAATGGATAAGTTGTGTTGTATTGTCGGTTAGCCGAGATCACTAGCAGTTTTGTCTTTGCAAGGCAATTGATAGTCCTTCATCCAAACAGAGAGATCACTCAGGCAGGAGAAATTCTGAGCAGAAACTGTAGGATCATCTAGTTGAAATGAGAGATGGAGTTATCAGCAGTGTCATCAACATAACAATGATAAAAAAGCCATGTTTCAGAATGATAGATCCTAAGAATGCCATATAAATTCAGAAAAGCAGTGGCCCAGGTACTGAGCCCTGAGGCACCCCTGTAGTGAGATGATGAGACTGTTCCCGAGATGCCTGTATTCAGGAGGATATCATGGTCAATAGTGTCAAAAGCAGCAGACAGGTCAAACTGGATGAGAACTGAGGACTTAGAAACTGCTTTTGACAGTCTCAGTGCTTCAATGACAGAAAGAAGTGCAGGACTTTCTGTGTGGAGTTTGCATGTTCTTCCTATATCAACATTGGGTTCCTCAGGGTGCTCCGGTTTCCCCCACAGTCCAAAGGCATGCAGATTATGTGAATTGGAGTCAATAAATTTCCATGTTAATAGGTGTGTGTCTGTGAGTGCACTGCAATGGACCGGCCATCTATTCAAGGTTTACCTTGCCTGGATGTGGCCCAAGATGCCGGGATGGGCTCCTGTCCCCCCCCCAACCCTACAGAGACCAAGCAGTTGCAGATACCTGTGTTGTACCATAGATTAACTTATTTATATGCTATAATGTGGAAAGGAAATTTAGAAGTAGTAAATGTCCTTAATATTTAAAATAATATGGTAAAATAAAGATGCCCTATGGTTTAATGTAGTGAAATTGTTATTTTCAGTGCTATATAATCACAAAACAACACACACACATACACTCTCTCTCGGTCTCTCCCTCTCTCTCTGCTAGCCACGCTGGCTTCTTCTCTATCCAGTCTTTGGACACGTTTTGGAATTTTGGAGAAAATAGAAGCAGTTTCTCTTCTCTCCAATAACAGTGTACAAAGAATGTGAGCTTCAGAGGCCAAGCAGGAAACCACAGCATGTGTGTGTGTGTGTGTGAGAAAGAGAGACAAAGTAGGGAGATAATATCAGGAGTGAGATTTTTACTCTCTTATCGTACATTAGTGTGGCACCCTCAGATGTCGTACAAAACAAATCAAGATGCACTTTTTGTGCGGCCATTTCGAGACATTTTCTGTTCCGCTGTTAATGGCTAGGAGGAGGGTCATTTCTTTTGAAAAGAAATAATGTGCCACAGGTTTGTGAGATAAGATTTTTAGATCAGGCCGTCTGGCCAGATCTCACATCAGATAGATGCGGTGTGTGAGCACACCTGAGGTCTGAGGAGCACTTGCGGTCTAGACATACTTCACACGCTCATTCACTTATAACATCAAACACCTCTTACACACACACATGCATATACTTCCAGGATCTGAGAAGTTTAGGAGTAGGATTAGAACAGGTTGAGGGATTATTGACATCATCCCACCAGGAAGGTAGAACCCAGCTGCTGAGGTCCATCACATAGGGGCTGTTTACACTTGGTATTAAGATGTTTTTTTATCGATTGGATCACAAGTGGACGAGAGAGACACATTACATTTACACCTGGTATTTAAATCCATCTCTTTTGTCCACTTTCGACCGCTTCTGTCCTGAATACTGTGAGGGGACGGTCCGTGAGACGGTGGGCGAGTCTCTCTGCTGTCATTCAAACGCGAGCGGGAGTAATTATAAGTTTATATGGACGCAAACTAATATTATGTCGGAGTCCGCTGCTTGTTTAGCAAGTATACATGCTGCACAGTGTTTTGTACGTTTATATGTTGGAGCTTTCTCTGAATTTTCAGCGCAATTGATGAAATAGGATCGCACAACTTTCACGCTTTCAAAACGAAACTACGGAGAACACCCGCAGTAATTTTATCAATGAAAGGCTAAAAATAGCGCTGTTCACCGTATGTTCACGCCAGAAGTCAAAAAAAGACGTAAAACTTGAGTTTATTACCTCAGATTAGATAAATGGGCGGAGAGAAGGCGGTCGCGTGTGGCTGTTCGAACACATTCAACCACATTTGCGTTCCGCAACTCCAAAGCGATCCGATCGAAAGTGGTTTTGACTACCTCTGGATGTGGTTGAAAGTGGTTGAAAGTGGACGCGTTCAAAACGTTTTGAACACCGTTTACACCTGGCATTAACGTCGCCCACTTGTGATCCGATCAACGAAAACGAATGTTAATGCCAAGTGTAAACAGCCAGAAAATGGGGTAAATCACATGAAACCTATCAATATATTATTGGGACATATTTTACACCATTTAGAGACATAGCAAGAAATTATGTTTTGCCTAAAGATAAAGTATATATTATATTTTAAGTTAAAATACTTAAAAGCATTAAAAGTATTATGCGATTGATTTGGCTCAAGTTTTTAAGTAAAACTTTATTTAGCCAGCAAATGGTGAGACATTGGGAAAATGTATTTAGATTCAGCTAATAAAATGACATACTTCACCTTTAAAAAAATTATTTGATTTTGTCTCATGAAGACAGGGCCCAATTCTTATTACCGTAATGCAAAAAAATAACATTTTCATGACATTTACGTGGTATTGGACATGGAAATCACCATGGGTGACCTGGTAGAACTTTAACCCTCATTTCTTTTTCACCCACACTGATTCAGGTTTGAACACCTGGGTGTGCGTGTGTATAGGTGCTGGTTGTGGAGCTGTACGGACATGCCTGTAGAGTAATGTTTATCCTACACCTAAGTGCTCACCATTGTCTCTCATGACAGCTGCATTTAATGTGTGGCTTAACAAAACCTGTGATGAATCAAATAACATCTAAAATCTTCTAAATGGAAAAAATGTTAAACTACCTAAATAAAACACATTGGTAATTCAGACTGATGTTTGCGCTGTTGTTTTGGTTGATCCCACCAAAATTGTTTTACATCTTGGAGAATGAGGTCAATGGGGGAAGTTGCTTTTGTTGTTTGAAGGGATATGTGTATTACAAATGACTCGTATGATGAATGATCCTTCTTTAAAAGGATTGTTGAAAGCAAACCTAGAGAGCTTATGTAAAATGCTTTACGTGGTTAAACATCACAGGGCAAACAATGCAAATGAAGCTTTAAGTTTTCCGAGAAAATGTTAATGTTTCTGATGGAAAGTCAGTCTGATGGAAAGTAGGATTTGTCTTGGTGTATGTTGCATACTGCTCCCATCGAAGAGCCACGTTTGATATTCTACATGAAATTCTGGTCTCTAGATGTGTCTCCTTTAATGCGAGTATATGGGATTGTTTTACCCATTTAGTTGTCTACCCGGTGAAAACCGCAAGGGAGATTGCTTCGAAAAGTAATAGTGTACTGGTATTTAACAAGCTATGTATTTTAAAGGTGCAATGTGGGACTTTTAGTGGTGAGACTGTGAATTACAACAAACGGCTCAGTCCACATCTCACCCCTCCTTTTCGAAATGCATAGTGAAGCTACGGTAGCACCCACAGGACAAACATATCATCATCTGAGACAACATAGTAACAAAACACGATCTACAGAACAGTTTGTTCGATTAGGGCTACTGTAGAGACATAGCGGTGACTTCCATGTAAGGGGACCCGCGGTGTATGTAGATAAAAATTTTTCATTCTAAGGTAATAAAAACACTACAGTTCATTATGTAAGGTCTTTATACACCAATGGTAATTTATTGTTTTACTGCCAAGAGATCCTCCTAAAAGTTTCACAATGCACCTTTAAAGGGACACTCCATCACGCCTGTTTCACACCTACTCTTGTATGCGGTGGGATCCGTCAAGCATCCGTTGTGCTTTCACACATACTCCGTTTGCAGTGTGTTGGTAACCGCTGCTTCTACGTAACAAATGATCATGTGATTGACACTTTCTGTAGAAATGCTCCTCCTCAATAAACAATTTAATAGCCTGCTGTGTTTTTTTTCACAAAACAATATACTTGAGATTATTTGATAGACTAGGAGGCTGTTTACACTTGGCATTAACATGCGTTTTCGTCGATCGGATCACAAGTGGATGACGTTAATGCCAGGTGTAAACGGTGTTCAAAACGTTTTGAGCTCGTCCACTTTCGACCACTTTCAACCACATTCAGAGGTAGTCGAAACCACTTTCGATCGGATCGCTTTGGAGTTGCGGAACGCATATGTGGTTGAATGCGTTCGAACAGCCACACGCGACCGCCTTCTCTCCGCCCATTTATCTAATCTGAGGTATTAAACACAAGTTTTACGTCTTTTTTTGACTTCTGGCGTAAACATACGGTGAACAGCGCTATTTTTAGCTTTTCATTGATACAACTAAAGCGGCTGATCTCCGTAGTTTTGTTTTGAAAGCGTGTGAAAGTTGCGCGATCCTATTTCATCAATTGCGCTGAAAATTCAGAGAAAGCTCCAACATATAAACGTACAAAACACTGTGCAGCATGTATACTTGCTAAACAAGCAGTGGACTCCGACATAATATTAGTTTGCGTCCATATAAACTCATAATTACTCCCGCTCGGGTTTGAATGACAGCAGAGAGACTCGCCCACCGTCTCACAGACCACCCCCTCACAGTATTCAGGACAGATGCGGTCGAAAGTGGACAAAAGAGACGGATTTAAATACCAGGTGTAAACGTAATGTGTCTCTCTCGTCCACTTGTGATCCGATCGATGAAAACGCATGTTAATGCCAAGTGTAAACAGCCTCTAGGATGTTTAAAATCTCTAGTGTAGTGGTCAGGACACATGAATGGATCAAAGGTCTATTTATCTCCACATATATCATAATTATAATTAGCATTATAACTTTTGAAGAGAAAATATAGGTGACAGGAAAGGTTACATTATAGGCTACATTTCCTACTATTTATATATTTGCATAGACGAGAGTATTTATATAACGGCAATGAACATCTCATATGGCAAGAAATATTCTCACATAGTTAAAATAACAGCATAATGACATGAATAAACAGAAAAGGAAGCAAGAGTGACATGCAAATTGTATTATTATTACCGGAAAAACAGCAATATTACTGAAATAAACTCTGAGGTAAATTCGCCAAACACGCTGTTATAACTGCAATAAGTCTAAATAAGCTCAATTATTGCATTATTATCTCTCAAAACGTTATATGACAAACATATTTGAAGGAAATGTATTCTTACAATCATTCAAGATCCACACATTATTCCATATTACTCCCGTTACTGAGCACGTTCGTCTCTCGCCTCGCTCTGTTATAATAGCGCTGATTGACAGGTGCGCTTCCCCGTCTTTCATACAGATCATTTTGTATAGTTCTCCTTAGAAAAATTAAACATAATTTTATCATAATGAAAACGTTTTTGTCAGATTGATTATGATTTGTATAACCTTAGTTTAACTGGAAAATTCCATGGTTATTGTGGTGAGACAATAGTAAATTTGGTTACTGTTGTTTTACTACAAATAAAAACTAAAAGACTATGTTAGTATAATTAAACAATGGTTAAATTAATAGCATACTTTATGTATATGCATGTATATAAACACAGTAGAATATTTAACAAGATGTTATACGTATCATTTTTCAACTCGTGGTAAGTGTTTTGCTTTTATTGCTTCATACTGGGTTTAAACAAATAAGATTACAGAAAAACTACTGAAAAACTTTATTTACATCCATTTAGGGTGAAATTACTGCATTTTTGTGTAAATCCGTGTTCATTCTGACCACAAAACATGCGCTATCACTTTAAATCAGTGCGTGCAGCTTGCGTACCGTACAGCAAAAAAGTACTCGATTATAACGCCAGAATTAAAGTATAGTTTCTAGCCATATCTGCCTAGAAAATCACTACTTTTAGTTTTCCGTCGGTCTTAATACACAATGTAACTACAGAAGAGTCTTTACATCTTAGAGTTTTAAATAGGAAAAATATTGAAACTCTAGGTTCAAGGTTCAGTTTATTGCCATATAGTGTAAAACACAATTGGATTTCTTTACAGCCAGTCATGCATGGATGTAATGTGGCAAACGAAACATTAAGACAGAACAAGATAAGACACATAATAAAGTCATATGGAAGGAGAATGGAAGGTGCTAAAAGTAATAATGATACTTATACTAATACTGAATGATAAAGGAATGGAATAATATAAACAATAAAGTGCATTCAGTCCTGAAAAGGATTTTGGTCTTTGGTCATTCTTGAGCGCGATGCTAATGGTCTAATCAGATTCAATGAACTGTGCTAAGCTATGCCAAAAGTGTTAGCGCCAGACCCGTAGATCAGCTGAATGGATTCCAAACCAGTAAAGCTTCAAGCATCATGTCATTTCTAACCTAAAGTTTAAGCAAAAGTAATGATGTTTGCCATTGCAAGAACCACTTTGTGATTTAAATGGATAATACAGTATACATTTTTAATCGCAAACACTGCTGTTTGTGTATGTGTGTTTTTTAGGCTCAAAGAAATCGACATGAGCGAATATGATGCTGCCACTTATGAGCGTTTCTCGGGAGCAGTCAGTCGACAGGTTCATTCGCTTCGCATCATTTTGGACAGCCTGCAGGTAAACACTATCCCTGTTATTCCTGTTATCCATGTTACCTCCTCATGTGAGTTCAAGGTTTTGGGTGGGCATCATCTTGGTTTCTGTTCTGTATAAACTAGGACAAGTTTGATCATTTATGCATTTGGCAGGCGCTTTTATCCAAAGTATACCATTTCTTCAGTATTTGTTCTTGCTGTTTATCAATGACCCTTTGGCTCCTAACACAGTGCTTTACCGATACAGCAACATATGAGTTGTATTGTTCAACTATAATCAGGAGGGCATAGCATTAGCAATGCCAGTGTCAGGGGTTCAATTCTCGCGAATGCACTTACTGTAAGCTTCAAAGCCTTTTGGTAACTTTAGATAAATGCATACATGTAAATGACATTTCCTGAACCGTTCATGACAATACCGGCCACTTTAAGCATGAGGTAATGGAGGTATGCTTTTGTGTCTTATCTGCGTCATCTCAGCTGTTCTCCATTAACATAGCATTGGATTTCTATTGTAAGTCATTTACGTAATGTAAACACTGACCCACTAGACTACTTTCTTTTATGGACACGTAAGCCATACAACACTTTGCACGTGCACACATGGCCATGCACGCAATCCCTCAAATGGCTTTCCTTTGGATTCTCAGTCCACTCACGAGAGAGCCGACCTCTGACTTCAAGAGAACATGCATATTGTTGTTATTATTACACGTCCTGCCTTCCGATTGGAGCGGCGATACGGACCCCGCGGGTCGTCGTTCTGTATGGAAGGATGTCCGGTTGCTCGTCAGATCTTTTTTGTTTGGGTGTGGGTGGACAGAGCACTAGAACATGGGTGGAGTGTCTAAGAAAGTGCCGATTGAAGACCAGCTAATTTCCCCCTTTCACATTCAACAAAGCGAGAAGAGGCAACTTCATCTGATCTGAGATCTGCGGCCGCTTGAGCCGAGTGCACATGGGGATTCCCTCTGCTGTGTAAGTTAAGGGTTGGCTCCAGCCGAAGGGAGGATCAGGTTCTTTTCTGGCAGCCCCTACGAGGAGCTCTTCTCAAAGACAGATGTGTTTATATGAAAACATGTTGACAAGGATTATCGCTCTGTGTCTTTTAAATTCCTGCCCTCTCAACTCAAGTGATCTCTTTTCACCTGGATGAATTGGTATCTACTTTAGCATGCGTGTGGTCCGGATGATCACATATTGGCTTGGTTCTGTACAGGTTCTGTCCTGAGAAGCAGTTAACCTCTGCATCACCCTGAGCCTCTGTTTTCCACTTGGGCCATTTCCAGATAGTAATTTGACCGCTGCCTATTCATTTGCGCCTGTGAAGATGTCAACACATATGGCAAACACTTTGCCCCCCCCCCTCCATTCATTATGTTTTCTCTTAGAAAGGAAAACTCTGTCATTGTTTGTTTCTAGATTATCGCAAAGGTTTTTCTTTGAGCTGTTCACACAACCTCAAAAATCATTTCTGTGGTAATCCCACAGCATCAAAATGGGTCAACGTACAACATGGTTGTAAAAAGAAGATATTTAATTGCATAATTCACTTCTATATGCACTACTGTATATGTATGAATTTAGGTAAAAGCTTAGGTGGCAGCCAACAGCATATTATAAAATGACATATCGGTTACACTTTTATCTCCATAGTCCACTTTCGACTTACTATACAGTAGGTAACTATAACTAACTTTGCAACTACGATTTTACTTCTAAGTAGGACTTACACCGTAGTATGCCATAGGCTATGCATCAATTTATACTTCTACATCATTGTAGACCGCTAGTAAGCACTGTCGATGAGCGTGTTACTAGTATAACCCACAGTATCAAGGCAAAAGCCGAAGAAGCAGCAGCAGCTTGAATGTTGGAGAAGCATCAGCAGTGATGGCAGAAAATAGACAGCAACTTTTGTTACAGCCTGATTCGTTAAAGGTGCATTGTGTAACTTTTATAGAAGGATCTGTTTAAAGAAATGCAATATAATATACATAACTGACCTTACATGACAAAATGTAGTGTTTTTATTACCTTAGAATGAGCCGTTTTATCAACTTACACCTAGGGGTGTGACGGTCATTATATAACCGTGAGACCGACGGTTATAGTTGAACACCGTCATTAGAACTCTATAACCGCCAAAACCGTGTTATTAAAATAAAATTAAATTATTAAAACATTTTTTATCATAAAGAATTTTTAAATACTAATTAAAAACAACTGTTAACAGTCTGTGTTATACGCCCCCTCACGTTCTCACGCAGTGAAAAATACAGAGCGGAGCAGACACTGACAACGCGCTGACATACAGGACAAACCAGGTTACTTTTCGGTTACTTTTGAGATTTAACATATTAAACAAAGTCTCACCTTTCAAATCATCTCTTCCTTCTAGTTAATTTATAGCATCAAATAAACATGAATGACCATGAGAAGGAATGTTGTTTTAACCGCGGAAAGGCGTCAGTACACTCCGCTTTTCAAGTTCAAATCCTCCCATGCTAATCTACTAACTCTCTTGAACGCACATTCACTGCTAGTTGTCTTGCTGTTAATTTTAAAGAAACGTAGAGCAAGTAGCTAATCAGTGTCTAGTTTATTCAAACGCCGGGTGAGCACTGTGCAGCGCGTCTGCGGAGAGCGTTTGCTGCGCGTGGCCATTGTGCTTTTACACCGGCTGCGTTTAATAACAATCTCAAGTTCATATTACTTTCTTTTACCTGCGCTTTTTTTTAACAAAACCTCTTCAATACGCTTTTAATCCACATTGTTTTCGTGCTGTTCTGGTCCGTATAATGACAGATATAGACACAATTGCAGACATAAAAAGCCCAATGCACAAATATGTTTCTCCGAAGATTATTAAAATAGATGATAGATAGAGGATTAATTTATGCTGGGCAGAGAGTGACAGCGCAGTCTTCTGGCAACCGTGTGTTTTTTTTAAATATTTCATTGCTTTTTGTTAAATTGTTCAAAGTTATTACTGTTTAAAACACACTTGGCATCACATTCATGATTTTATGGTAAAATGACACTTTCCCGTCAATCCACGAGCATTTAAACGAGCAAAACGCCCCCCACTGACGGTTATGTGACGAACCAATTCTGAAACCGGCACACCCCTACTTACACCACCAGTCTTCTTACATGGAAGTCATTGTCATGTTTCTACAGTAGCCCTAAATGGATATACTGTTATACAGAGCGCTTTTCATCCCAACGTTGTCTGAGACGATCACATGTTTGTCTTGTGGCAGCTATTGTAGCTTCTCATTGCTTTTAATTTAAATTGAGGATGGTTGCACTTTGCAATCTCATCGCTAGATTCCGCTTAAAAACCCGTACTGTACCTTTAAATATCGCTCCTCAACTTGATCAGTTTTTATCGTTGTAAGCAGAAAAGCATATAATAAAATCGAAATCGAAATGTTTTTTTTTGACCTGAGGGAGGGGTTATAGCAGACCAATGACAGGGCTTGCAGTCCGCATAGAGTTGATGCTTGTTATATTTTTGGGGAGGTGCACGTCAGGCTACGGTGTAGGGAAAGGGGTTGTGTACACCAAAACTTTTACGCCCGCGGCCGGCGCATGTTTTCAATTGTTTCCAATGGAAACAATGCGTTTTTCAAATAAGCCAGCAGCTAGCGGGTTTTTTCCGCGCTGAAAACCGGCGCTCGGCGGTTTTTCCGCGCTCGGCGCTGAGCTTCGAGAGTTGAAAGAGATTCAACTTTGGGAGAAAAGCTCCGCTCGTCAATGTCAGTTCTCACACAGCCGCCCAATCACAGTGGAGGAGGGGCGGGACATTACCACAGCAACCAACCGGCTCGCAGCTGAAGTATCATAGCTACCAAAGCGCTCAGCTGAAGAAAGCTGGCACTCAGCTGAAAAACAGCTGGCATTCGGCGTCCTCAAGGTGTTTTCAGACGCGTTTAAAAGTTTTGGCTGAGTAGGCTACGCTGTACACTCGACGCATAAGTATACATTAAACTTTCAAATTTTGGCACTACATGTTAACCAACCGTCCTAGAGTATTAGTAGACTGTAATAGAGTGCGAATTGGGCCGCATTGTTCTGCATGAGCCCGGCCTGCGTCCGCGCCCCGACCGTAACCCGACAGGCATTAAGATATTTATGTCCGAGCCCGACACAATTAAAAATCACATTGTCACAGCAACATAAACACATTTCCGCACACATGAAGATGGATGGTGATAGTTCATCTTAAAATGAAACTTTTATGTTTATCAGCTTACCCCCAGGCCATCCAAGATATAGGTGACTTTGTTTCTTCAGTAGAAAACAAATGTAGATTTTTAACTCCAACTGTTTCAGTCTGTGAGTTGTATAATGGAAGTGGATGGTAACAAAATCTGATAGAGAAAAAAAGACATGCACAGACAAATCCACATTAAACCCTGCGGCTCGTGGCGACACATCGATGTTCTAAGACACTAAACGATCGGTTTGTGCGAGAAACCGAACAGTATTTATATAATTTTTTACATCTAATACAACACTATCCATAGTAGGGATGTTAACAATTAATCGATCTTCGATTAATTGTCGATAAGAATTAAATCGATAAAACTTAACGATTGTCAAAAAAGCAAGCACGTGTGTGCGGCGCCTGCGCAAAGCACATACACAGCTGGTGAAAAATTTAAACAAGCGCGAAGAAGTTTAACTAGCCATGATCACAACGATCCTCGATGCCAAACACACACCTGGGCATTTTAACCTCATTCGAGACGAGGCTGGCTGCTAACGCAACAAAATGGCATCCGCAGTGGATCTAAGAGGGTCCGATGCCGAAAATGCAAACACGGTTACTGAAAGCAAAGACCCTCTTCAGGGAAGCATACAAGATTAGCATAGCAACGCTGCTAACAGTGCTATAGAAAGGGGAGGAGACCAGAAGCGGTTTTTATAAACAGATTAAAATGTCAAACTTAAATTCTGGCAAGAAACTGTTAAATGTAAACTGTAACTGACTGTCGTTACACTGAATGCCCGCAACATATCATTGATCATCATTATTGACTGGCTGAGGCGCTACACGCTAAACACTGTTGCAGGTTTTCTAATAGAAGGTTGAACTCTTCATAATATAAGCATCTTTGCTTAAAGTAAGCTGCAGGTCTAAAGCTGAGGTGACGACGGGAAAAGTGCCCTTTGTGTGCTTCTTGGATATAATTACAACAAGCGGTGTATCAACAACTCGGAAAGCTAGGTGAACAACTAGAAAAATAATATTTGATGATAATGAAACTTTTATTTTGTCATGGACGCACAGACTTTCATCCGACTGTGCGGAGTGCCTGTTATGAGGCGGAGTTATTCTGTGTTTATTAGTCATATTTCATTACGAGATTAAATTGATGATTTTTATCAAAACACCAACTACATTGACTCATTTTACAATCCCACTAGCATGTTATTTAGACAAAATAAAATCTTTTAATTCGCGTGAGGAAGCTGGAATTTTTACGCACGCTTTTATGTCATTGGCTATATGCCACTGCAGTAAAGGCTTATTGCACTATTACTGTTAACGATTATTCGATTGATTGATCGTTAATTTAAATGATCATCGAATATGGGAAATTGCATAATTTGACATCCCTAATCCATAGAGAAAAGGGAGCCTCGTATAGTGTATATGCCCTCTGGCAACTCGATACAGTAGGTGGCATTATGCACCTATGAAGTTGTTTCGCAACCCGCTATTAAACATTAGATGAATAAGAAGGTGATGTGAACACGTTTCATTTTAAAAATGAACTATCGCTTAAAACAGGCCCATTGGCTACCTACATATTATAAAAAGCAGTTTTAAATTTCAAATGTTCAATGCGTTAT
Source organism: Paramisgurnus dabryanus (assembly GCF_030506205.2). Classification (NCBI taxonomy): domain Eukaryota; kingdom Metazoa; phylum Chordata; class Actinopteri; order Cypriniformes; family Cobitidae; genus Paramisgurnus; species Paramisgurnus dabryanus. The sequence goes on from NC_133351.1 coordinate 30,656,634, forward strand.
TGCGCCGAGCCCAACCTGAACATAATTTCTAAATATCTATCCGAACCCGGCACGGCCTATCTGGTCCGTCAGTCCCGTCGGGCTCGGTTTGGGTATTCATCCTCTAGACTGTAAAAGGGGGTAGGGGTTAGGCTTTTTGGCAAACACAAGGGCAATTTATACTTTTGCGTAGGACTTACACCGTAGCATCTACACCATAGGCTATGCGTCAGTTTTCATTCATACTTCTGCATCATTGATGAGCAATTACACATACGAGTCACTAGTAGGCAGAGTCTGCGGGCATGTTACTGGTGTAACCTACAGTATTTAAAGCAACACTATGTAGTTTTTTTACCTTGAAATAATGTCTCTAAAATTATTTCAGTGATATAACAACTTTTAACTGAACAAATTGTACTGTTGCTGCAACCTGAGCAGCCTCCTAGCTGCTACAAGCACAATCTGAAAGTGGCGGTGGAGGGTAGGAAACACAGCCCCGCCCCTCCCCCTGCCTGCAGAAGAGTGTCTGATACCAGGCACTGTTGCGCTTTTCAACCACATGGGGGAGCTGTAAGTCATTTTTACATGGAAACTACATAGTGTTGCTTTAAGGCAAAAGCTGAAGAAGCAGCAACTTGTTGTGTAGTCTACATTGTTGGAGAAGCATCAGCAGTGATGGATGTGAAAACACCGTAACCAGAGTTGTTAAATATCACTCCATAACTTGGTCCATCTTTGGACTGATGGGAGGAGGTGTAGCTGACCAATCACAGCGCTTGTGAGCCTTGTAGTATGGACGTGTTGTTACATTTTTGAGGAGGTTCGTGTCAGGCTACGCAGAGCGTACAGTGTAGATATGGTGTAGCTGAGGCGCAGAAGTATAAATCACACTTTAGGGTTAACAGAATAAGTTGGCATGTAGTTGCAATAGGGATGAGCAATTATTTGCATGCGATTGTCATTGCGCATCTCGTCAGTGAAGCCGGTTCCGTGATTAGAAGTAAATCGTCACTAGCTGCTTTCAGACGGAGCGGCATTTACTACACAAAGCCGTAGTTCGCTGACTATTGGGGCAATTTCGCATTAATTATCACAAATGTATCGCCTGCGATATGGCCCAGCTTGTCAGGGAACTATGGCTTTGTGTAGTAAAGGTCTTTTTTAGGTTGAACTACTTCTTTAAGACATTAGCAAATGGAAAACACAAACAAGCATCTTTATCTTCAAAGGAATGTATATGAGAGATGTAAAGACAGTAAATTTGGACCCTTGCCCTGTAATCACTGCACATGATGGCATATGGTTTTCTAACAGTGGCTTTGCAGAACATGCACATTCAAACACCTTTCTTATAGACGTGTTTACAGCAGGCCAACATCAAATAAGGCAACAAATAAGGCAATTTGTGTTGTAAAGTTTGACAAAGCACGCATTATGGCTGTTTGTTTGTGGACAGGTTATGTAATATGCAATAGTTTTTATTTTATTTGCGCTCTTTTTAACAGAGCCTTTGTATATGACTCAGAATAATCCCAATGATCTGATTCATTCAGTAAATCATTTGTGGGCAGTCAATGTGTTGATTTCCACAGCTTGCTGATGACTCTTTGAGTTAGAGTAACTGTAAGCTATTTTTCATTAGAAGAAGGATGACAATGATGTATGTATGAAGTATATGTCTGTGAATGTACTCGGGTGTATTTACATGTCTCTGTGTTTGTACGTGGTTGTATTCATGTGTGTTTGTGGCGTAATGAGCAGTGACGTGTTGGCTTATTGTTCTTTACAGACATCTGACATATTGACTCATAATGATAGCCACATGTGGAAATGCCATTCGGGTCTTTGTTAATATTTGGAGTCATGTCTGAAGCCTTGGAGGTCAAGGGGGATTGTGGTCGTATCTGTGAAATAGAAATGGAATTTCTGAATATCAACTTTTCTTGTTTGTCATGTGCAGTATTATACACTTTAGGGGTTTTATTAGGCACAGGAAGATTTATTGATTTGTTGTGAATAATCAACTTTTTGGTTTGTGCCTATTTTATAATGCAAAGAAAAAGTAGTGAAATACATTGCCTTTCATTTGAACTGGCATAGACCAGGTTACTTCCGCTCCAAATTGTTAGATCGCTTTCCCGTAATAGGAGCCCTTAGTGCACAAGGATGGGTTAAATTAAAGAAAACTCCACTTTTTTGAAAATTTGCACATTTTCCAGCTCCCCTGGAGTTAAACATTTGATTCTTACCATTTTGGAATCCATTCAGCCGATTTCCGAGTCTGGCGGTACCACTTTTAGCATAGCTTAGCATAATCCATTGAATCTGATTAGACCATTAGCATCACGCTCAAAAAAATAATAATCAAAGAGTTGTGATATTTTTCCTATTTAAAACTTGACTCTTCTGTAGTTACATCATGTAGTAATACAGAAAATGAAAAGTTGTGATTTTCTAGGCAGATATGGCTAGGAACTATTCTCTCATTCTGTTGTAATAATCAAGGACTTTGCTGCCGTAACATGGCTGCAGCAGGTGCAAACAGTCCCTGCACCATGGGTGGGCATTGGGGGGCCGGGCCCGCCCTGTGAGTCACAAGTGCCGTTAATGGAGCGGTATGTCAGATTTTTGTCCATTTAATTCATAATTAATGATATGCATTGCAGTGAGGTTGATCTCATTTGTGCCCCCCCCTGAAAAAATGAAATACCCGTCCGCGAATTTGTGTCTGGCGCCGGGTCTGGGTGCAATGACATTACGCAGCAGGCGAAAATAGTCCCCTTTGTATCTTTCAATAGCAGGGGACTATTTTCGGGCACTACTTAAAGGAGCATTTCACCCGTAGAAACATTAATCTTTATTGAAAGTGCGTCATATTTGTAGTTGAAATGTAACATACATTTTGAATTTGGTGCCTAGAAAAGGAGTGTTTGTAGTCTCACCCCCTCAACAAAGATATTTGACTTCCTTCTTTCAATGATGCAAAATGATGATTTTTACTTCATTGAAAGAAGGAAGTGCAACACTGAAATCTGTATTTCTCCTGTCTCAGCGGAAACTGAGGAAATGATGCACGACCATTCAAAAACATGACTGGGGTTCTAACTATACAAAGATTAATGCAAATGGAAGAAGTGTCCCTTTAATATCATTGCGCCTCCTGCAACCATGTTACGGCAGCAAAGTCCTTGATATTACGCCAGAATGAGAGTATAGTTCCTAGCCATATCTGCCTAGAAAATCACAACTTTTGAATTTTCTGTCAGTCTAAGTACACGATGTAACAACAGAAGAGTCAAGTTTTAAATAGAAAAAATATTAAAACTCTTTGGTTATTTTTGAGCGTGATGCTAATGGTCTAATCAGAATCAATGGATTGTGCTAAGCTATGCTAAAAGTGCTACCGCCAAACCCGGATATCAGCTGAATGGATTCCAAAATGGTAAAAATTAAATGTTTAACTCAAGGGGAGCTGGAAAATGAGCCTATTTTTAAAAAAGTGGAATGTCCCTTTAAATGCATGTGTCTGTAGAAATGACAGTATTACAGGCAGCTGTTTGCCAGTAACTTACTGTAGATCTAAATTTATGCTTTTTACTGGCAACAGTTTGTTCAAAGTTAAATGAACATTAAAAATTAACAAGTCTTTGTCTTTACAGAATAAAACTATAATAACAGCCTTATGCAAAGCATTCTGGGAAACAAAATCTAAAGGAAAAAACTGAAAATAGTATATCTTGTTCCCAGAATGCTTTGCATGAAGCTGTTATTTTAGTTTTATTCTGTAAAGACAAAGACTTTTTAATGTTTAAAATTCATTTATTTTGAAACCAACAAATTGTTGCCAGTAAATAACATACATTTTTTTCACTTTCATTTTAATTTTTTTTTTAGGAAATTCCACTAATAAGTGTTTTTTAAGTATAACAGTTATGTTGTAATACTGTTAACTGTTTCTGTTATATATAAAATTACTTGAAAATGTATATACAGTATGAATTTGGTCATATGGAACTTGTTTTTGAAACTGTTACGAAGGTTATTACCATAGTAAATGATGTAACTTTCCTTTGTTTCAGGCTAAAGGGAAAGAGAGACAATGGCTGAGGAACCAGGCTCTTGGTGAGCTGGATGATGCTAAGATCATTGATGGCCTAACAGGAGAGAAAGCCGTTTATAAACGCAGAGGAGAGCTGGACCCTGAGGTGAGAGTATTAACATATTTAAATACGTTTCTCTACCTTCTGACACACATTGCTTTGTCTAGTCTAGTGTTTGTCTTGAGTGTTACTAATATAATGTACAACTACATATAATATATATAACCTATAATAAAAGGTCATGGAAATGTTTAAACGGGTCCTGTGACACAACTTTGGAAGAAGACATTCAAAGAATGTACTTGTGTCTCAAATTCAACAAACATCTATAATAATCATAGCTGTTAAGCTCCAAAAAAAGGTATATACACACATAAAATCAGCAGTTTGTACACTATATAGCATTATGCATGCAAAAATGTTCATTTTGGGTGAAGTGTACTGTACCTCAGCATTCTTACTTGATTTTTATCTCTGTGTTTATTTCTGTAAACTTTTTCTTGCAAGTATGTTAATATTACCACTCGTCAGCTACGCCAGTATAGGAGACCGGTTACATTCTATTTAATGGTTTCCATAAGTCTTTACCTAAAATCTGTTTTCTGAATCAACTAAAAGAACTTCGCTGAGACCTATTTTATTATGCGGCTTCTGTATAACCCATTAAAAACCTCATTGACTACAAAACTGTTTAGAGGAGTAGCTGGGCCAATAGAAGGCTGCAATTAAAGGAACATTATAGTGAAATTAGACATGTAATGATCATCCTTATTCAGTTTATGTCAGTCTGAGCATTTAAGTTTCATGTGTTGATAACTGGTGTACTTTTCTTTTGGTCTGGCTACAGTTAGGGGCTCCTCAGCAAAAGCCAAAGCGTTTACGTCTGCTAGCTGACATTTCTGGCAGCATGTATCGCTTTAATGGCGTGGACGGGCGTCTGGAGCGCTCTATGGAGGCTGTGTGTATGGTGATGGAGGCGTTAGAGAGCTACGAACACAAGTTTAAGGTAAGCTGACTTGAAAGTTTAATAATCATATATTTATTTAATAAGATAAAAATACAGGACATGTGTACATAAAACTTCAGACAAAATGTCAGTATTTAATGTGACCTGGGGAGACCAAAGACATTGGATGAACAGTAGAAATAAGGGTTTCATTTCATTTGGGTACGTAAAGCCCTTTTCATATGGAAAAAACATGTTCTGGATTTTTCCGGGATCATTTGATTTTTGGTTCATTCACACTGCCAATGATTTTCTGAAATCTGTGGATGCATTCACACACATACCATAAAAATCCCATAAAGACGTGAATTATTAAAAGTCATGCACTTGGTTTTTCCACATTTTCTGAAGTTTGCTAATTATCTGTAATTTCTCTCTTGAGAAACCATGCAAATGCACTTTAGTTTATGAAGAGATTATTAAGGTGTACATGATGCGCTGTTCTGAGTTTATATTTCTGTGTCAAAGAGCTGAATCATAACTTCTTGTTGCAATGTCCCTACGGCACACCCCTGGGGCCAGTTTCTCAAAATTAATCCAATTGGATTAGATAAACATTTCTAAATGGGTTGTTCAAAACAGAAAAATTGGATCACAAAATCCAATGTAGGTTTTGATCTGGATCAAATCGACCCTTTGTGTTGTTCAAAACTTTTAGTAAGATTGGGCTTTCTTTGATCCCAAAAAGTAGGATTATTCTGATCCCATCAGAAGGGTGGATTTCAGGAATAAAAATTTAATAAAATTTTTAATAAAATGTTACTAAAACGTATAAACCTACAGTTTGTCTACAAACGAACATTTCTATTATGTTATATTTATAAATGTATCATTGGTTTGTTGAAATTTAGTTCAGTTCAATCCTTATAATGATAAAGTATTCAAAGAATAACATTGGGCTACCAATTAAACCTTCCAGTCAATTAAGAAAGACAAAGTCCATATAAATCCCTCATACAGCAGACAAAACCAAAATATTTTACATTCAATTTTAGCAAAAGTAATCCTAAACTTTAACTGTTCTTTGGCACTGTACATTATATTAATTCAGTCAAAAGTTTTAACAACCGGCATTTCTTCAAATGTAACTACATTTAGCCTAGTTTCAATTTGTTTGTGTATATCTATATTTTGTTGTTGTTGTTGTTGTTGTTTTTTGAGGGCCAGAAGAACAGACGTAAAATTAAATTGAAATAAAAAGTAAGGGAAAGTTGTGTTGTTTTATTGTCTCATCTAGTAAAAACCTTAGTGACCCCATACCAACCATGTGATCCCATTTAATCCAGATTTGCTAATCTGAAAAAGTGTGTATCTGGATCAGGGTGATCCCATTCAATTTTGCTTTAAAAAAATTAGGACAAATGTGAGATGGTTTACCTGATCCTGGATACCAAAACATTGGATTTCCAAATCTGGATAATTTTGATGAAACTTTTTGAACAACTGGCCCCTGGGGTTTAGGGGTCAGGATCCTTTAAAGTTTTCCAAATGAAGTCCTTGGCAACCCATATTACTAATGATAAATTGTTTTATGGTAAAAATGTACAAACTATCTTCATGGAACATGATCTTTACTAATATCCTAATGATAATTTTGACCTATAGTTGGCTCTTGCTAAAAATATACCCGTGCTACTTATGACTGGTTTTGTGGTCCAGGGTCACATCTGTGCATTTGCATTGCAATTTGCATATGACAAACAAAATTGAGTTCCTCTCATGTTACTCTTCCACTCTCAGATTCACTCTCATGTGCGATTGTGTCTAGGGAAAGTTGTTTGTGTGATGCATAGAGTTTGAAATCAGTTCACTGATTCTTGAAACTTTGGCAAAAACATGTCCCACTAAGAAAAGTGCAAATTCTGTTGGAAATTAAAAACATTTTCATGAAGAAAAAGAATCAATGTTATAATCAGGGGGTCCTTTGCACATATGTAAGGTTCTTTTATAGGTTTATTTTAATTTTTATTAATTTAATGATTATATGCTGGCCCACTGCCTACAAAATCAGCTGTCCTCAGTTAAGAGATAATCATTTCAACTTGATTAAAAAAGCCAAAAGTAATAATTGAATTGAATAATATATTTACCACATGAAAGGGTACATTGTAATATGTATTAAAAACTACAAACAGTGAGTTTTGAACAATATTTACTATTATTTTGTGATTGCTCAAAATGTGTCCTACATATTCGTCACCACCGTCAGATATTTATAAAAAGCAATAAAATCAGACAACTACAGGGTCAACTTCATTCCTGAGGACCACATTTTCAAACCTTCAGCTCTACTGCATGCTTCAAGATCAGTCAAGCTCCTGTAGGTTTGCTATTTTCTCTTAAACTTGTTCATATTTTTGGACACTGCTACTGTGACAACCATAACATGTCAACACCGTCATCTTTGTATAAAAATATTAGATTAGATTATGAAACAAAAGTATCATTTTTAAGAAGAGGTCTGAAGTAGCTAGCAACAGAGGGGAAACAAGATGGCTAATGTGAACAACTCATCTATTTTTTTAATCTATATTAGGTTTTTGTCACCACCGTCAGGTTTTCTGTCTTTTCTGTCAGGTTTTATGTATTTTCGGAAGTTATGATTTGATATTTGTTCATCACAGTGCTCAGGATTGTTATTTTTTGACCAAATATTTACATAAAGTTTAAGTAAGAAGCCCTTGACTTGAGTGGTATACATTTTGGAATAATGAGGCCAATGTCACCACCGTCAGACGGAGTTTTATTTGTTTTAAATGAATATGCTTACAATATGTTTCTTCACTGCTGTTTAGTTATTAAATTAATAGTCTCTCTTAATACAAAAATATGTTTATTAAATAAAAAAATCATTACTTTTTCTATTTAGGCTTAAAGTAAATGTTGTATGAGTAATAACTGGAAAAACGCCTATTTTATGAAAAAAATACAAACAGGGGAGGTTGCAACAGTAAATTATGCATTATGTCCTCATAATCTTTTAATATCATAATCATTCATGAAATGGTGCCATTGGTGAGTCATATGGAGAGTAAACCTATACAACAGACTGCAAACTGGCATTCAGATCTGCCTCCATGTTGTTAGCAACGGCCTACTTCTATCGTTCCGAAGTTCAACACCAAGCCGCACTGCATTTTTTTTCTCGTTTCAGAAGCCATTAAACTTGGGTATACGTCACTTCACAATAAGGAAGAAAACATCATTGTAACTTTTGTTTCATGGTGACTTGAAGAGTTGCTTGTGTCTACAGTGCTCTGTTAATCTAATTTCGATGTCCACTTTTTGGCTGAAGTAGAAAGCCGAGTTACATAGTATTTACAATAACATTGTTGCTACATATAGTGTGCTTGTACAATCTTTTAACCACAGACACTTATTCTATAATAAAAACAGCAATGATTTGTTTACCATCTCCAAGGCAACGCACTATGGAAACAGCTTTCGTATTTACTTCCTCATAGCGTTAAAACCTTTAGCTTTGGTTATGATGAGCGGTAGGGATATCCCCATGACACATGCATGCTGATACACTGTTATGGAGGTTGCCATGGAAATAAGGATGCTGAGTGTGATGTAAAACAGTTGTTTTAGGGATGGTCATGCTGGTTTAGGTCAATTATTTCTTAGCAGCTCTTCGGAGGGCCCTTCTCTTTCTTTCACTCTTTCATAGTCTCTCTTTTACTTAAAGTTTCACATTTTCCTTTATCGTTTGTTCTCGCTATTCCTCTTGGCCGAGCGGTTGGCAGATGCTGTGGACACAGTGAATCACAGCCCTTGTTGGAAGCGCCTTGCAGATTTGTAGCATCCACACAAAAGAGGATCTGTTATCTTCATCCCGAAGAATTCGGGGGGAGGAGAGCAGCGGAAGATATGCAGCAGCGAGAGTCAATGGCTGCCGTTATTCAGCTCTGCTCTAATGCGCTATAAAAAGGGTGCAACGCTTTCAATGTGTGGGGTCAAATTTAGGGCTGGGTATTACATTGAACATCAATCAGATCTGATCCACTAATGTAATTGGATGTGCAACTTCCTGAGAATTTGTAATACTACTGAAACATTTTTAAATACTGATATAAACAGAGAAAGAATCTTTTTATTAACATTTTAACAATTAACAAACTAGAGTAAAATAAAACAAGACAGACAGCCAAATAAAAAAATAAAAAAGGGAATTAAAGTAAAGCCCGGCAGTAACAGGAGTGGTTTTGATACCTTGTATTTAAGCTTTGATTATATTTAACTATATTTTTATTATACTCCATTGCATTACGGATTTGCATTACGGTACATATTTGAAAAAGTATTTTCATGCTGATTAAGATAAATGATGTGACAGTGATATGTGAGATGGTAAGTATGTTGATGCTTTTAGTGTGTGTGGGGGGCACCAGACTTTATGATGACTGTCAGATGAGCTGTTTGCACATCCAGTTGGTCTGCCATGTATCTATTTCTTAGTGACACTTGCATAATAAGCATTTCATAAACGTGCATCTGATGCAAGAGAGACTGTCAAACATAAACATGTTATTCATTTATCCCCTGTCCTACTTCTGCTTGTACAGTTGAGGTCATAACTTTACAAACCACTGGACGATGATATAAATAGTAAAAAATTAAGGTTTTAGTCCTGTCCTGCCCTGAACAAGTTATTTACAGAAAAATCGCAACATAGAAAAATAACTACATTTATAAAAATAACCCAGTTTAAAAGTTTACATAAACCTGATTCTTAATGCATGATGTTTCCTGAAAAATCAATGACCATTTCTTTCTTTTGTGATAGTTGTTTTGGACACTGTGACTAGTGTATATTGTCCTTATTTTGTTTTATTTTAATATCTTATTTTTTTTCTCTTAGCAATGTCCTTTAGAAGATATAAAAATAGCCTACATGTTTTCCGGAAGACAAAATAATACAATTTACACCATTTATTATTTTCAGAGGTTTACGCGCACCCTTTTTATGAATGGTGCTGACTTCTTAAGCATCACTGAATGTTTGTTTCTATTGTAATAGTTGTGTATCTATTTCTATAAGTCTCTTGATTGTCCTCAATGTAAAATTATGAATCTTAACATCATAAAGTCACTTGTGAACACTAGGGTTCAAATATAAAGAAGATGCTGAAAAGCAAAGATTTTGTAGGACCTGGAGGATTTTTTTTTTAAGACCAGTGAATAGTTCAGTAGCTCAGGACAAACAGGAAAACTAACTTTAAACAACTACACATAAAACATAAATCTGTCATTGATTGTCCACACTGTTAGATGTCGCTGTAGATTTAGCAGCACTGTACTGTAAAAATCCACAGTACTATACTGTATGTGTACATTACAGTAAAGCACTGCAGTTCACAGTGCATTCTGGGTAAATTTGTTTGAGCGGGAAAATTTTACAGTATATTTTGGTCTTGATGTAACCTTGCTGTAGCCATTGCTGTAATGTGCCAGGTGTACTTGCAATAATCAGAGAAAGTGCGCCAACGTCAAATCACACAGAGGGAGAGAGAGCACAACTCCTGGCTGCAGCTGAAGAAGGAGGACGATTGATTTCTGTCAGTTCGGTGAGTTTGGTATATTTTCTGTTTCATGAAAACTTAATTTTTAGTAGAAGAATTTTGTCATATTGTTTTAAACGTGCAATGAGAGAGAAAATGGTTAATCTCCCTCAGAAAGTAAGCTAACATTACACAGATGCCTACCGCTGCTTTAACTCGCTTTACACTTTTATTAATGAATATAGGGTTGTTTTAACTAAATTATGACGGTTTTGGTGAGTTTATATTTGTTGAAAGTGTGGTAACAATGAAACTATTTTTAACAAAATGGACAAAGACCACCCGCCAGCGCGGTCTTGCGGTCCCAGCATATGGTCGTTTATCTCGGTGTTTTATCTGTTCAGTTAGCGGTAGAGAGAAGTATTAAGTTCGACTGTTTGGCAAGGCTGACTCGTAGATTAACGTTAGCTGTGCACGTGAAAAAGCACAGTTTCATATTCATATTCACATTAATCTGTATTTGCGTCTTTTTCAAATATGAAAAGTTGGATATAAGAATATCAACATAAACAGACAGGACTCGACACGCCGTAAACTTAATATTCAACACAGACCGTAGTAATCAACTCCTCAACAGAAGTGAAACCAAGAAACCTCATATTTAACTGGATATATGCATTGCAGTTGTAACTGCGGCCAAATATCGTTCAGACCTGGGCTCATCTTATTATCAGATGATTGCTGCGCGCTTATTGTTATCATTACGGTATATTAGCAAAACCAAAGCATATTTTCTTTAAAGCGTTTTACACGCCCAATAAGTTGTCCGATACATTTTGGATGGCATATTATTTCCACCACTTCAGATGTATTACATGCAATATAAGTTTCCAAAACACCTCAAATCAATGCACAAAAGGAGGATGGGCTCCGCATTTACGTAATAGCATGACAGGTACCTTCTTCTCGTCTGTCATCTGATCCTTCATCTCTGGATGTAAAATAGTCCATTATAACATCGTGTAGGACACTGGCATCAACAGGATTGCTCAAATTGCGGCGATCATGTTAATCCTTAAAGTGAGCAACTTTGTAAAAAAAAACTTTGCGTGAAATAGTGTGTTACACCGCCGCCTGTCCGGGTGAAACATTAAAGAGGCAGGCTTGTTACCTTGTCACTATAAATCGCTATTTCCTCACTAAATATATTTTCAGAGATTTTCTGTAGACAAGATGTTAGAATAATAATTTAATAAAAACCCAATTCTGACAAAAGTTACATTTGACTTATTTAGTTACTTTTCTGAAAATCTTATTCCACTGGTATGCATCATATTAAACAGAATGCTTTCAAAATGTCAGCCAGTAACACATCTTTTTTTTACAGCTCTAACGTTACAGTTTGCTCCACTTTGCTCTGTGGTTTATATGTTTTCTGTAAGTATTGACCACATTTATATATAACCATAGACTGTAAAAAAGTCTACTTATTTCTATGGCTAACAGATTTTGTAACATTTGTATTTTTTACAGTCTTACCATTGCTTGTAAGCTGGATTGAGTAAGATAGATCATCTTTAAAGGAACCAGGCAAGTACAGGATGTACAGTTACACGTTACTAGTCATGTATTTTTTCGACTGCAATATTAAATGCTTTTACGTCACATGTAAAAGTACACAGGAATGTGGCTGATCACTTTTTATTTGTAGTTTACATGAGTGTCCTTGCACTTTTCAGGAGTTAAGGCAGATGTGGAGGCACACGGGTGACACCAGACACACACCAAGCACATTGTTCGGTAAGTTTAAACTTTACCACTACAGTTTCTTTAAATACCCATGTATACACTCATACATAATTCCCACACGCAACACTGTCACACGACCACACACACCCACACAGAATAAAATATTGTATCCAAATCAGTAACAATTGTACTTTCTGTTCAGGACATTCAATCATGACATGATCCAGGTGGATGCTGTCCATTGAGGAAAGAGTTTGTTCAGAGGTAAGTGAATCTTCTGTATTTTAATGTAATTAGGTGTGGAACATTAGAATAAAAGCAAAAGGTTTCAGAATAGGGGTAAATTCAGGGCTGAGTTTAGGTGTTTTTTAAGAATCTTTTTCTATCTTATATTTGTTGACTTAAAGTTTGTGATATTTCTAACAGGTTTCTGGACAGAATTAATCCCAAAGATGGGAAAAAGTGCACATCCACACAAGGAGCAAGCAAAAAGACAAGGAACTTGGTGCAGAGAAAAGCTGTGGCCATTAACCCCCATGTGAACAGCTTCATGCAGTCCCTGATAGAGTTTGAATGGGCGACTTCAAACTAAAGGCCAGTGTCAGTCTGCCACAGTTTAATGCATTTATTTTTAGTGTTCAATAAAATTCAAATAGAATATTTAAAACTATGGGCCAGTGTTCTTTTTACCACAGTGAAATGTTACCTTTTAGTCGATGATGGACTTTAAACTGAAAACTTCAAACTATGGACCAGTGTTCTATTTGCCAGAGTTAAATATATTACAGCAGGGGCCTCCAAACTTGTTTATACTTTATAATATTTTATTTTATTTTACTTGTTTATTATTGTTTATCTTGTTTTAAATGATTGTTTCAATTACATGTTTTTTTAATAAAATTTTTGATATAAACATTGCTTGGATTGCCTTTTAATTCATAATGTCATGTCAAGGATAGCATTTTTTTTACTATATTAATAACTATAGATTTAAACCTAAATATCTAGCTATAATACATTATTGTATTAACTGTAATAAGTAATAAATAGTATTTATGGGTCAATATAGACATTACAGTAAATTACTGTAAAAATAGGCTATTATTGTAAAATTACAGTACAGTACTGCTTTGTAACTATACGGTACTAGTTTGTGTACTGTAAAACTGGATTACAGTACAGTACTGTAGAACCAAAATACAGTAACTTACTGGCAACCGTGCTGCCAGTACCGTACTGTAAAAATACAGGGAAATCGTTAACAGTGCAGATAACATTGTGCAGTATTAAAAATGAGGGATATGTAAACTTTTGAACTAGATTATTTTTAGAATTTTTTTATATGTGTCTCAAATAACTTGTTCAAGGTTTGTCTAAAAAAATTGTTTTCTTAATACAAAAATTATGCAAAATGTTCAGCATTTTGCAATGTGTACTCTATGTAAACTTATGACATTAACTGTATAGCTTACAGTTCAGTTGCTCTATCAAAAGTTCTTCACAAAAAAGCAATTATACCAGCTTTTTTCTCAAAATGTTGTATTTTTAAAGAAACCATATTTGAAAGGTGATAAAAAGAGAACAAATAAATGTAGGATGAAACAGTTTTGTTTGGAAGCTGAGGGTCTTTAATTCGATATTAAAGATTAATGAAAAACATTTTCTGGAAGGTATTAAACTTTTGTGAATCTCATAAAAAATGCTGGAGCTGGCTGGCAACTTTAACAAAAGGCTGGCAGGGAAAAAGTTAAACTTAAAAAAGTTAGTTACTTGTTTGCCTTAAAAGTTTGAGTTAATTTATCTTGTGTAAAAATTGTTGTCAACTAATATTTTTAAGTTGAATTAACTCAAAATTTGAAGGCAACCAGGTAACTTTATGTTGTCTCAGACGACCACATGTTTGTCCTGTGGTGGGTGCCATATGTGTTTTGAAATTGAGGTGAGCTGTTGGTTGCAATTCGCAATCTCACCACTAGATGCCGCTAAAATTTACACACACCACCTTTAGTGTAAAGGGCGATTTATAGTTGTGCGTAGCCTGTGTGTAGCTCTGCGTAGCCTGACGAGCACCTTACAAACTTTCTAACATCGCGTTGGCTCTACGCGGACCGCAAGCGCTGTGATTGGTCCGCCAGAACCCCTCCCGTCAGGTAAAAAAACTGCGTCATAGGTATTTCTGTTTGAGACGGTGAAAACAAAGATAAGCCAAGTTGTGGAGTGATTTAACTCAAACTGCAACATAAGTCGCTGTTTACTTACTTCCATCATTGCTGGTCTTCTCAAATCATACACAACAAGTTGCTATTTCTTCTTCGTTTGTGGGTTAACTTGCCAAGCTTCTTCTTCTCTGATGGTCGCGCTGCTACTGTGGTTACACACGTGGATACTGCCTTCCAGCGGTTTGCGCGTGTCTTTGCACGTCGATGCGGAGGACGACGCAAAAGTATAAATGAAAACCGACGCGGAACCTACGCCGTCGCGGCTACGCCGTAGGACCTACGCACGATTAGAAATTAATTACAAGGAAATGAGACATTATTTAAAATAAGAATTTCTCTGGATTTGCAAATTTGGAACTTTTGAGATAATGTAAGTGCACAACTCCCTAAAATATATCACACTCTGCAAGTGGTTTTTGCGTTGCACCATTAAACGTAGTTTAAACGTAACAATAAGTTGTAACTAAATATTTACGGAAGCCTCTGTCCATGAATAACGGTCGGAATAAGATGTCAGCCAGATTAGATCACATCGATGAGCTCGTAATTGAATATGAAGAGCCACAAGTTCGACTTTTCAAGAACTGTTTAATTTTCTGTGTATCCATCAATTAAAATAAGATTTATAATTTCTTCCTGTTTATTTTCTCCTCCATGTGTGGGATAGATATTTTCAATTAAAAGTGTAATGTTTTGAGTTCGATAACGTTTGGTTTAACGTCCTTTAACTTTCAGTTTAGGCGAGTCAAGAATGAGTTTGAGATTACATACTGTTCAGACTATTTCCTGTTTACCTATTAGAAGACCTGTGATTGGGTTAAGAAAAATAGACGTCATTCTATGCGACAACGCATTACTTTACGGAGAGCTTACGACCTAATAGCTACGTTCGTTTTAACTCTTTCACCGCCATTGACGAGATATCTCGTCAATTAAGAGAAAACGCTTCCCCGCCAATGACGAGATTTTCCGTCTTTCCGCAATACCGTTATTATCCACCAGGTGGCGCCCTTCCGCAACTTTTCAAAACCGGAAGTATTGCCCTATGGCAAGCGGCTGCATGTCCGTGTCTGTTTTAAAGATCGCTCTGAATGGGATCTCTATGAAAAGTCCGTCACAAAAATGGAATTATCTCTGCTTTTTGCTCAAAATGTGGTGTTTTTGCAGAAACCTACCCATATTCAAAAGCTGATTACAAAAGAACCACGGAAGGTAAGATGAAACGTTTTTTTTTGTTTGAAAGCAGATACATATATACTTTAAGAAGAACATTTTCTGGAAGGCATTAAACTTTGATGAAAATCATGAAAAATGCTGGCGCTGGCTGGCAACTTTTTTTTAAAACGCTGGCGGTGAATGAGTTAAGAACAAATGGTGCAACCGAATAAAGTAAAGAGTTAGTTATAAACTAGCTAGTAATTACTAAGCCTAAACGTCCCAGTTTAAGTAAGAACTTACGAACGACTGGTGCAACCCTACCCAGGATACCTCGAGTCAACTAGACCGGTACTACTTGTATATTTAACGTATAACTTTTCTGTCTCCTCTTATGCCAACATAACATAACAAAAAATACCGAACGGCTGCCAACCCTGACTTCAAGAAACTAAATAAAAGCCCCTCAGATTAAAATTATTTCCTATTTGCATGTTCATTATACATCAAATAGAGATTTCTACACATACTGAGGAAATTGCTCACTAACGGTGCTAAATAGCACTAAAAGTGATACACTGGCATGTAATCATAGGGGAACCATTTTAACCTGTGTACTTTATTACCTCCATATTGTGCTATATAGAAGCATATCTGGTGCTATAGTGGTGCTATATCACCCCTGGATGGTTCTTTATAGGTGCTATATAGCACTTAAAATGGTTCCCCTATGAATACGAGCTTGTTATTTAGCACAATTTTTTTTAGTGTGTAGTTATAATTCCTGTATCTCTTCCACTAGCATTTTAAAGATGCTTCCTGTGGTGAAATACCTATGTATACTAGACTTTTAAAACAAGACAATGCCAGGAGCTGCATTGTTTGTAAAGACATTCAGTGCTGGACAGGATCTTGTGGAACTTCCTTTAATTGACTATTAGTAGATTCATAAGTGTAACTCAAAATGCCATAAACGTCTACAGAGTTACATCATCAGATGTTTCATTTTTATTTTGTTATGTGTGTTCCCCTGATATATCTCAAGGGGCGTATACTGTATTGAAAATAACACACAAGGTGCCTCTCCAATAATCTTTTCTTCAAGTCTGTTTGTTTGGCATACCTTTGTTTGCCATTTATTATTTTCCTAGTACCGTGGGCTAACCTCTCTACTCTTTCCTGTTGTTTTTCCTCTGCAGTATGACATTACGGGACACTCAGGAGATGGATTCGACATCGAACTTGTAAAATGTGACAAAGTGCCCAAGAACAACAAGGAGAGGCTGAAAGTTTTGAAGGTACAGTAATGCACCCATTCCCTTACTGCAGGTTTGACCTCACTTTCCTGTTTTGTTTGGAATTCCTATGCATTCACTTCTGCTGACGTAGTAGCAAACATTTCTCCCAGAATTCCTCCTATTGTTTAATGTGACCGCATCGGGAAAAATGCCAAGCATACATTCGTAAACCTAAGACTCGGTGTTGGGTCACACCGAGATGCTCTGACGCATGATTGCAGCCAAATTGGGGCCTTGAAATGTAAATTATTTCCTTTGTCTTTTTAAAGCAATGTGCTTAGTTAGGTTTCAGCCCCTTGGTTATCAGATCATCATCATTTCTATTGGAAGTAATTGAATTTCACAATAAACCTTTATAGTAAGTGAATGGAAGAAACTGAAGGATTAATATGCTGCCTAAGCTTTCTGATGCAGCCTATGAGTTCTCTCTGAAAGCTGAATATGCATTAAAACTCTTTTGTTCTGGTGTATGCCCGCTTCTCCAGACCATGCATGCCCACTCTCAGTTCTGCATGAGTGGTGACTACACTCTGGAGGGCACCGAACACGCCGTGAAGGAACTGGCACGGGAAGAAGCCGATGAGCATTTTGTCATCGTGTTGAGCGATGCCAACTTGGAGCGCTACGGGATCAGTCCCGAGCGGTTTGCGCGTGCACTCACCAGTAACCCGCAGGTCAATGCCTTTGCCATCTTTATCGGTTCCCTAGGAGACCAGGCGGACAGGTGAGTTTGATGTCTTGCGGCAGATTGACTCGATCGTGAACGCTAGCATGATTAGATGCGCAGGGTTGTGCCAGTGAAAGTAACGTTTTTTTTCTAAATGTCCCGCTAAGATAACAAAACCTGTTTTTTAAAGACTAAGATGGTAAGGGCACTATAATCAAGCTTAATGACTTTAAAATACAACTTTAAGAAACCATGTTATCGGCCTTTATAATTTGCATGGCCCTTAAGTTCTATAGGGCTTATGTACAGCTCTCTTTGTTGTATTGTTTGCATTATTCGATGGGTCTTTAGTCGAAAACGGCACATGAGGAGAACTCGAACGCACCACTGTGGTGGTCTTTTCATGATCGGCATGATTTAAAGAGCATGTGCCTTATTTTAAACAGGACAAAGTGACAGTGAGGAATGATTAGTGAGAAGGGAGGGGCAGCAGTTTAAGTGAAAGGACATGGGCGGTACTTTGCTTTCACCGACAGGCTTTTCCCAAGACCCGTATCTTATCAAAGCCCCATCGTGAATGACAGCCATTGTCCCCCCATGGAGGAATAGGAACTCACTAGAAAAAGCCCATTTGCATTGCTAAAGTTTGATGTGTGGGGGGGGGGTCTTTTCTTTTTCTCCGACATGCAGGCTCCAGAGAACCTTGCCGGCTGGACGCTCTTTTGTCGCCATGGACACCAAGCAGATTCCTCAAATCCTTCAGCAGATTTTCACATCCACCATGCTGTCCAATGCCTGAGAGAACAGCAGCGGTTGGGTGAATCTCAGGAAACTGATGATAATCTCTGCATCTAGGAAACGACTTGGGTGAAAATTAAGAAAAAGTTATTTAAATAAAAAAGTATTACAGCAGTGGTAAATGTGGTAAACTGTCATGAAAATCATGTAACTTTAAATAGGCTTATTTTCTTTAGGCACAATATAATTTTTATTTAGTTATTGGGCGAAATGCAACCTAGGCCTGGTTTTGATCTGTTTCCACCAAAAATAGATCTTGTTTTTTTTTTTAAACAAGAAAGTCCATCACAGTCAACTCAAAACAGAGGACTGTGGGCCTTCAATGTAGCCTCAAGAGACAACTTAATGTATGAACACATCTGTAGGATTCTCTAATATTTAAGGACTGAACTGTATGCCAGTACATAACGTGTGGATAGATGATGTTTTAAGTTTGAGACTCTGTTTTTACAGATCCTGTATTATGTTTGTACATCTCTAATGTTATGTTTAAAATAATCAGGTTAGTGCATTGTTTTCATTGAGTGCCTACAGTAAAGGGCTGGGTGATAATATACTTGCAGATATAATACAGCCTAAATATTTTGCACATATTATTTTCTGGTAACACTTTACAATAAAGTTGTATTTGTTAATCTCAATTACAGTAGTTAATGCATAAGCTAACATGAACCATCAATGAACTATATTTCTACAGCATTTATTAAAGGGATAGTTCATCCAAAAATGATATTAAACCCATGATTTACTCACCCCTAAGCTGTCCGAGTTGCATATGTCCATCGTTTTTCAGACAAACACATTTTCGGATATTTTAGAAAATGTTTTAGATCTTTCAGTTGATTAAATGTAATGTTACGGGGTCCACGACCTTCAAGTCCAAAAAAAAGTGCGTCCATCCTTCACAAAATAAATCCAATCGGCTCCAGGATGATTAAACAAAAGTCTTCTGAGGCTAATCCGTGCGGTGTTGTATATTGTAGAAGTATCCATATTTAAAACTTTATTAACGAAAATAAATACCTTCCGGTAGCGCCGCCATCTTAGACTCCTCTGTATTCAGGAGAGAGTATTAGCGTAGTGTACGCACTTTTCTTAGTGACGTATGACAAATTCGGAGGGCGGGGGCACAGAGCAGCAGCAGAGTAGCCTCCGTAGGCTGCGTAAGCTCTCATCCTGAATGCGGACGCGACTAAGATGGCGGCGCTACCGGAAGGTATTTATTTTCGTTAATAAAGTTTTAAATATGGATATTTCTACAACAACACCGCACGGATTACCCTCAGAAGACCTTTGTTTATCATCCTGGAGCCGTTTGGATTTAATTTGTGAAGGATGGACGCACGTTTTTTGGGCTTGAAGGTCGTGGACCCCGTAACATTACATTTAATCAACTGAAAGATCTAAAACATTTTATAAAATATCCGAAAATGTGTTTGTCTGAAAAACGATGGACATATGCAACTCGGACAGCTTGGGGGTGAGTAAATCATGGGTTTAATATCGTTTTTGGCCGAACTATCCCTTTAATCTTAGTTCGGCATTCACTAACATATTATTAAAATCAAACGTGTAAACTGTTTACATTAATTAATGCACCATAAACTACACTCTTAACCCGATTTAGTTGGCATTACTAGAAATTTGCGAGGAAACCCGTTGCACAAAATAATTTCAGTTTTTACACAGGGTAAAACTAAACGGGATAAGTTGTATTAACATAGATCCTTTAGTTGGTGTAACAGACAAATTAAGTTGCCTTTACTAAAAAGCATTAGTCACTAAGTTGAACAAAGTTTAGTAAACTTAATTTTAATTTATTTTCTAATATTAATTGCTCTGTCCAACATCTCCACTTAGTTAATTAATTTCAAAGATTTTTTTTTATTCCTTTATATAACTTTAGTGTTATAAATGGTATTATAACACAAAATTCATGACTGACTTATGTCAATCATTGAATAAATGTGATTCTCCACAGAAACACATACAAAAACTGTGTTTTTGACATGCATTGTCAGTACTGCGGAGAGGGCTGAGCAGGGTTCATGTAAACTGATCACCTAAATGGTGATTTCACCAAAAAAAATTGACAACATCAATAATATAAAAGCTAAAACCTATATGACATTTTATTAAATATTTAAGTAGTGAAAGTTCTTATCAGTTTTTATTTTGTGAAAAAGCTGAAAATAATTTGTGCAAAGGATTATGGGTATTCTTCACAACATACTAATGATATGTTGTTATTATTAAACTAATAATAACATAAGTTCAGTTTACTTAAATGCTTTAGTTTAATGGATTCGCTTAAAAGTTAAATTAACTAAACTCTTTAAGCATTGGTCCAAAACACAAAATATTAAGTGATGTTCACTTTAAGAGTGTAACATGAATGCCTGTACTGGCATTAACTAACATCAACAAGAATTAATAAATGCAGAGAAGCTACATTTTCCATTGTTCTAATGTTTACTAATACAACCTTATTGTAAAGTGTTACCCATTTTCTGGTTCTTTGATAAATAAAATCATGTTTAATGCAAGTTAATAGAAACACACAAATTTTTATTGTGCTAAATTGTAAGTGCTATTTAATCATTTTTAATAAATAATCATTTAAATAATAATATCTAGTAAAAATGTAATATATGACGAATGTCAATACAAAGTCAATTAATTTTTGTATCAATTTTTTTCTGTCTTAGTCTTATACAAGTTATGAGACAAGAAAGCATTGTAAAATTGATGGCACAGACTAATCTAATGTCTTCATGAACTGCATCAAAGATCAAACAGATATAACAAGATGCGTTACTGCTATTGATATGATATAAGGGACAATGCAGCGCTCAATATGGCTGCTCTGATAACGAAAATCCCACCTTCCAGTTAAAAGGTGTTTTTTATTTACTCTTTGTTATTCATTCTTTTAATGTAAAGCACATTGGTCAACTTGTGCTGTTTTAATTGTGCTACATAAATAAAGTTGCTATTGCCAAAAGAACCAATCAACAATCTATTAAGACGGACGATTGTCTGGAGGAGGGTCTCTACAGAGTCGCGTCAGGCCCTTGCCAACTTATGCATGTGTATTAGCTGAAGGGAAGCTGAGAACTTGTGTTTTTAAAGTTCTAAAGGGACTTTGCCTGTAATTACCAATTTAAATGAAAATGTATTTAAACTATTTTTAATATCCAGCAGTATCATCTTCCAGATGTCATCAAATATATCACCCAGCCCGAGTGATTAAGAGTATATTATTAGTACATGAGGTGTGTATAGTAAACTGATGTTTTCTTTGTATATTATGTAAGAGCCTTCATTCATCATGTTTCTTGGGAATTTCCCAGCGTTTCTCTAAACACCTCTTATTTTAAACTGCAACTCATGAGAGCGACTGAGATGAGAGAGAGATTCAGCCACACATTACTGACGCCCATCTTTCAAGACTTATACATTTCTTTTAATCCTGAGAAACCAGAACCTCAAGTGCTATTCCACATTACATTCCTCAGCCATCCTATCACACTCATCACCCTATAGAGATTTCCAAAATAAACTCACTTTACTTGGAGAATTTCTCGGTAGACTTTGTTCATGAGAAGAAATTCAAATAGAATTGGCCAATAAATTGGAATTGGAATGACAGGAATTTACTTCATTTAGCAAGTCTGTATGTGGCAAACACTCATAATTAATTATGTAATCATGTATTATAATACCCAATGTATGAAGTATGTATGATAACATGTTTAGGAGTAATTCATTATTAAAAAATATTGACAGCAGTCATGCATTTCTTTACATTTCATTTGACTTGAATTAAATTCCTTTACATCCTGTGTGCAACCTTACTGTACTCAAAAAATGAATTCATTACCTTTACTTAAACTTAAATGAGTTAAATAATTTAATTAACTACATTCAACCTAAACCAACTAAATTGTGTTGACTCAAGTTTAATTTTATACCCGTGTTGTCGTCCCGTTTATAGGCGCATATTACTAACGCGCTCTTTAAATAACAAAAACACTATTGCGCCATTGACTTTAGACCAGGTTTTAGTTGCCTCAAAATAGCAACGCGCCAACAATACGCCTGAAATACCTTCGATTTCAGACCAGAACGCCCATGGGCACAACATTGGGTGCAAATGCATTTTCTATTTAAACAACGTGGCGCTAAGCGTGAAAATTATCATTGCGCCGGGTTGAAACTAGCAAAAGACACTTGCGTCGTGCATTGCGCCGGGTTTATGATAGAGCCCAAGGTTTTAAACACAGACCAGAAGAACAATGAACAATGAAGAACATTTGTGATGCCCAAGGTGGGTGGAGCTGAGGTGCATGGTTGCTGAAACCACGCCCACCTAGCTCGATGGTAGGGACAGCAACAGGGATCCAACTGTCATTCAAGTGGCCACACATTAATTATGCAGAACTTAAAGACTTAATATAATTTATACGGATGAGTTACAAAAAAATGCACCCCCCCACCCCCAGCCAGTCCAAATTAGTGTAAAATAATAGTTTGAGGAGTATTTCTTAAAAGCCCCTAACCCAATCCTAAACCTAAATCTAACATACACACTAATCCTAATCCTGCAATCTGATTGGTTAATGAAAATGTTGATCCAGGACCAACAAAGGAGTTGATCCAGGATCACATCTTACTTGGTGAAATCACGTTAACGTGCTGCACAAGCCCTGAAAAGTGAAGCCAAAACGTCTCGATCGCCCCCCAGTGACTGGTCCCAGTATAGGTCATAAACCCCGCCTCCCCATGTTATTCAATGGGACTTGAGACCAACTAAAAAATTAATTACACTTCAATTATCTTTTTTCCGAAGCTGGTTTCTGTCATTTACTGTAGTTTTTATCACGCTGATGTAAATTCAAATGTTTGTTTTTAAAATAACGTTTGTGTTTAGTTAGTTATTTAATGATATAAAAACGGTGGTGTCACGTCATGATTGACAGCTGTGATATCGTGTGATATGCGCATTCTGCGAGAGCCAGGGCGAGGTTTTGATTTCGCTCACTACTGCGCATGACTGGTCCCGAAATCGCTACTGCGCAGACTCAAGAGCGCAATATCGGGACACTGGCGGCTTCACTTTTCACCAATGGAAGGGAGCGAACAGGCGTCGTCCATCTTTTTTTACAGTCTATGGTCACGAATAGTTTGTTTTTAAAGTCCTCAGTTTAATTTTAGCTAAGTTCAGTTGTCAGTTCAGTTCTGATTTGGTGTTTTATAACAAAGTCAAGAAGTTAAACATCAACATCATGAGTACAAAAGATGTTGATATTTTTATCTCAGTAGATTATAGCTTTCTGTACATCCTGTGCGCATGAGGGAACTTGGAAAGATTTATTTTTGACTTCCTGTCATATTTGACCCCTGGTCTGTACCAGGCCAATGTTAGCAGAGCTGATTGAGTTAGGAATGTCGTCCACCTGACTACACTGCTTCTTCACTGCTTACGCAAACTAGTTAGTCCTCAACAAGATGCATGTTTTCCAAGTGCTACATCAATGTCAACAGTGTAGTCTTTTCCCTTCCTGTCCTACGGGACCCGCTGACGCCCGCTCCCGTCTCCCTGTACCTCACACCGAGCTGAGGAATCCAGCGCTTGACTCCAGTTACCCAAGATGTTGCCAAGGAGAAAGTGTGGATGTAATTTATAGAATCTGCCCCGCTGGATGACTTAAAATTTGGAGAGCTGGAAGGTAACAGGAAGAGAGTCTCTCAATGTTTCTATCAACATTTTCCGAAATAGTTAGATGCATATATGGGTAGACTTTTAATGTGTAATAGGCAACATCTTAGATATATTTTTGTTTAAGCATCACAGGTATCCATTGACGGGACAGTCCCAGAATGCACGGCAAAAGGTGAAGCTTTCAAGAGCAGAAATGCTAAGCGTGTGTGTTCACACATATACGCATGTGCTGCCGTCACGTACTCCACTTGAGTTGTGTGCCAAGACTACAGATTAACTCACAGTGAATATATGAATCATTATACTTCATTCAACCACATAGACCCCCTGGTTCTGTCTTTATTTAGTACTTAACATACCTAACCATATCATAACACCAAATGTCTTGTAAAAACAATGTAATGACTCAGAAATACAACCATTAAAGTCTAACTTTGAGGTTTGTTTTAAAGTTGGTACTGTAATTGCTGTTGAATGTGTATGTTGTTATTCTTTGATTTTCATGTGGTCTGTTTTTTTATATAATACTGTATGATGTACTGTAATATAATTCAAGAAACAAAGGTTTGTGTTTGTCTGTAAAGTGTGTGCAGATTCATTGGATTTGATACTGGAACAACTCATAACTTCTAAATATTTGAGCATTTCTACATCTCATGTGCTATGTTGGTGGGTGTGCCTATGCTCTTTAGCCACAACATCATAACAATCTTTCATTCATCTCCTAAAAATGTACTATTAAAATGACACGCTGTTCACCTCTCCAAAGTCTCGCTCTGTAAATAAACTTTATTTTGGTCCTTGCGTCTCTCTTTCATCTCAGGTCTCCCCAGACATTGGACGCGTTCTCAGAGAGAGAGAGAGACAGTGATCTTTTCCATTCCACAATTCATAAGCTCTAGTGGGCTGCCTACTATAGCCAGCATTTAATACTTCATGAGCACACTTACCATT
Source organism: Paramisgurnus dabryanus (assembly GCF_030506205.2). NCBI lineage: Eukaryota > Metazoa > Chordata > Actinopteri > Cypriniformes > Cobitidae > Paramisgurnus > Paramisgurnus dabryanus. Next base: position 30,681,791 of record NC_133351.1, read on the forward strand.
TAAGTTACCTTGTTTTAGCAGCCTTAAAAAAAATGCTTTCTGTAAAGTGGCTTTGCAACAGTGCACAGATACAAAGTGCTTTATTCAAATCAATTTAAAGGGGTAATGTATTAAAGGAAAACACCACTGTTTTTCAATATTTTACTATGTTCTTACCTCAACTTAGATGAATTGATAGATCCCTATCTCTATTCAATGGGTGCACTTAATCTTGCACAGCGCGTCGTGAATATGTTAGCATTTAGCCTAGCCCCATTCATTCCTTAGGATCCAAACTTTAGAAGCCACCAAACACTTCCATGTTTTCCCTATTTAAAGACATGAGTAGTTACACGAGTAAGTATGGTGGCACAAAATAAAACATGGCAATTTTAAAGCAGATAAAAAATGAGAACTGTATTGTATGGCGGAAGAGCACTTAGTTTGCAGCACTTAGACCTCCGGCACAGTAACATCATCAATCCTGACTACTCCCCCTTTGTACCATCATACTTTCTCGTGCAACTACTCTATGTAATAGACTTTAAATAAGGAAAACATTGAAGTGTTTGGTGGCTTCTAAATTCATCCCTGTTTGGATCCTAAGGAATAAATGGGGCTAGGCTAAATGCTAACATATTCACGACACGATGTACAAAGATGAAGTGCAAACATTAAAAAAAGATAGGGATGTATATATTGAAAAACGGTGGTGTTTTAATTTTAACAAATACACAACATATATTCACTATTTGTTTAAAAGCACTCATTCACAGTTAGATAACAGGTAAGCAGGATAAATACTATTAAATGTATTTATGCATTTCCCAGATGCTTACTCCAAATTGACTTTCAGTCTTTCATTGCATATAAATGTCTATAAATGTTTTATAAGTATAAAAGATTTATTCGTTCAACTTAAAAAGGTAAGTGCTGTCTTAAAATTATGAGTTCATCTCAAGAAAAATATTGAGTCAACTAATATTATTAAGTTACATTAACTTTTAAGGCAGCATGAATACTTCTTTTTTTTTTTATCTGAGTAAAATGTAAAACCCAAACCTTGTTTTGTTTTCTCATTGTGTGTTAATAACATCAGATTTTAATTAATTTCTATTGTGCTTTTTACAATTTTGCATAACATTATAGCAGCTTTACAGAAAATAGAGAGAAGTACAGGCAAATATAAAAGATGTTTGGCAATGATTTGCATTATGTGTTTCTTTATTTAAAGCCGTCTATTGACTGCAGTGTTTCCATAATACAATAATAGATTGCCATGTTGAAACAATGAGGTGTCCTGTTTATATCCTCCTGATGTCAAAACCTATTACAAAATACTTGTGTCACAAATAAGTACTGTACCTTAAATCCTTTTGTTAACATATAACTCTGTTCTGTCATTTACTTTGCAATGCACAGTTATTTTAAACACCTACCTACCTATTTTAAAATACCTACATGTATGACATCTGCTTGTTTGTTTCACAGGTGAATCTTTATACATGACATGACCATTTTGTAAACAATAAGCCACTGCAATTTTATATTACTTACAATAAAATATATGTGTTGCATAACTACATAGTTTTGTTCTTTGTAAATGCATGAAAGGATTACTCCACTTTTATTAAAAAACCCAGATAATTTACACACCACCATGTCATCCAAGATGTTGATGTCTTTCTTTGTTCAGTCGAGAAGAAATTATGTTTTTTGAGGAAAACATTCCAGGATTTTTCTCAATTTAATAGACTTTTAATGACCTCAACAGTTCACAATTTAATGCAACTTAAAATTGCAGTTTCAAAACAGCTTCAAAGGACTCTAAATGATCCCAACCGAGGAATAAAGGGTCTTATAGCAAAACCATCCTCATTTTCAGTAGGAAAAATTAAAATGTGCTCTTTTAAACCACAACTTCTCGTCTTGCACTATGTATTGTGTAATCACGTCGAAAGGTCACACGATACATATATGAAACGCACATTTGCAAACTATTTTAATAAACTGACACAAAGACATTAAATAGTATCATTCCACAACAACATCTGAACTTTTTCTCCACACTTGTAAACACTGGAGCTGAAGTTTTGCACATGTCATGTAGGACCTTTCAGCTTGATTACGTAATACGTCAGGTCACATTGGCGCATCACACAGCTATTGCAACTAAAAAATTATTTGTAAATTATTGTGTCAATTTAATAAGCATTACTTTAATATTTTGCAATTCATTTCTTTTAACACATTACTCCCAACAGCACAGGCCTATGAGTAAGCACATTTCCATTGATATGAAGGTGGGTGAGCAGTTGATCTTGTGATGTGGATATGTGATGATAAAGAGTTTATTTGTGCAATAAAAAGATATGGTTACATTTAAAGTTATTGTTACCTTTAAAGGCAGATCACTGAAAGCAATTTTCAAGCCACAGTCCTGTCTTATTTTTAGTGAGCTGCTGCTGCAGTGACGGTCCATTTGCGTTATCAATTCTTTAGTTGAGCTAAATGAGTATCGCAACCAGTCAAAGGCTTCACATGAAGTACTGTAGTAAAGTCTTATGGTCTGCCCCCATCTGTTTACAAATGGTGGCTTTTCCAAGGTCTTGTTTTGACAAAATGGACCATCCACATTGCATCAAACACATCTGATAACTTGTTTGATAACGTCTTGGCAACAAGTGCCTTTCACCCTGCTGACAAATCCCTTGGTACTGTAGGTCTGGTTGTAGCTGCTGCTATTACAGTTTTCCCATTTTAGACGACCTTGTTCAGTATAATCGGATGACACCCAAAAATGTTGGTCTTCTGTGGTCTTTGATAGCAACTCCTTGCAAAAACATTCTCACCATCCACAAAGTACACATTTGCTAACAACAGATCTGGCCTCTTATTTCTGTTGATTTATCAACCTGAAGGACAAATCTGACACTAGTTTTAATTATTTTCTAGCACGACACTTTCAATATCAACAGACATACTGTATCAATATGGAAGCCCATTTCCACCACTTAGATTTCCTAAGTCATAATAATGACATAATAACTCATTATTTTGACTTAGTATCTCATAATAATGAGAAACTAAGTCATAATTCTGACTTAGCATCTCATAATAATGAGATACTAAGTCATAATAATGAGATACTAAGTCATTATTATGAGATACTAAGTCATTATTATGAGAAAGTTTCTCATTATTATGAGATACTAAGTCATTATTATAAGAAAAAATTCTCATTATTATGAGATACTAAGTCGAAATAATGGCTTAGTATCTCATAATAATGAGAAACTTTCTCATAATAATGACTTAGTATCTCATAATAATGAGAAACTAAGTCATTATTTCGACTAAGTCATTATTATGAGATACTAAGTCATTATTATGAGATACTAAGTCATTATTATGAGAAAGTTTCTCATTATTATAAGATACTAAGTCATTATTATAAGAAAAAATTCTCATTATTATGAGATACTAAGTCGAAATAATGGCTTAGTATCTCATAATAATGAGAAACTTTCTCATAATAATGACTTAGTATCTCATAATAATGAGAAACTAAGTCATTATTTCGACTAGGTCATTATTATGAGATACTAAGTCATTATTTCGACTAGGTCATTATTATGAGATACTAAGTCATTATTATGAGATACTGAGGGTGTTTTCACATATACACTGTTTAGGTCGGCCCAAATGACGTGTCGCTCCGAGTACGGTGTGTTTGGGTCAGTGTGAACACAACAGCCGCACTCGGGTGCGCACTAAACGGCCGCTCCGAGACCGCTCTAAACAGGTGGTCTCGGAGCGGCTGTTGCCAAACTCTGGGGCGACCCATCTGTGGTGTGAACACTGCTGGACCTCGGGCCGAACCAAATACAGGAAGTTCTCCACATGTTTGAGCCACTGGGCTTCCGTTGTGACGTGAGCCGGGTGTTATATTGTGGGTTAACAACAAACAAGCCAATCCTGGTCCGTTGCATAGAGATTCGCGGTCTCCTTTACGTTTGAGCTGATGATTTTATAAATGCTGTCCTCCACACACAAATAGTGACATTACGGGCTTTTTAGCAAACGGCTCCGTGAGAAAGGCTTTAATAGAACAGCTACGCAATTTCGCGTTAAAGCAAAGAAACTTTGCAAAGACGTGCATCGTTTATCTCCACATCTTGATAACTGCGCTCTCCCTGTCAGGCTGGTTGTCGTGGAAACGTGGGGGTGGTCATGAGACGGTAAGAGCTGTCAGAGACCAATGACAACGCTGACCGTTGTCACATGGTGTACGGTGCGGCATCTCGAGTAAAGTAAAAAATATATATATGTGAACACGGACCGCACTAACTGAAAAATGATACAATGTATTTTGGTGCGCTCCGAGGCCGCACTACGGTGCGCACCAACATATGTGAAAACAACCTGAGTCATTATTATGAGAAAGTTTCTCATTATTATGAGATACTAAGTCGAAATAATGACTTAGTTTCTCATTATTATGAGATACTAAGCCATTATTATAAGAAAGTTTCTCATTATTATTATGAGATACTAAGTCATTATTATGAGATATTAAGTCATTATTATAAGAAAGTTTCTCATTATTATGAGATACTAAGTCATTATTATGAGATACTAAGTCATTATTATGAGATACTAAGTCATTATTATGAGATACTAAGTCATTATTATGAGATACTAAGTCATTATTATGAGATACTAAGTCATTATTATGAGGTACTAAGTCATTATTATGAGATACTAAGTCACTATTATGAGATACTAAGTCATTATTATGAGAACGTTTCTCATTATTATTTGATGCTAAGTCAGAATAATGACTTAGTTTCTCATTATTATGAGATACTAAGTCGAAATAATGAGTTATTATGTCATTATTATGACTTAGGAAATCTAAAAATTTTACCCAAACGTGGCGGAAATGGGCTTCCATAGGTATCATCAGTGTGTCTGTGGATTGAATTGTTTGAAAGGGGCACTTTATCTATGTTTATACCACAGGTCTGTTGGATGCTGTATTCTGATTGGCTGAGAAATGTTCCGTGGGTTTGCATTAATTTCTGATAACCGCACACCTAACTTATCAAATGTCTTAAAAATAGGCAACAGAGCAATGTTTGTAGTAACCGTGGTATAAGAGGAATAATTGACTACGGTCCTTTGAATTATTTGAAAATAATGCACACTCGCTTCGCGTCGTGCCGCATTGCACCTTGGGTGTGTATTATTTTCTTATAATTCAATGGCCCGTCGTCAATTATTCCTTACATATATTTGGAAAAATCTAAGCCACATAGGAACGCGACGACTTTACAGGCAGCTAGAGTATAACTGTATAACTCCTTTGTATCAATTTTGCAGTCCATTATTTATTTATTTTCAACCTGTCATGGCACAGTGGTTGGGAAACCCTGTCCTATAGGAATGTGACCTCTGCATGAACACTGCTCTATATACAGCTACTAACAGAGCACTCGCACGCTAAATGTGGGTCCGCTAATATACACTTTACACAGGCAGGCATGTGCGAGCGTGCTTGTGCTTTTTGTTTGGCAGGATTTCCATGAGGCTATAATCCAGATCAAATGTACCTCTGCTAACATGCTTCCTAATGCATCTGATTATGGAAGTGTTAGGAAGAGGAACGGGTCTGTGGGTTTATACTGGAGCTGTAAGGAAGGACTGACCTTTACCTTCATTGAATTATCTACAGTAGTAAAGCTTAGCTATACAGCCGTGGAAAAAATTAGAGACCATTTCGGTTTTGCCTTTAATCATCATTGTTAAATGTCTTTTAAGACAAATGTTTTTAAGGAAACATTTATTATTCAAACTTGAGGTCAGGCGAAAGCTGACTGCTGCTTTACCTCATAAGACATTTTCTAACTGGATGGTATGGATTAGATTCGATCGATGGATGTGATTTTTGTCGCTTTAAAATGGGACACTATCCAATGCCATTAAAAGCTAAAAAGAGCCAAGATATTATTTATTATAACTCTGACTGTGTTTAGCTGAAAGCAGAAAGTCATGTACACCTGAGATAAAAGTACAATATTCATTTTGGCATGAACTATTACTTCAAGCACATACTATAAATAGTACATTTAGAAAAACAGAAAATAATCTTGGATGGGTCTTTAAATTTGTTCAGCGAATGTAAATCAGATCTGGTGTTACAGGTTAGCTTGTTAATAAGTTATGTATTTCTTTTATGAATGCTGAGCTTCAAACAAGGCCTTCAGACTAATCGAGTAAAGGCAGTGATAATGGAAAAAAACCATTACATTTTCCAAGAATACTTTAAACTGTGTAGTAAGTTTTCAACAACAGCTGTTGTCTCATTTTCCATTATCAGGCAATAAAAGATTGTAGAGAAAGGGTCATGTGGTGTAGGAAATGTGTATGCACTGACTATATCCATCATTACTGTTAGGATAGAATAATGCGTGTGTGTATCTGCTTGCGTTTGTGCGCACATGCTCTGGGTTGTTGCAGGTACTGGGTATGTTGTGTATTCACAGCTGCTGATCAGGTGTGTGTGATCTATTATTGCTGCCTAATTAAAAAATTATAAACTGCAAAAAGGAGCAGGAGATCTAAATTATTTTTGTCTTTTGCCTCCAGCTTGCCAGTGTCTTATTAAAAGATCCTCGGAAATTAAAGCAACACTATGGGCCCTATTTTAACGATCTGAAACGCAAGTGCAAAGCGCAAGTGACTTTGTGGGCGGATCTTGGGCGCTGTTGCTATTTTCCCGGCGGGAGAAATAACTCTTGCCCCAGGCGCAAATCAATAAGGGGTTTGTCTGAAGTAGGTTCATTATTCATAGGTGTGGTTTGGGCGTAACGTTAAATAAACTAATCAGAACGCTATCCAACATTCCCTTTAAACGCAAGGGCACAAGTTCCATGGCGGGTTGCTATTATTATGACGGATTTACCAGGCGCACGCCAGGAGCGGTTCACAGCCGAGGAGACCCACGTTCTTGTAAGAGCAGTTAAAGACAGAGAAGTTGTTTTGTATGAGGATAGGAGAAACCCGCCCAAATCAGCATCGATCAAACAGGCGTGAGAGGAAATAGCCACAATTGTCTCATCAGCTGGCATCCCCAGAACGTTGCGCCAAGCGCTACAATGATGTCAGGAGACGGGGGAATCCCAAGCTTGCCAGCATAACTCGGGCACGCCGTGTAACGGGAGGTGGATCTGCCTCTACACAGATCTGCGTCCACCCTCACAGCTGAAAGGGTTTGGGGGCTTTGAAATCGGACCCAAGAAACGCAAGCAAGGTCCAACCCCAAAGAACACTTACAAATCAAGTTCATATACATTAAGGTTTCTTATGAAAACATTTTAATTATTATTTACATAAAATAAACGTAATACAGCCACACAAAAACGTATGAAAATATTTTAATCGTTATTTGCATGAGAATTTTTTAACGCAGCCACACACAATAAATAAAAACTATCACCACAATGTTCACCACTATGATTCCCCTTATCTCATGTGTTAATATTTTTTATTGTAACAACTTATGATTTGCAAAAATAACTGTTGCATCTGTGTAGATTAGATAAGCAAAGTGTATGCGCGTTGTGCACGCTATACATTATGGTCAAGCATGCGCCTTTAAAATAGCATAATGAACCACGCGCAACGCGCCACTGACTTTAGACTAGTTTTTTTTTTGGTCAGTGGCGCAATTGTTTTTTAAAACTGCAAAATAGCATCAGGGATGTTTGCGCCGGAACACGCCTCCTTTTTTGCGCTGAACCGCCCAGGGAGCGCAAGTTCATTCCCTAGTTTGCCGACGTGCGTCTGTGGAGGGAAAAACCCGCTGTGCGCCGGTGCAAAATACGAATGATACATGCGTCACTGACAAAGTCAATTGCGCTGGGTGCAAGATAGGGCCCTATATAGTTTTTTAACCTTTAAATAATATCTCTAAAATTATTTCAGTGATAGAACAACTTTTAACTGGACAGATTGTACTGTTGCTGCAACCTGAGCAGCCTCCTAGCTGCTACAAGCACACTTTGAGAGTGGCGGTGGAGGGTAGGAAACACAGCTCTGCCCCTCCCCCTGTCTGCAGAAGAGTGTCTGATACCAGGCACTGTTGCGCTTTTCAACCACTTGGGGGAGCTGTAAGTCATTTTTACATGGAAACTACATAGTGTTGCTTTAAACAAAGTATTAGCAGTGATGTTCGGCCACTATCAGTAATTTGGATGCTCATGTATTTGACTAGTCGCTGTATTTTATTTTTATAAAATGGAAAGTTAGATGACGATTAGACGATGCAAAATTCATCTATCGTTTAAAGTAAGCAATATGAGAGGCTGTACTGTAATGTGAAAAATGGCACTTTTCCATCGCAAAGTACCCCACGGTTTGGTTTGGGTCAGGTCGGGTCAGCTCACCTCACCTCACCTCACTTTGGCTTGTTTAGCTTTTCCATCGAGTTTAGTAACACTTAGCAGTGGGAGGGATTATAGGCGTGTCATTATATTTGCTCTGCATACTGCTGTGACATCAAACAAGTAAGAGCATCATACAATCCCATACTTTTATTTATTTCTCAGTCCGCCACAAAATAAAAATTGGCCACCACAAATAGATCTTTGCACATTGCGTTTATAACTCTGTCTCACATGACAGTTTCTGTTCAAACACCCGTGGCGTCAGTCAATGTGCTCCGCTGAGCCTCATTGAAGTTGCATGTAAGCATATATAATGCTGACGTGCGCATCGCAAATGTGCCACCACAAACTGCAAGTCTGGAAAAATCTGTTATGGTGTTCCTGATTCACAACCTTTGGATGTTTCTCATCGCTAAATAGGAGTTTGGGAACTTAAAGCAAGCACAGATGACAACAGCTTTATTCGAGACAGCGCAAGCTAGCATAAAGGTAAAGCTAATCTTTTACATTTTAGCGATGACGCTGATAGTGATTCTTTCAGACCAATCAGTGATCTACGGTGTTTTTGCGTTACGTTTTGGTATCAGCTGACCAGACCCAACCAATGGGGTACTATGCAATAAATGCAGTCCATTTACCATTACCATTTACCATACTATGCAATGGAAAAGCGCCATTATTCACAGATGAAGGACGTTGTTTGGTAGTACCTGCAACCACCTCAGTCGGGACTTATTTACAATACTTACAAAACTTGAGTACCTTACTGCTTACTTTTAGCAAAAAAAAGTATCAGCGCAACTTTCATGAAGTAAAATTACTAAAAGCCTTCCTAGTCCCTGATTGTTTGTGAACAGCAACAGAATGTTTCACACGTTTAAGTTCCTAACTGTGCTTTCACACCACCACCGGCGAGAGCGTCAAAGTGGTTCCATAGTGGCGCGTCGTGTACAGCGTGAGCGTCGAGGAGAGTCGAAATCAGCTCAACTTTATGGTAATGAGCTATGACGCGGTTCGGCGGCAACCAATCGGAAGGCGAAAACCTCCGCCTGAGAGGAGTTCAGAAAATGCATTCGAGCATCAGAGTGTCCACTACACCTTTTCTTTAGCGTCGTTGGTAGGACAGCCAGAGCTTTTATTGACGCTTTCGCCGGTGGCGGTTTGAATGCACAGTAAGGGTGCTGTGCAGTGATGCACAGAATTGTTGGGTGCAGCTGTCATAGTTGTGTTTTAACTTAAAGCCCCCCAACCTAAAAAAAGCACTTTTAAATGTCAGAAAATGAGTCATCAGTGTATCAGGGGCGGGTCTAGAGAATTTTTCATGGGGGGGCCGGACTGGGGCACAGACTTAGAGAGGGGTGGCACATTTAAATACATATAAACAGTGAATTAGTGTAACTTGCCCTACATTGAAGGTAATAATACTGTATACTGTATCCTGATACATTCAGTACATTTAAACCTCCTGATGTGTTTTTGTTTTAACCTCCCTCTGGTCTCTGCATGTAATACAAATACCTTGGTTTGCAGAAAAGTCAGTGGACTACTGCTGCATCTTCCTCTCTTCCCTCTCCTCATGCCTTTCTGCTTCGATCTCTCTTTTTTTCTTCAAAATGAAGAAATTCTGAATTTTTTGAGACCTTTTCATTGGTCCTATTGCCTGTATCTGACTGTCTGTCTGTCCCTAAAGAAATAATAATGCATTTTTCTCAGTTACTTTGTCAAGTCATAAACTAATTTATTTCCTAAAGTTGAATGTTGTCCGCATATCATCTTAATAAAGATATTACATTTGGTAGGGATGTTAACCGATGACCGTTTGACCGATGGTTGACCGTATCAACGTTAACCTGTCAAAGTTGTCGGTTGTCGGTTAAAAAAAGGGATCTGTAAAGGGCTATTATAGACTAAACCCTACTACAGTTAGTCATCTCTTTCTTTCCAAGATCTTTTTGTGTGAAGTGAACAAATCCCTCACACTCAGTTTTTAACTGGTCTGTTTGTACTTTATAAACCAATAAAAAAACATTTGGCGTGAGGTCACTGCTTTTGGTTTCGCATGTTCACAAGGTTTGCGAAAAGTAAATGCTACAGGCTATTTTTTGATAAATTCCTTTATTCGAATAGTAAATAAAATACAGTAATACAATAATTAAAATTAAAGTCTCTCCTGGTTGTGTTCCAAATTATTAACATTTATGTCTTTTAGGCTAACAGTAAAGTGCAGAGTAAGTTTTGTTTCTGTAAATCCTCAGCCATGATTTTTACCACTTTATTAAGTTTTGCTTTGTAGAAAGCATTTCTTTGAAGTGAATTTCGTTTTGTATAAATTGTATCCTAATTTTAATAAATGTTTAATCAACAAAATGCATGTATTTATTAAATAAAAAGCAAATATAGCAGAGTATATAATTACCGGTCCGTGCATGAAGGCGCCGGCACTGCGCGTTCACTTGCATTCAGGGGCGTCGCTAGACCCCTTTTACTGGGGCACGTGCCCCAGTGTAAATCTTTTGTGCCCCGGTGTAAATCTCAAGTTTAAATTTTAGCAGTTAAGTAGTGTACAATCGCGGAAAAAACTGATCTTTATGCAAAGTAGTTACCCAATTTATGCTTGTAAAAGCGACAAAGCAGTCGCATAGAGGGGTGCACGCACGTATCCATGGCCGCGCGCGTTTGCGTTCACCGCGCACAACCGCATTCAAAAGGACGCGTGCACGCACGTATCCATGGCCGCGCGCGTTTGCGTTCACCGCGCACAACCGCATTCAAAAGAAGACGCCAAGCGAGTGCTTATGAAAGCATAACGAAACTAAAGTAAGTTTCTAAATAATAATGCTAATCTTATTTTGACTCGATCATTATTGGCTTCTGTAGATGTACATCAGAAATGTTTTGTGCAAAGCAGGGAAAGGGAAGAAGAAAGGAGAGATGATGAGTTTAAGGGCATCCTCACCCTCTCAGGACTCAAACAGAGGAAAAATCTCAGGAAAACCTCTGTCAAGTCTATAGAATTGCATCCTCGCTGAGAAAATCAACAGATGTATGTGATATACTGTTCTGTATTTTGAGATATGAAATTAATATTTAGTTTACGAATATTTAACTCTAGGACACTAACTTACATAACAGTTAGCAGTAACTATGACTATTTAGTCTTAGAGATTATTTAGTATAGTTTTTTTTTTATATTCTTGTAAAAATAAGTTAATAATCATTGCTATCATTGTATAATGTAGAAAATATTTCTCTGCTGTCATTATTTCCAAACATGTTATGCCATTTATGCCTCCAAACATGTTAATAATGTTAGGTATGATGAAGATTACACTTGTATATATGTATCTTTCGCAGTAACTGTTGCACTGGAATAGTGGGTTAAGCAAGGACATTGTATAGAAGCTTTCAAAAAAAAAGTCAGCAAAAAATTGGGGGCCTGTGCCCCAGTAGAGCTTTATGTCTAGCAACGCCCCTGCTTGCATTGCATTGTTAATTAGAACGCACCTCATCACAAATAAATAAAACTCAGCGTAGGCCTATATGCCTCATACAAGCATTAAATATCTTTGCTGCATTTGTTCTAGAACAAAAACAGTGCGAGACCTGCTTTGGCCGGTGCTTTTACACATTCTGAAGGTGCCCGTTTAATCCATTGGTTTTATCGTGTTGCAGTCTATTAGGCAACATTCCGCATAAGATGGGTTTAGATTTGGAAATACATTACATCTATATTTCAGTGGTAACAGAAAAGGTGATGATGATCATCCTATGTCTTTAATATTACTACCCCAAACTAAAGCGCAGTCTCTCTTCTGAGCTGTCATTTTATTAAATGAGCCGCGGCAATTTTCAAATGAGCTTCACAAACGCCTTTATTTTCAAGTTCAACGCGATCACCTAGTACCTAAACTATTTCAAAACTAAGCACGGCGCCGCGTTTGCGGGACTCATGTTTGGCGCTGTAGGGGATTTAAAAAGTATTGTGAGGTCTGTGTGTGTGTGTGAGCCGGAGGCAGAGCGCAGAGAGATGCGAGTTGCGAAATTGCAGGCGCGGCTCGAAATGGCTGTTTATTTTAAATAGCATAGCATATTTTAAACTAATAGGCCTATCAGTTAACCGGTTTCAACCGGCCAATGAGGCTCGGTGGCCGGTCAAGAACATTTTTCGTTTTCGCCATCCCTAACATTTGGTTGTATTAAATGGCATATTGCACAGAGCCCCAGTGAGTTAATGTATAGAAAGAAATAATGTTTATGTTGTTTTCTTTAAATATGCTTCTGAGGCTGTGGTCTGTTGCATGAAGCTATTTGAACAACAAACTCTTAATTTTCAAAATTCAGAGTAAGTTTGGAGTCGACAAATCTAGATAAATCCAAACTGGTTTAGATCAGGATCAGATGTTGGACAGTGCTTGGTTTAAACTTTGTGTTTTATCTAGAGTTTGCAAAGCCTGTGCACCTGAAAGTGAAACCTGCTTCATGCAACAGAAAATGTACTTAACAAAAGGGAAAACAGTTAATAGCAATGAAAGTTTAGAGGCTGAGGAAATTCTAGACGTTTATTCATAGTCGTATGACATGTTAATGTTTTTGCATGCGCCGAATCAACGCAAAGCTCTCTCCGTGTGTCGACTATTGAGGGCACTTGTTTGTCGTCTTAAATAAACCCATGCACACACAGACGGCGCAGCTTAAACAGTCACTCCACATAAAAACGTTACGTTGTTTTTCATTGATCTATTCCATACACTATGAGATACAATAGCGCAACTCTCCCTAAAGTTTACACATCAATATTTGAAGGATATAGGGAGGATTACGTCTGATTGGAACGGGACCGGACACATTCAACCTGTCTTTGCATACAGCTACTCACTTAGTGCCTTTTTAGTGTTAAATTGCTTAAAAGCACTTGAAGGTTAACATTTTAAAACACGTGTAAATTATAAACTATCCCTGTTTAATCCGCGATCGAATCGCATGCGGGTTGAAACGTGGGTTCTGATCCGTATGGATAAACTGCGATCTAACACACCACTATTTATTACAAACGCAAAGGCAAACGTGACTTTATATATTCTTTTAATGTACCGTTAGGTTGTCTTCAACTTTAGTAATGAGCATTCTCGACAGTAACAGAGAGGAGCTAGCTCTAACTTCCTAATCGCAGGTTTCCACATTTAAGGAAACATATCAAAACTCAGCTCACTCACCTATGACTTTGTTGTCCTTTTTCACTATCTGCATAAAACTCCTTTCTCCGTCCTCTGTGTTTTTCCTTGTTTTTCCTTGCTTTTTATTGGTGCCACCACCGTTCGTTACTATAAGTGTGCGCCTACTAATTGACTCCGATAACAACATGTCACGGTAGAGTGGTTCCTCGGGTCTAGACAATTTTTCATAGGCGGAGCCTCCACAAAAAAATTTATTTTAATATTTTAAGCTAATAAAAAAATGTAATATAAATAAATCAAAGCCCTGTAAAATATGAAGTTTTATTTTAAGAAAAGCAAAACCACTAGTACATAATTAATACTGACGAGACTGATGGTGTGAGAGGGGGGGCACTTGGGGTGGCCAATCAAATTGTGGGGGTGGCCCGTGCCCCCCCTGGCCCCCCCCCTGGCCCCGCCCCTGCAGTGTATGTGCAGAAACATCCTGTAATTTGTGTAATCTCCTTTAAACCGCAACAGTCACTCAAAACAGGCTGTTGGGGATCCCCTATCAATGTGATGTCACATTTTACACCCCAACCAGCACAGACTCTTTCTTATAAGCTTGTTTTTCAACCTTGACCTTCTGCCAGAGACACATTTTTTGATATAGTCCAAATCACATAAGCGCCAGGGGTTTCACACTGACCCAAAAAAAAAATATGAATTGGCCTTTATGTGTCAGGCTCATGATGGTAAAGATCGGATGGTAAATTTTCTCTGTTTGGTGTTTCTTGGTCTTGTGCTGGGGAGCGTGTAGAGAGTTTGTCCATACAGTTCCTCTCTGCTTAACTCTGCCAGAACACTGCAGCTTCCTCAATGCAATTGTGTCCCATCACGTGACACACACAGATGTCTTGGACTGAATTTAACATTGTCCCTAAATCCTCTCAGTAACATTCCTTCAGCCTTGTGTAACCTTTATTTACCTTTTATGATTTTGTGAATTGTGATTTTTGTGCCAAATGTTTAAAGAAAAATCGTTTAGTATCCCCAAAATGAATTATCTTCTGTTCACCATTAAGTGGTTTTTAAAAAAAATGCTGTTAAATAAAAAAAGGCAAAAATAAAATTGTCTGAAGAACCTTTGAACAAATGGTTCTTCTATGGCAAGGAGGAGGAAAGCGGTTTTAGATGTGAAATGTGAAGCTTATTCATCAAAGCTTTAAATATTACAACTCGCGAGATCCGCCAATCCAACATGATCTTATCAGAATGCGTGTGTATTTTTGCATAAAATGTGGTTGCACCACACGTAAATGTACTTACCTTTTCATACTCACTGAAACGTATAATATCGACATGTTAACAAAACTAATACATTAAGTATGTACGTATTAACAGATGTACAGAATTGTACGTATTTCTATTCATAAATATTAAAAATCACAGGCATTGGCATTACATTCTGTCATCTTTTCTGACTTATTTATTTAATACAGTTTACTCATTTACCTAATGAAATGTTCATGACTTTCAGAGAATTACATAATATTAAACAAGACTACACTTTAAAACCTTAAAATTAATAACATTTCTGTAATCATGTAACCATTTTGTAATATTTAGTTTGGCATGACACACAAAAATGCATTTTTAAAAAGCAACAATAATTACAGCAAAACACAACAATACTGTTAAAAAAATTAATGTTAAAAAATGTTAAAATGTTAATTTTATCTATTTTCTGTTATCTTTAAAATGTATACAATTGCGAGGAACAGATCCAAATTCAGCCCTTTATCCAGCGATCTTGATCCCAGTTCTCAGCAGCGAACCTAAACGTCAAATCTCAAGTTCGTTTTGTTATAAATTCAAATATTTCACCTCAAGAAGCTTTACGACCCATTGCTTTATGGCAGTGATATCAAATACTTATTGGTTCTTGCGTGCTACATCACGACATTGCCTTTTTTCAGTCGATGTACTTTAGTAATTTGAAATGCGCACCTTTACAAAGAGAAGCCGGATGAATGCTTTCGTGGATTTTTAACTTTAATACTTCTCTGTACTTCATCATATACTTTAGAGAGGATCGCAGCTGCAGCACATCATCATTTTAACTACTATTGATACTGCTTTTGAAATTTTACAATAAATAAATTATTGTGATTGTCTGTTATATTTCCAACATAATCTCAACAGACAGTTGTGTTATAGTCACGAAAAATATATTTGATAAATTTATTTGTGTCCAAATTCAGCTCTTTTTCGTGTCACTTGCACAAATTTCTATAAATAGTTTATTGTGTCCGTGGCCCAACTTTCTTTTTTGTGTCATTTAAAGTATTGTTTTCTGATTTTTCCCTTTATTTTTAAATCATTGTCGCTTGGGGTTGGGGTTTGGGTTAGCATGTACTTTTAAAACGATTCTCGCCTGGAATTGGGGTAAGAGTTGGGGTTTGGATGTTTAAAAATGTAACAGAAAGTGATTCTAACTCCAACTCCAAGTGACAATGGTAAGAAAGTAGGAAAAAAACAATGAGAAAACGATACATAAAATGAGACGAAAAAGAAAGTCGTGCAATGGACACGAAAAACTATTTATAAAAAATACACGAAAGACATTCGTGCTCAAGGCACGAAAAAAGCTGAATTTCGTGCCATGGACAGGAATAAATTAATCAAATTTTGCAGGACTATAAGACGACTTTCCGTGAGATCAGTCTGTTTATTTCTAACAGTACATGATTTTAATAAACTCTTTTGGACTATATTAGCGACTTACAATCTAATAAGGCTATATTGTTACTATTGTTACAAAAAAATCCTACACATTTCTGTCCATTACGTTGCATAATATAAAGAATAAATTACATATTGGCTGCTTACATTTTCTGCTGTCTCTCTTACGTTAATTGTTTTTTAAAAACTACATTACGTGGCGGAAGAATATTTTTATGAATATCATAAGATTTTGTTATTGTGTGTTTATTATAAAACATTTTAGGATATATGTAATAACTGTTTTGTGAAAGCAATAACCCCGTAAAGCAATTGTTTACATTGCATTTAGAACAGCTAATGTAGGCAATACATACACTAGTCAACATTTCAACTGGATCAAAAAAAGTATTGTTTAAAATTTTCGACGACTTTTAGAAAAGGTTTTGATCCACTTGAAATGTTGACTTGTGTATTTACTGTCATTTGTGGGGCTTACTGCTTTAGCAACAGGTTATTTAGATATTGTTGCATGTTACCACAGCTGACAGTGTTTTTGAATGCTCCTGAGTGATATATTTTTCCCTCTCCCCTCATTTTTGTGTCGCTCTGTCACTGGATTATCTCACATGGGTGTGACGCTCTGTGTTGTACTCTACAGTTTGTGATTAGTTTAGCAGAAAGTGTGTTTCCTGTGAGTGTGTGCAGTCTGTATGCAGCTGGATATATGCTTCTCATTTTCCCACACAGCTGCTGGACTTAAACTGCACAGCCTCGTACAAATTAATGTTTATTGACCATTTCAGAATTTGATTTATGAAAAAGATATTTCAGGTTGTAAATTTTAGTCAAATGAGCTGCATTTCCATTGTAAAATGCAAAAAGCACAAGCGTCACCACTCATTTTACATCACATTAGAGCAATAAGCCTGTCATAATGTCAGCACCTGATAACTTTAGTACTTCAGTGAGCATAGCGTAAGGAATAATTGCAGACGGGCCGTTAAATTATTCGAAAATAATGCACATCCAAGGTGGTAATGTGGAGCAAAGCGGATTGCCTTTACACCGCGGGTTACCACAAACAATGCTCTGGTGCCTAATTTTAAAAGATTTGAAAGGTTAGGTGTGCGGTTTACAGAAAAATAATCAACAACCATGAAATATTTCTCAGCCAATCACAATAAAGCATTGAACAGACCCGTGGTATAAATAGCAATAAAGCCAGATCTGAATGGTTATGGTGGATTACTTCGTTTATAAAACCAATTTTCACCTGAGCTGCATGTCAGTTACAAAAATATAATAACGTTGGGATTAGTTGTCATTTTGATGAAAGATTTCTTATCATGCAATAATGAATTGCAAATACTAACATCAGGATCATGTATAAAGTAAATAGGGTTGGTTCATATTCTATATTGGCTTTCATGTGAGTTTGAATCCAATTATTTATGAACAAACCAAGTGTGGAAATTTATCTGTTTGCATTTCCTGATATTCCAAGAAATACAAAACCCACATGCCGCCCTACCATTGTAACTCATTGCACCCATTGTCATTTTCCATTAACCTAAAGTAAACATAGAGGAGGGTCCTTGTGTACTTAAGTCATGCCTGCTATAATAAAGTCTGCATGTCCTGTTCTCTGGCAGGAAAATGCTGAGATGCCTGCAGGTCATGTTGTGGAGATCACAGCAGCATGCGATGGACAGAGATGTTCAGATTGGCATTAGCTCTATGTGCCGGTTGAACTAAAAATAAATGTAAGGATGGGATGAATTGACCTGTATCTTATTATGTTTAAGCCAACATTTAACTTTAACTTTCAATGCATGTTCTAGTTCAGTGGTTCCCAAACTTTTTCAGCGTGCGGCCCCCCTTGTGTACGGTGTATTCCTTTGCAGCCCCCCAAAGAAAATTTGTGACAAAAACTGTTCTAAAACTTTTGGTTAGTAGCCTTATTTTTTAGGTTTAATTACACAGAATTCATGATAAATTAATGTATTTCATAAAATGTTATAAAACTGGGGACCCCTGGCACCATCTCGCGGCCCCCTGGGGGACCCGGCCCCCAGTTTGAAAACCACTGTTCTAGTTCATATTGTACACTACTCATTAATTTATTAATGTGTTATAAACTTGTAATAGCCTTTAAATTACTTTTTCAGTAACACTTTACAATAAGGTTGTATTAGTAAATGCATTGACTAACATGAACAAATAATGAACAATATATTTTTTTATCATTTATTAATCTTTGTTAATGTCAACACAGTTATTCATGTTAGTTCATGGTGCATTAATTAATGCTAACTATTTGATTTAAAAGATTTAGTAGTAGATCATTATTAATAATTGCTGTAGATGTATTGTTCATTGTTAGTTCATGTTAGCTAATGCATTAACTAATGTTATTGTAAAGTGTTATCTTTTTTTGGGCTGACAAGACAAATGCCTTTTACTTTTATAACTCCTCTTGCCCAACCACCTGCATGTTCTTATATGTTAGAACAGCCTGCTCTCACTGTTAATGCGTAGTATTAATACATAACTTTCAAAAGCACAAAACATATTTTTTGTGTGTTTAAATAGATGCTGGAGCGTACAATGTAGATGTATTTGCAACATTTAATTGTAGCATTATAACGTTTTTACAACTACAAAACATAAAACATTTAAAAATCTTTCATACCATAAAGATTGCTGTATAGTTTCCCTTTAACCATTTTATCAATATTGTCACCACCCTAACCCTACCTCAAATCTTACCCTAAACCCTACTATGTAACTTAATGGTCATAAATGTGAAGGACATTTTTGTTAACAATACTAAAAATATAGCATTTAAAAGATATTTTAAGCTGCTAATACACTCATACCCAAAACAATTGATTAAAAACATGTACTAAAAAGCATAACAGACAGAAAAGTGTAATTACAATCATTTATTTATTGCGAATTTTCAGTATATGTTTTTTAAAATCACAATGTTGTCATGATCCTGCCAGCCTGTTACAGTATTTCATAGTTCATGTTGCAGGGTCGTGGCAGTACCCATGTTTTGTGTGGTAGCACATGGCCTTTTGTTTGGGCTGTTTGCTGCCGTGTCTTGTGTCTGCCCCGCCCCCTTGTTTCCTCTATAATTATTTATTATTTGTTAACTCCCCTCACCTGACCTTCCAACGTTATCTTGTTTAGTTTTCCTAGTGTGTTCTGTCCTGTGCTGAATTGTTTTGGTTTGTTTGTTATGTTTGATTGTTAGACATAGTTGTCATAGTCAAATCAAGTAAGTGTATATTCTTGTTATAGTGTGTTGTCACGTCATAGTCCTGTTAGCGTTATCAGTTTATGTTGTGTCATTTCCACACGTGGGCTTTTGTTGTAAATAAACCTTTTGGGGCGGTTTCCCAGACAGAGATTGGACTAGACTAAAATAAATGTAAGCTGTCCAAACTGAAAACAACTTGCACTGACATATCTTAAAACACATCAGTGCCCTTTGTGTTGCCTCAAAATGAACAGAAGTAATGTTTTTACTAAGGCATGTTTGTTAAAACTTGTAATATTTCCTAATTAAACTAAGGCCTAGTCCTGGCTTAAGCTAATCCCTGTCGGGGAAACCGCCCCTTTGAGTTCATCATGTACCTGCACTTGGTTCCCTTGCACGTTCAAGACAGATGTGCTGCAGCCATGTTCCTCTCTGGAGTTTATTAAGTAGCCTATAGAGAAGTGTTAAAGTTATTAATCCACAAAAACAGATAGACTGACAGATGGCAATGTCGCAAATCTGTGGTGTGGCACACAAGAGCCAAAGGGCCCTATTTTAACGATCTGAAACACAAGTGCGAAGCGCAAAACGCAAGTGACTTTGTGGGCGGATCTTGGGCGCTGTTGCTATTTTCCCAGTGGGAGAAATAACTCTTGCGCCAGGCGCAAATCAATAAGGGGTTGGTCTGAAGTAGGTTCATTATTCATAGGTGTGGTCTGGGCGTAACGTCAAATAAACCAATCAGAACGTCATCCAACATTCCCTTTAAACGCAAGGGCGCAAGTTCCATGGCGGGTTGCTATTATTATGACAGATTTACCAGGCGCACGCCAGGAGCGGTTCACAGCCGAGGAGACCCACGTTCTTTTAAGAGCAGTCAAAGACAGAGAAGTTGTTTTGTATGGGGATAAGAGAAACCCGCCCAAATCAGCGTAGGTTAAACAGGCGTGAGAGGAAATAGCCACAATTGTCTCATCAGCTGGCATCCCCAGGACGGCCGCAAGCGCAACAATGTCAGGAGACGGGGAAATCCCAAGCTTGCCAGCATCTGCCTCCACACATGACCTGACGCCAGCAGAGGACATCGCTGCGTCCACCCTCACCGCTGAAAGGGTTTGGGGACTTTGAAATCGGACCCAAGAAACGCAAGCAGTCCAACCCCAAAGTGCACTTACAAATCCAGTTCACATACATAAAGGTTTCTTATGAAAACATTTTAATTATTATTTACATAAAATAAACGTAATACAGCCACACAACAAACTTATGAAAATATTTTAATTGTTATTTGCATGAGAATTTTTTTACGCAGCCACACAATATATAAAAACTATCACCACAATGCTCAACACAATGATTTCCCTTATCTCATGTGTTAATATTTTTTATTGTAACAATTTATGATTTGCAAAAATAACTGTTGCATCTGTGTAGATTAGATGCAAAGTGTGTGCGCGTTGTGCACGCTATACATTATGGTCAAGCATGCGCCCTTAAAATAGCATAATGAACAACGCGCAACGCGCCACTGACTTTAGACTAGTTATTTTTTGGTCAGTGGCGCAATTGTTTTTTGAAACTGGAAAACAGCATCAGGGATGGTTTGCGCCGGAACACGCCTCCTTTTTTGCGCTGAACTGCCCAGGGAGCGCAAGTTCATTCCCTAGTTTGCCGACGTGCGTCTGTGGAGGGAAAAACCCGCTGTGCGCCGGTGCAAAATACAAATGATACATGCGTCACTGACAAAGTCAATTGCGCTGGGTGCAAGATCATTTTCAAGTTTAGCGCCAGTTGTTTAAATAGGAAATGCATTTGCGCCCAATTTTGCACCCATGGGCGTTCTGGTCTGAAAACGAGGTGTGTTCAGGCGCATTGTTGGCGCTTTGCTATTTTGAGGCAACTAAATTAGACTACGCCATTGACCAACAAAAACCTGCTCTAAAGTCTAAAGTCAATGGCACAATATGTTTTTTTTGTTATTTAACAAGCGCAATAGTAATATGCGCTTATAAGTGGGACGACAACGCAGGTTTGCTTATCACATACATGAATGCGCAGCAGCACAAAAACACTTTTAAATATGAAAGGTTAAAGGATTGAAATGTAAAAGATTATTATTGAGTCTCTTGGACATAAATGAGGACCGATTATAAGACGTTAGAAGGCATAAAGAGCTGCTTTACCTGTCGCCTGGTAAGTAAATAAATGCTTTGATTTTTAAATGTTTTTTAAATGCTACCCTACGGATTTATTGTATATGATGACTCTGTACCTGTGGATATGGTGACATGAGAACTCACAGCACTGTCCGAGTGAGTAAATTCTTTATCTCTTGTTTGTACAAACCTTTTCTTGCATATTTGCAAATTATTTTATGAGATTACATTGATTATGTAGGATATCAATACATTTACAGTAATGCTATTTGTACTTCTATGACTGAAAAAAGGCTTTTAAAGGTTTTATTACAAAAAAGTAAAGTTTCAATAAATGCCAATTTCGGCTATATTAATATTATGAATAGGAATGTACAAAGCTGTATGTCTGTAAAGCTGTTAATACTAGGCTGTGAATGCAAACGTAAGTAAATGTACAACCACACTTTACTTAAAAATACACACATATTCTCATAAGATCACATTGGTTAGAAACAGTATAAGGGTCAAAAGATGCTGAATGCACTTAAAAAAAAATGGTCCCAAGCTCTCACTGGTACAGGTACAGATTTGGTACCAGTATGTAACTCTGAGGGTACTATTATAAACTTTTTATGTGCAATCATAATGCTTACAATGTTGGCTGTAAAAAGTAAATTCTCACCTTTCAGTTCAAAGTGCTTATCGCATGTTTGACAGAGAGACTTTACTGTTAATGTCCAGATTTTATTGCTGACTTGAAACTTAAAATTATTAAAATGATCACAGCAAAGCATTTTAGAGATTTTGATTAGAAAGATAGAAGCTCTACTTTTATGTGTTGAGTATTTACATTGTATCATAAAAGCAAAAACATAGATCAATTATTATTTTAAATAGAAATAAAATGTTGAAAGTTCAAAAATAGTTCCGTCTCTAAATGCTCTCCACACAGTGAGTAAATATTTATTGAATTCTTTGAAATCTCTTCAATCATATATCTGCATGTCACAGCACCATCACTGTTTATTTCCATTTAACTACCTCAAAAGCCTCGGGGTATTGTTCCAATTTTGGCAATCTGTACCTTATGTTTAACCAAAGTACTCCATTAATAATCCTTCACCCACCTTATGTACATGTAACATCATTTGTGCTGTGGAAAATATTACACATGGCTCATAAATCTGGGCAAGCTGGAACAGGATGAGCGGCAGAAGTAAAGCCTTGGAGGAAACATTGAGCATCTGTCTCTTTTCTTTGAGGAAAGACAGCACTTTGCATGCTTGTTTTTCACTGCATGGATGTGGACAGCAATTAGAAAAGGTCAAATCTCATTCTCTTCAGATGCTGGGGGTCATGGGACTGAAAGTGGACCTTTAGATGAAAGTCTCAGATAGACTTAACTTTGGGCGTGCTTACACAACAACAATTATACTAAAAACTGAAATGTTTTTCCTTTGTGTTTAAAAAAAAAAAATGGCGTATACACCACAATGTTTCAATCCCTGTTCACATGGTTCTGCAAACATGCACAAAATTTTTGGTTGTTTTAACTCATAGTTGGGTCAAATGTGGTCAAACCCAACCGTTGGGTTTTTTCAACCCATAGTTGGGTAGCACAACTCAACCTAGCGTTATTTATAACCCAACAATTATTTGACCCAACTATGGATTGAAACAACCCAGCATTTTTGAAAGTGTGACCAAAAACGCTGTATTATGTGTGCCAGGCCTATAGCTGGGGTTGTTACTTTGTAAAGAAACACTTTGTTCCTGCGCACATACACATTCTTCTAAAGAGCGATAAATACAAACCATTTTGTTAAGATATGACAATGAGGTACTACAAGGTTTGCTGCAAGGACTATAAAGTGTCAAAATTTTTTTGATAAGTTTAATAAACTCAGTATTTTGAACAGCACAAACACAGTCCCGAACTCAAAAGAAGATATTTTAATAAATGATGGTGGTGAAGCACACACTTTGCGGTACCCAGTGACTTCCATAGTATTTGTTTTTTCTACTTTGGAAGTCAATGAGTACCAGCAATTGTGTGGTTATACCATCATTTATTCAAATATCTTATTTTGTGTTCAACAGAATAAAGAAACTCATAGAGGTTTAGATCAACATGAAGGTGAGTAAATAACAACAGAGTTTTTATTTTTGGGTGAACTATCTTTGAGATTTTTATTAGCACTCATAAATCTCCACTACCTGACCTAAACTGCATTTCCATTACCTTTCAAATTGCATAAATTGACATTGCAAATTTAAAATACGACCAATGGAAACACATCAATTATGCAAAAAATACCATATATAGCAAAAAAAATTATGAAAATGTATTTCGCAAAACTGCAATGGAAACCATTTATTTGCATATTAGGTCACCTAATGTACGTAAGTCAAATAATTATTATTTGAAGATGATGCGGTATATATACTAAAAACCACTCAGAAACACCCCAATATGAGTCTGCTCCCAAGCATATGAGGCTTCTCTGCTGGTCTATGCTGGTTTAGCTGGTGGTCACCAGCATACCAGCACCAAAACACAACATATGATGGTCTTGCTGGTATGACCAGCATGGATGCTGGTGCTAATGCTGGTTTGTTGTTGGTTTAGGTGGTGCTAAAGCTGGTGCTGATGCTGGTTTGGTGCTGGTTTAGCTGATGTTCACTTGCAAACCATCACCAAAACACAACATATGATGGTCTTGCTGGTTTGTTGCTGGTTTAGGTGGTGCTAATGCTGGTGCTGGTGTTGATGCTGATTTGGTGCTGGTTTAGCTGGTGGCCACCAGCATACCAGCACCAAAACACAGCATATGCTGGTCTTTGCTGGTATGACCAGCATGGATGCTGGTGCTAATGCTGGTTTGGTGCTAGTTTAGGTGGTTCTAATGCTGTGCTGATGCTGGTTTAGCTGGTGTTCACTTGCAAACCAGCACCAAATCACAACATATGCTGTTATTGCTGGTATTCTGTTTTTTTCAGCAGGGTTTCCTTGCCAATAATGTTTGGATAACACTCTGACGTCTCTTTCGATTAAAAGTTGTCGCTTGGGTTTGCGATTAGATTTGGGATTTGCTTTAGGATGTCATTTAATATAAAGGTTTCTCCATGTTTTTGTCTATTTTTAAACCATGGTCGCTAGGAGTAACAATTGGGGTTTGGGTTACGATGTCATTTTATTTAACAAAAAGTTGTTCTAACCCCAAACCCAAGCGACAATGAGCGCACAGTTTTACACCAATTATACTGAATAAACTGATAACGTGAGGGGTTATGTAAATGCATAAAACAGTTTTCTTTTATCGAGGAAAGCCCATAAATGGCGTAAGCAAAACAGTATTTTTCTGCTCATCACCCCGATTTCACGTTGCAGGGTTTCCCTGTGCACACCTTAACCAGCTTTCTCTGGTTTTGTTCATGTGCGCATGTCTCTGAGTGTGAAAGATAAATGTCAAATTAACGCCAAATTGACTCAAGCAGTTAGCAGAAAAACTGAAAATAAATGCTCATGTTACATTTACAGGTTTTGCAGACATGAGAAGATACAAGAGTTAAGCTTAAGACAGATTTCCAGACAGCTTTTTGAATGAATATTCTGTACTATAAGCGGTGACATCACTGCATGCGGGAATCCTGACAAATCCCATGTAAACTCCGTTTTCTGCATAGCCAGTTTATTGATTTGCATGTAGAAGTATGAAAAAATGTTTTTATAATAAGCAGATTTTTGAAAGTTATCCACTTATTTTGTGCATGTTAAACAAGAGAAACCAATACATAAAACAACATGAAAAGATGTGCTGTATTAAGTGAAAAGGAAGGACTAGCATATCATATGCACTATTTATCACTATTTATCATATGCATTATTTTATTAAACTTATTGTATTTATTTGCAGGACTTATCTTATTTTGGTGATATCAAGACTACATTGTCCTGCTTACACACAAGTGTGCGACGTTGTTATGATTGAATATCATATGCACTCAAAATTGGAATTTGGTGTATGCATTGCACGACTTTTCACACTGCGTGCTATTCATACACATTTCATGAGGGTGGTCTGGAATTTGAGCATAAAATAAAATTAGCTTATTATAAGATGCAACATGCAGTAAACATTGCTGTGATAGTTATATGTAGAAGACTCCAACATAACATTGAAAGTATTGAGTGAAAGCTGATGTAATGAGTGGGTATTGACAGATGATTGATCATTCACAGGGTCACACCGCCTCAGGCTGTAGACAGCACTGCTTTATGTGAATCAATCCTTCATATGTGTCCAGTCAGAAACTTTTGAGCATTTAGCAACATATGAGTGCATATGAGTCAGTGGTACCCTACGTATGAAACTTATGTGCTTTATTTGTCCCACACCATTTGTAAATGTGTATAATAATGCGCACAATCCTATGGACTTAAAAGGATAGCAGATTTCTTTGAGTGATAAGTGTTGTGACAGGTCAGCGTCCAGTGAAGGTGTGGTCAGGGTAAACAGATCCTATTTTACCCTTAGGCTTGCAGGGAGTCATACACTTGTCTAAATGAAAGGGTGTTGATTCTAAATGAAGCACGCACTCGCCCACCTCCTCAGTCTGACAGGAGGCAGTTGGTAACAGAGTTGTAAAATAAAAAAAAGTGGTGGCAGCGAGTCTGAGACTCTTATTGGACTGTGCTTCTATTTTTAAATAAAGGTTTTTGCAAGTATGAAATGAATTTTCATTAACTTACAGATTATTTCAATGTATTATTGAACTTTCTTAGAAGTTTGTCTCTGAAAATGTAAGTTACTGTAATTTCTGTAGAAATGACAGTATTACTGGCAGCTGTTTGCCGGTAACTTACTGTAGATTTAAATGAATGTTATTTACTGGCAACAGTTTGTTCAAAGTTAAAGGAATATTCAATTTTCTTAAAAGAAAAATCCAGATAATTTACTCACCACCATGTCATCCAAAATGTTGATGTCTTTCTTTGTTCAGTCGAGAAGAAATTATGTTTTTTGAGGAAAACATTGCAGGATTTTTCTCATTTTAATGGACTTTAATAGAGCCCAACACTTAATACTTAACTAAACACTTAACAGTTTTTTTCAACGGAGTTTCAAAGGACTCTAAACGATCCCAAACGAGGCATAAGGTTCTTATCTAGCGAAACGATTGTCATTTTTGACAAGAAAAATAAAAAATATGCTCTTTTAAAGCACAACTTCTCATCTAGATCCGGTCCTGATGCGCCAGCGTGACCCCACGCAATACGTCATGACGTCAAGAGGTCACAAAAGACGAAAGCGAAACTCTGCCCCAGTGTTTACAAGTGTGTTGAAAGAGGACCGTTCCTACGTTGTTGTATGTCAACTGATACTAATTAATGTCTTTGTGTCAGTTTATTGTTTACAATGTCCGCAAATGTGCGTTTTATATATGTAACACGTGACCTCCCTACGTCACTACGCATTTACGTTAGGTCACACTGTACGGGACCTAGATGAAAAGTTGTGGTTTAAAAGAGCATATTTTTTATTTCTATTGTCAAAAATGACAATCATTTTGCTAGATTAGACCCTTATGCCTCGTTTGGGATTGTTTATAGTCCTTTGAAACTCCGTTAACTGTTAAGTGTTGAGTTACCGTAAGTATTAAATGTTGGGCTCTATTAAAGTCCATTAAAATGAGAAGAATCCTGCAATGTTTTCCTCAAAAAACATAATTTCTTCTCTACTGAATAAAGAAAGACATCAACATTTTGGATGACATGGTGGTGAGTAAATTATCTGGATTTTTTTTAAGAAAATGGACTATTCCTTTAAATGAACATAAAACATAACAAGTCTAAATGCAAAGCAATCTGGGAACCAAAATCTGAAGGAAAAAAAACAGAAAAGTGCTAATGAGGATTTCGGCTTCCCAGAAATATAAATTTAAATCTACAGTAAGTTACTGGCAAACAGTGGCGCAATGCAAAACTGTGAAAGCGCTACAGAAATAAACTTGAATGACAGCCCTCATTCACTTTCATTACAGTACATGGAAAAGAATTGGTATGAAATCCTGCAAACAGCAAGCAAATAATATATGTTTACATTTCTAGTTAAGCTATTCCTTTAAAGCACCACTCATAGGAAAATCATTGTCTGCAAGAGACAGCTTGCTTTTCAAACTTGCTAAATTGAGCCGCTGCATGTCATTGGCAGACGCAGACCCTTGCTTAAAACTCATTCATGAGCTCTCAAAGTGGCCTTTCTTTTCTTTACTGGCAGCCAGTGGCCTGACACAAGCAGATAAGTGAGTTGTGCTGAGAGATGCATTGAAGAATGAATAGGAACAAATTGCTTAGCACTGTGGATTATAGTACACGAATCTCACCCTCCCTAATTTACTCTAGAGTCCTCATTTATACCCAACAACATCATTAGAGAGGTCACTCGGAAAGCCGTGAGCTTGATCTTCAACAACACAATCCAAACTCTGCCGACTTATCAGCTTCAAGTGTAAATGCATTTGCATTGAGAACGTTTTTACTTTATTGCACCCAAAAAAGCAATGGAACCTAAAGTCTGAATGTTATCAGTTATATTTACTGTCCTCAGAATTCATGTGACGTTACTGTCCCTTTTGTTTTGACATTCTGAATGAACAAAGAGGAAATGTTTCACTCATAAAAATAACTCTGTGACCTCTTGTTATGTTTACCTTTAAACCTATTTCAACACACAA
Source organism: Paramisgurnus dabryanus (assembly GCF_030506205.2). NCBI lineage: Eukaryota > Metazoa > Chordata > Actinopteri > Cypriniformes > Cobitidae > Paramisgurnus > Paramisgurnus dabryanus. Next base: position 30,710,244 of record NC_133351.1, read on the forward strand.
TTCTTCCATTTCCCAAGATTGCATAACAAACAATTGTTATATTTACAATGTTCACCCAAACATCCCAGACGTCACTCCTAGCTCTTTATATAGCAGAGAAATATTTAAGTTCTCAGTTATGTTGCATTAAAGGTGCCAAAGAATGCATTGAAATAATCTGTTATATTGTTCTCTGATATCTACATAGACGGTATGTGACTTTATTAAACGCAAAACTATTTACATGTCCATTTACATCCCTAGGATTTGCTTTTTGAATGAAATGGTCTATTATTTCCCTATTTGGAAGGGTCATGAATAATAATGTTGAGCTCTGCTCTGATTGGCTGTTTCACAGCTAGGCTCATGGCAGTAGCTCACATTAGTAAACAGACCTTATATGTTTGAGCCTGTATCAGATGAAGATACAAATTTTAAGGAATAATCAATTGTTTGGAGATTGTTAATAGACATTTCTGAGTGGTAAGGTTCTGGGTTTTTTTTAGCATGGACCTGCAAAACACAACTGTAACATCAATAGTAAAACTTTAGCCTATAGATGATTATCAGTCACGTGACCTTTTACATCATCCGCCCTTTTTTCAGCTTACTGCCGCCATCTTGAGTACCTACCAAGTACCAGTAGGCTACTGACAAGCATTGGCTAGCTTGCTACGATTTACGGATTTCTTATCTTTTACTGTCTATGATTCTTACAGATACAGGAAATGGCTTCAAAATACAACATTTCACACCTCGACTGTCATGAAAAGAAATACTACTTTAAAAAATATATCTTGGTTAGGTTGTAATGCCTACTCGATCCCTGATGCGTTCTTCCAGCCGCTGTTCGCTGCTACCGAACTACCACTATTTTACAACATACGCCGGCGCGACACAACACGAAACTTTGCTTGAAGTATCACCTGGATCTCTACACATGAACACAAGCATTGAGAACATTGTTTGTGTACACAGAGTTTACTAAAAAGAAGGTTTTGAACAACTGACTTTGGCTGTTATGGTGTCCGCTCGTCATCTTTGCCAGACATAAATAATCGATTTCCGAATGCTAATGAATGAATCTGAGGCTCCTTTTTCAACTAGAAGGTCAATGTTGTTTGTCACTTGCGACAAAACAACGAATTATCCGTGCATTTATATGTAACTATGCTTTAGGAGCGATCCATCTTTACTCTCCTCCCTCCTTACGCCGCATTCGGAGATCGATACATCTTGACTGGGAAGAAGGCGGCGAGCGGACGCCAAAACAGCTAAAATCAGTTGTTCAAAACCTTCTTTTTAGTAAACTCTGTGTACACAAACAATGTTCTCAATGCTCGAGTTCACGTGTAGAGACACAGGTGATACTTCGAGCAAAGTATCATGTTGTGTCGAGCCTTCTTAGTGTTTTAATGCTCACAACATATTGAAGGCATTGCTTCTAGTTCTTTTGCGACCACTTCAGGTACTCAAAATAGCGGAAGACAAGTTTGAGATGTGAGTGACGTCAGCTGAAATTCATGAATACGCTAGCATATAGCATTAACTCAGCAGTAATTAATTTTATGTGTAATTTAACTCTTTCCCTACCAGCGTTTTAAACAAAAAAGTTGCCAGCCAGTGCTAGCATTTTTTATGATTTTTACAAAAATGTAATGCCTTCCAAAAAAAAATTCTTCTTTAAATATATAAACATACAATTTATCACATAAAAGAACAGACCCTTTGCTTTCAAACAAAAAAGTTTCATCCTACCTTCATTAGTTCTCTTTTTATAACCTCTCAAATATGGTTTTCTTCCGGATTGCCGGAATACTTGTCATTGGCAGGGAAGCGTTTTCTCCTAAATGACAAGTTAACTCATCAATGGCGGGAAAGAGTTAATGTCTGGGTATGCATACAGACTGTGACGTCACAGTTGGTGTTATGTTGAGATTGGTCTGTTTTCCAGTGGTCTTCTGCATGCATGAGGTTTACATAAAAATGAGGAAACAAACGCGTTTCAGGCTCACGATATGTCATTACCATGTATAGAAATTCTCACACTATCTTATATTATGATTTTTCATAAATCTCTTGAGACATTGCAGATATCTTCTAGAAAAGATAAGGCTCAGAAGAAGCCATAGCCAAGTTTGCATTTGTGTCTGTTTTTTAATTTTGTTGAAACAATATTAAAATGATATTTTTTCCAAATAGACAGTTATCACGTGTCTTATTCCAACCCCTATGCCTTTGTGACAGTAAGGAAACCCCTTGTTGAGATGAGGATAGAGATAGACACTAATATCAAAACATCCCACAGCAGATGGAGACCAGACTGTCTGATCACAATAGAGTTGTCTGGATTACAACAGACCATCTGGGACCCACCATTGTATTTGACAGCAAGATATAGGTGCTACACGATGCCATAGAGGAACCATTTTTGCCTGGATGGTTCTATAAAGGACCTTTAACATTTAAAGTAGGTTCTTTGTAGTTAAAAAGGTTTTTCAACAACATTTGACTGAATGGTTCCTTGGGGAACCAAACATTTTTCATCTGTGGCATTGCTGTGAAGAACGTCTTTTTGGATGATCTTTGACCTAGGCTCTTTTGCTCCTTGCTTTGGTGAAAGGTAACCTGTGACTCAGAGGTCAGGGGAAGGCCAGACACAATAAAGGGGCTGAGTCTGAGGAAAGAACGCTCTGCCTGGGACTTCCATCACTTTAAATCAATCTGACCCACTTACTGTGGAGCTACATACCACCATTTAACACTCCAGAAACTGCAGGGTATAGAGATCTCTGTGTGAGCGAAGGCTATAGATTTATAGTTTTGGGTTTATCCAAACCACTGGAACCACACGCATGCTGGATTTTTCTTACCAGAGACAAAACATATAAATAATTTCCATTTTAAATGTGAATAAACATCTTAATGTTAAAGACTGTACCACATCTCTCCGCTTCTGCTCTGCATTTGGTCAACCAGCCAAGCATCACATTCAGAAAAGAGACGGAAAAACTGAAATGTCGCCCATCTAAATAACTGAACTGATTTAATGACCTGAAATCCACTTAGCAGATTTTTCCAGGTCAGATTAAGGCATGACCTCCATTGAGACTCTGCTCCATTAGCATCCCTTTCTCCACATTAGCAATGACACAGTGCTTTGAGCAGATCTCATTGAGCTTTTCTCCATACAACATCATAATGGTGCACTGTGACGGATATTTTCGAGCTTATGTTATAACTGTGCTCTTGGAGGCACAGGATGATCATTTTGGAAAACTGGAGAACTTTTAATCTGAATCATAATAACTGTGAAAGACCTTTTTGCACACTGTTCTGCATTATTGTGCCCTAAATGTGAACTTATAATACATTTTTAAGGGCCTGTCAGGTAATGTTTACAATACATTTCCAGAAATCATGTTTCTGCAAGTTTATGCCTTCAGCGATGTTTGTCTAAGGAGTTCTGTCATCCTTACATTTCATTCTGTCATAACCAACATTCATTCTGACATTGTTTAGTTTAATTTAGTAATTGTAATCCATATCATCTCCAGCTGCTGTCATATGAGGCAACAGCTGTATGTTATGTGCATATTGTCCTACAACACACTCTCAGAAAAAAGGTACCAATGCTGTCACTGGGGTGGTACACTTTTGTACCCAAAGGTTTGTACCTCAAATGTACATACTAGGTACATATTAGGAACTTTTTAAAAGGTAATGTCACAATAACAACTTTTGTACCTTTTTCTGAGAGTGTACTGTAGTCAGGTGGACATCTCAGCCTGGATAAAACAAAACCATATAAATGTGACACAGGCAGATTTTAAAAACTTTGAAACTTTGCCTCATTAGGATGAATTACTTATTCCCCCAGTTTCACAGACAAGGCTTGAGGCTAGTCTTAGACTAAGACATATGTTTGAGCTGTCTCATCTGAACTCACACTGACAGAATTTAAAATATGCCACAGTCTCAAGATAAACAGCAGTTAAACATCTTAATATAAAGGGGACATTTCACTTTTTAAAGATGTAAAATAAATCTTCGGTGTCCCCAGAGTACGTATGTAAAGTTTTTGCTCAAAATACTATATAGATAATTTTTTATAACATGTTAAAATTGCCACTTTTTAGGTTTGAGCAAAAAGGTGCCCTTTTAAGGTGTATCCCTTTGAATGCAAATGAGCCGATAATGCAAACATTGATCACCATAATTGAAACTCAACTGTGCTGTCAATTATTCTCTCTCTCTCTCTCTCTCTCTCTCTCTCTCTCTCTCTCTCTCTCTCTCTCTCTCTCTCTCTCTCTCTCTCTCTCTCTCTCTCTCTCTCTCTCTCTCTCTCTCTTTTGCACTAAATGGCAGTGCTGTGATTGGACAGTGCAGATTAAGGGGCGGTATTATTATAATAAGATCCCCTTCTGACATAATAAGGGGAGCCAGATTTCAATGACTTATTTTTTCACATGCTTGCAGAGAATGGTTTACCAAAACTAAGTTACTGGGTTGATCTTTTTTTACATTTTCTAGGTTGAAAGAAGCACTGGGACCCAATTATAGCACGTATAGGCTAGTCCTGGCTTTACCTATCCTTGTCTGTAACACCAGGCCATTGTGTTTTATTCCTCATTTGGTCCCTTTGGAATAAAACATTTGCTAATAAATCTATTAACATGCCAGTACAAAAAAATGCCTTCTTTCTATTTCCCCTTGCATTGCTATTACATTATTAATAAGATAAATCAATTGGTTCTGAAAGACTTTAAGTACAAAATAAAGTTATACATAATATTTAGTGTATCTGAAACTTACTTGGTATAGCATTGAATATGCAGTACAGAGGTCATGGGTTCAATCCCCAAGGAACACACAAACTTACAAAAATGTACAGCTTGAAATGATTACAAACTGCTTTGGATAAATGAGAATAATGCATAAATTAAAAATAAAATGTAAACAAATTTCAATGAATTGGCACACTAGGGGATGTGAAATCTTAAAAATGTGTTGTTAGATTTCCATTATGAAAACGTACTAACAGAAGTTAAAATTATTATCCAAACAAACACCTTTAGTGCCGTCTGTGTTTAGTATGCAGTCATTTGGTATTAAATATTTAGTCATTTATTTTCCTGCTTTCCGTGGTTTCTTTTATCATGTTATGACACTTTCTTTTAGTTTAGTTTATTTGTTAACAAGGACAATGCACATTAATAAACATAACTGTGAATGTGCCAGAATTAGCCCAAAGCATTTGGCATAATTTTTTTCATCTGTAGACCCTTGACAGAATGTTAAAAAGTCACCCTTAAACAAAGACAGAGCATCAGTACACATATACACATCATATAATAATAAAGAAAAAGAGAAAAAAACAGAAACACACAGTAAAAAGCACTAAAATTACAAAATTAAATGAACTATCTAGACAAAGTAAAAATACAAGGGAAGGAAGACTGAAAAAAATAATATGCTGTATTTACAAAAAAAAATACAGTGCATCATTTTTGCATCCACTTTTGAGCAATTGCGTAAAATTCCATGTAAAATGTACTTTAAAAGTATGCAAAACTGATATATTTTTTAATAAACAATAATAATACAGCCTATTATTTTTAGTCCACTACTTATTTATATTTACTAAAATAATTCAAGTAGTTTCAACCAAAAAATATTATTTTAATTTCCTTCTTACAAATTTTACATGATAAAATTTAGTTGAACTTACATAATGTGTTCATTTAGAATTACTCACCTTTTTGTGTTATTTATAAGAGATGGCAACAGGCGAAAGCAACATAGCCACTTTGAATCAATGCACTATACATAAATGCAATTTTAATTAAGTAGTACTTAAGTAGACTGTGTTAAGTTTTATTAAATTCCAATTGAGTACATTTCCTATTATTTCCATTCAAATACCAATTATACATCACAGGGACATGAGCAGTTAACTCATAAACATTAAATGCAGTCATGAATTCTGAATTATGATGAACCCTGCAGGACACTGATCTTCCATTCGTGAAAGATCTTTGTTTTGGCTCCACGTGCAGCTGGACCTGTTATCCACCCCTACCAGCTTCCCACACCCCCGGACCCCTGTCTGTCCTCATTCAGACAAGCACACAGCTAGAGCTACCATAAGCTGCCAACTGTCAGTCTTTGGTTACACTGTCCAGCACTGGCCTGTAGTGAAAGTGAGAGAACAGCTACTGTACAGTGTGTCTTCAGCATCTACCATACGCTAAAATAACATTGAAACTTCCGTTTCATGCGGGCCGGTGCTCATCTGGACCTTGCCAATGTTTTCATTTGATCTAATGAACTTCATGAGCCATGAGAGGCTTCCACTCGATGAACATTTGGTTTGATATTCTTTCAGCTCTAGTTTATTGCATTCCTCATTGAGAAATACGTGCTGTTTTACATACAGTTCACAAGTTCGCATTAACATGCAATTGATAGGGTAATGAGAAAAAGCATATTTGGTCTATTAGCCCAAACCCAAAGTACTCCTTCTCTTTAACTGGGATAGATGTACCAGCAGAAAGTGAGGCGAGTTTATATTCCTTATATTATGCATCAATGCATGGAAATAGATTTTTTGATAAGTCCACACAATAAAGACAAAAAATCATAATTGTGAGTTTTTTCAGCTGATATTGTATTAACAGTTATCATTTTGATGAATAGTATTTACATTGTTTTCATTTCATTATCATTGTATACCTGAGGTTTAATTGTAACCCTGTGTGACAACTATCAGTTACTAGGAGTTGCTAACATGTACTTTGTATAGTGACAGTGACGAAAGTTGAAGTATGCTTATCTCAACATAGCCAATAAAACAAAGCAAATGTCACATAGAAGAGAGTTGTATGTGAATCACAATATGGGAAATAAATACTCTGATACATGACAAAAATAACACAATGAAACATATTCAAATCCTTTCCAACTTTAATCTCTTAAAGACATAGTTGTATTAAATATATCCCTTTTCCAGTTTTCCATTATTTAAACATTAGGTTTTTGATCATGATTTTAAACTCCATAATATTTGAAACAAAAGAAAAAGTTTCTTATAACAATATTTACATACAGTACAAAAATATAGATTCAAACAATGGTACAGATAAATTTACAATAACCAACTTTATAAAATTACAATTTTCTTTCTATAAAAAGCCATTTAAATAATCTTACACCTATACATTTGTATGTCTGTTTATGTGTGTATCGGCCACAAAGTGAAAACTCCATCATTTAACATGTTAAACCATGTGTCGTCTATCTTCACAGTAGTCCGGGTTTGTCAGATGCAGTCTGGTTGTCTTCTTCAGGTGGAGCTACAATGTGGTGCACCAGTCATCCCGTCTCTCTCTCACATGCCTGGAGAAAAGAGACCAGCAGGGGACAATTAGTATTTTGGGAATCATGGCTATTCTGAGTGTGTTGGGGGAGGGAAGGGTTGAGGGACCGTCACACAATAAACAAATCTTTCATTAGCATTAACACCTAACATAACATTTAAGAGTTCATTGTACTATGAAAATGTCCTGTAACGATACATATTAAAATAAATTATTATAGGCTACATAAATCAATTATTTATTTGTGATGATTAAAATAGTTTTATATTGTGCCAATATTTTTGATTCCATTACCCCAGTCCCAATGCTTCATTTAAGTTGTGTATTTTTTGTAAATACGTTTTACTTCAAATAGCAATAGTGTATAAAATTGGGATTTATCGCAAAGCTTTTCCTTAACAAAAACTGAAAAGTTTTTCTGTTGTTTTAAATTTTTTAACATGCACACAAAAACATCAAACTGATTTGTGTTTACACAGATCATTGAAAACGATAAAAACATACTCATGCATTACTGGAAAACTGAACACGTAATAAACACGTGAATGACACCGTAATTTTCACTGAAAAGGTAACATCGTATTTTCTTTTTTTTAGGACCCAAACCATCATTGTCATATAAACGAACAGCCAAAATGCATTAAAGGATTACTCCATTGTCTTAAAAGAAAAATCCAGATAATTTACTTACCACCATGTCATCCAAAATGTTGATGTCTTTCTTTGTTCAGTCGAGAAGAAATTTTGTTTTTTGAGGAAAACATTCCAGGATTTTTCTCATTTTAATGGACTTTAATGGACCCCAACACTTAGCAGTTTTAATGCAGTTTAAAATTGCAGTTTCAAAGGACTATAAACGATCTCAAATGAGGCATAAGGGTCTTATCTAGCGAAACGATTGTCATTTTTGACAAGAAAAATTAAAATCGTCTTTCTCCTGTCCTGTGACGAGCCAGAGCGACCTCACGTAATTGCGTAGTGACGTAGAAAGGTCACGTGTTACATATATGAAACGCACATTTACGCATTTACAACAATAAACTGACAACAAAAGACATGAATTATTATAATTCGACATACAACAACGTCGGAACGGTCCTCTCTCTCCACACTTGTAAACACTGGGGCATAGATTTGCATACGTCATCTGTTACCTCTTGACGTGATGACGTTTTGCGTGAGGTCGCGCTGGCGCTTTCAAGACCAGAGAAAGATGAAAAAAGTTGTGGTTTAAAAGAGCATATTTTTTATTGTTCTTGCCAAAAATGACAATTGTTTCCCTAGATAAGACCCTTATGCCTCGTTTGAGATCGTTTAGAGTCCTTTGAAACTGCAATTTTAAACTATATTTAACCTGTTAAGTGTTGGGGTCCATTAAAGTCCATTAAAATGAGAAAAATCCTGGAATGTTTTCTTCAAAAAACATAATTTCTCCTCGACTGAACAAAGAAAGACATCAACATTTTGGATGACATGGTGGTGAGTAAATTATCTGGATTTTTTTTTTTTAAATGGACTAATCCTTTAAAAATTCCTGGTTTTGGTTAACAACGTTGTCGTGTAAACACCCCCAATGATAGTTGTAAAATAACGTCACACTCAAATTCACATTAGCACTTACTTGCTAATGTTTTGTCCAGGTCAGCAATGAAGTCCTCAAGTTCTTTTGTGTCCCCAAGTTTAGCTGTAAGGGCACAATTAAAAGTTCATCAACATCGGCATTAAAGCAAATAAACCTGAACTTGACTAATAGAAATTTTTACTTACGTTTAGGAGATGCGACCAAGGGACTGTTTGATGAGGGGGTGAAAACTGTGGGAGAGTTGAGTTTCTCATCACTACAGCTGAAACTGTTTCTGTTTAATGACTCTGCACCTGTTAGAGAAAAAGAGAGATGGTAAACTTGTGCTTCCCGTGTACAGCTTACATCACAATCTCATTACTAACTCTGTAAGTGACTTTCAACTTGTGGGTTGCGATCAGGGGCTGGTTGGTGGGGGAAAACAACACCATATGCAAATAATAAAATGCAACTAAACGTAATCATGTTGTGTTAAGTTCGCACGTAGGATTTTTGACATTTAACTATTTGACAAGTATGCAAATCTCTTTTTTACTCAAATTTGACATCTAACCAAATTAGGCAGTTTCAATGACATCATAATCAGATCTTTGAATATTTTGTGCTGATCTGTGTGGTGTAAACCTAAAACATCCAAAATACACGTTTAAATGAAAAGAAAAAATAAGTTTGTTCCAACATGTTTTGTGCAATGAACTACTGGATGCCATTAGCCAAAATCATTGAGAGAACAACAGATTAATATTGCATATCATTTTTTAAATTGTAGATTAGATGTATATAATTTTATAATGGTGCATATCAATTTCCCTGTGCAGTTGTATAATTTAAATGCCTGACTCATTTGTACTATAAACAATAGTTGTACTGTGTAAAGTATGCAATGTCCAATTTAAAATTTGGGTCACATAACCAATTAAAAAACATCACTACTTGTCAAACATGTGCACTGACCTATAACCAAAGGCTGTAGGGGTGTTGGGGAAGGTTTGAAATCAATGCATCTCTTTTAATAACAGCCTTTCGTGCCCCATTCACTAACAAAGCAGTGACCCACCCTCAAGAAGGTTCATTTAAAGCCAAAGAGCCGGTCCATTATGTCACACATTTAAACTTGTGTGTGCACTTTTAGCACAGTGCAAACAACTTTACAAACGTCTTTTTTTCTTTTTCTATGGTCATGAATAAAACCAGGTTAGAACCAACTGAGATAAAGAGGTTTCAAACAACATTTGTCTTGAGCAAATTCAAAATTCACTTGCATTCTTGATGTCTGCAAAGTACATAATTAAAATTTCTGATTGTGCCAGGCGATGTTTATTATCGAATCCGAGAATTTGTCACAGTTTCCTGTTTGTTACAGATATAAATGAGAGGGGTAAAAAGATAACTAGTTGATCGAACATTAAAAGCAAGAACACTTCTATGGTAAGGTTACCCATATTAAATCTCCAGTATATCAATGCATGAGGTTTCCTGCAACTATAACTTCTTAAAAGTTTGCAGTACGAGTTGTTAATCTCTTCAGAACCATAAGTTTATATATATTGGAATTCAGCATAAAAAAGTGTTTACCCTGTACTCTCCTTAAATAAACGCCAGAGAAAAGTGGTTGCTCTTTGTTTTTGGATGAACCTTTATGCTGTGCTGAGATTCTGGATAAGTTTGACAGAGTCTGATGTAGTTACATCATTTCATTTGAAAATCCTCCAAAAGACAGCTGAATGTTTCCACATGGAAAAACGCACCTCCTCTGTCCCCTAACAGAACTCTGAATGTTATAATTTGACCCACTTTGTTCAGCATATACAATATTTGTTTTACTAAATACAGTATGGGCTTCTATAAAAATGAAAGTTTTAAAGATGATATGTGAATTCTGTAAGTAAGTAAATGCTTAAAGTGTTCACCATCTTAAAATTGATACATACAGTGTCTGTCTGATGAAGTTTGCATCATTTCTGGTTATTTTTCTGTTTATTACGGTAAAGCCACTTTGAAACAATTCGAGTTTTATGTAGAGCTACATTAATAAAGGCAAATTAACTCTTTAGGCATCAGAACTGACAAGTCCTTCTTGTATAATGTCATCACATCTTGACACACTGCTGTACCAGTCTCACGCATTAGCTTATACTTTATCATCACAGACTCCAACTGGCACGGTGAATTTCAACTTGTGGGTTGCAATCAAAAATAAGTGTCTGGTTGGTTTTGGTAAAGTGGAGAAAAACAACGCCACATGCAATGCACCTAAACTTAATCATGTAGTGTTAATCTCGTTTTACGCAAGTTTGTCATCTAGCCAAATTAGGCAGAATGAATGACATAACCTGATCTTTGAATATTATGAACAGATCTTTGTGGTGTGAAACCTAAAACATACTAAATACACATTCACATGAAATGAAAAATAAGTTGAGAAAAAAAAATGACTTTTTTACTTAGTATTTTTGTCTTGTTTTCAAAATATATAAAAATTCTTAAATTAACATGCATTTTCTTGATGAGCAAGAAAATAAGTCTAGTTAGACAAAAAATAAAATAAAAAATGTAGGTAAATTAATGCTTAAAACAAGCAAAAATAAATAAATAAATAAAAATCTGCCAATGGGGTAAGAATATTTTTCTTGAATATTTCTTGAATTAAGTGTTTAAGAAAATTTTTTTTACTTATTAACATTTTTTCTTACTTTTATTAGATTTTATTACTCGTTTTAAAGAGAAGATTTCACAAGACTTTAAGATGTCAAATAAATATTTGGTGTCTACAGAGTACGTATATGGTAAGTTCTAGCTCAAAACACCATTTAGATAATTTATAATAACATGTTAAAATTGCCACTTTGTATGGGTGAGCAAAAATTTGCATTTTTGGGTGTGTCCTTTAAAATGCAAATGAGCTGATCTCTGCACTAAATGGCAGTGCTGTGGTTGAATAGTGCAGATTAAGAGGCGGTATTATCCCCTTCTGACATCACAAGGGGAGCCAAATTTCAATGAACCATTTTTTTTCACATGCTTGCGTACGCAACCCAGGCAACGATGTTGGTTAGTAGACACGCCCCTTACTGCTGATTGGATACAAGTGTGTTCTGGTACTCGGCCAGACTCCCTTTTCCAAAAGCGTTTCTCAAAAATCATGCACCCCGCCTTTAAGCACAAATTCACTTGAAAACTGCAAACTTGAAAATGCATCTTGATTTAAGACTTTTTAAATATTTGTTATAAAGTAAAGTAATAAAGTTAAAGTAATAAACTTGTCGAAAACATTCAGAAATGAATATCTGTTGCTTTCTTAAATTTCTAAACAAGTAGATAAAACCCCATGACATATGTGTATTATTCTATCAATGCCTACCTTTTTGATAAGTTTCACAGTCTTTTAAAAGACGACTGTGTAGCATTTAAATAAGCACACAGCTGTCCACTTCCGTTTGTGTGTGTGGTCCTAGATTAGATCAGATTAGACCTGGCTAGTATGCACTTCTTAAGATGAGCTTTAAAACGTGACGCAGAGATAATGAGCTCAGGGTAAAAGCGTATGTTTTACTATCATTGGTATAATAAAACACGATAAGGCGGATAAAGTTGACAATGTTTACTCACTCTCAGAGTCGCTGATGCCGCTGTCGCTGACGCTCGCGCTGCTCCGTCTCTTCATGGTTTTTAAGTGCTCATCATATCGGAAATGTCTCTTTTCCACCGGGGACGTGAAATCCTCAATGACAGCATCGAATTCACACAACACGGCACTGAGGTCGTCATCACCCTTAAAAAATGCTAGAAATCGCAAGATTTGTTTTTTATTGTAAACTGCGCCATATGCTTTCAGTGACAGAATAGCAACAAAATAAATCAGAATCAGTCCTTAAATATGTCAACTTTAAAACTTACTTTTGCTCTGTGACTTTATCTTTGGAGACTTCATTTTTATGGTAGGTCCAGTTTAGAAATATCCGATAAAAGCAAAACTCCTTGGATTTTCCCTTTTGAATAAACACACTGTCGTGACCTGTCGAGTCCTTTGCTTGTAATGAAGCGCTCTGCGGTGGACTGTTTTAAATATTGCCCGGCTCCGAGTGGGGGCGGTGATTTGTAAAAAGGGCGGGGTCGTGGGAGTGTTTTAAATATTTCATGGCTGTGGGGGGGGGGGTGATGTAGGTGGGATTCGCATCGCCAATGAGTCGCTCAAGTCTATTTTAGCCCTCCGTGTGAGTTACAACGATTGGCGTCATTCCCTCTTAAATAATGTGTTTGTAAACAGCTACTGTAACACACGTAGGACATCAGTGCAATATCTCTGTATTTTTAAACATGCCTCTCAAGGACACGGACACACCTACCATTCGAGATGACTAACTTTATTTATATATTTATTAGGCTACCACCAGTCTAGCAACTCGTGCTTCATGAAAATAAAACCAACTGTTAAGAGCACTTAGTGTGTTAGTTAAAAAAATGGCAACTAAAGTTATGGTCTTAGATTATTTTACACCAATGTACAGATTTTTAAAATGTTTGTTTTTGTTAAAATTTTTGTTAAATTAAAAAATATCCTCTCTTTTTCTTTTCTTATCTGTTAAGTAATATTTTTTCCCTTTAGATTGGTTCTTTAATGGGTATTAAACCCTTATGAAAATTAACCATGTTTTTTGTTAAAAAGCGTTTAGCCAAACATGGTTTTTCTGTGATATCGTGAAGCGCCTTAATTGTTAAGAGTGTGTGTACAGACACCTGCTGGTGAATGAGTGTAATTACACTTCGTTTTAAATAAATAATCAGGCAAATCTTTGACATTAAATTATGTATATTAGATTCGTTTTTACACTGATAGATTATGCACCGGTATCATGTTTAATAAAACAAAATAATGACAGACTTTAACACTTTTAAATGATTAAAGGACTGATCCAGAATCCTGCTGGTGGTTATTTTTAGTGGGGGTGTTGAATTGATCACTCTAAAAAGTATTCTTTACACCTTTGGTGTTGTGGTTAACAGGTAGACACATGGTTAAACAATGCATGTGTTTGCAGCTGCACTTGCCTGCTGACTTTAGGGATTTAGTGCACACGCAAGGTGTTAAATACGACACTTTTTGTCTGAGAGACTGAGATCTGGTTTGTTCACAACTTAAAATAAATATGTGACTGTGAGAGTTTTTTAACCAAACAATGTTTAAGCACTATATTTAACAAAAAAACTTTTGGCTAAAAATAATTTTTGTTGTGACTGATTACAACTGTGAAGTCATTTCAAAATAATTTATTGCAATTGCATTTTTTCATGATTTTAACAAAGTAAAAATGTAAACAAATAAATTTCCAAACATATATAAATAAAAGCCAACTTTTCTCTTAAACACAATGTTGTGAAACATCAAACAAACAACATATTTGATGCCAAATCATTGAAACGTTTTTAGACATACTATTTTCAATTTAAAGTGCAATGCATTTTCAAAATGTTATTGCTTAGAAAAGCTTCACACACAAACAAAACGATTACAATAATCCTATCAAAAGAAGATTTCGAGACATCACAGCCTTTTAAATACCATTAAAAACAATATAACAGTGGTTTTCTAATAGTGTCTTCATGTTTTGTTTACGTTTTTGTATAGTTGTTTCTGCAGCCCAACTGGTGAGGCATTGTGCTTACAACGCAAAGATACCAAGGACACAAATACTGATAAAAGAAACGTGTAGATTGAATGTGCTTTGGATAAAAATTCTGCTAAATTTATAAATGTAAATGTTTCATTAACCAACTGGCATAGAATCAGCTGCTTGATTAGATAGAAGTGTATTCACGTATTTTCCCTTAATTGAACTCAATTCGTTTTTTAATAATATAAATATTCAAACACCACCTTGGAAACCTATGTGAGGTAGTGACATCTAGTGTTTCATAGCCATCATTACGGCTAAAGTTGTTTTATAGTTGCATTATGCAACTCACTGTAAATGTTGATTTTTTTAAAGAGTGGAAGAAGTGCTGTTTTTAAATTAGTGACTGAGTAGAGATTCAAATATGTGATGGCAAATGATCCATGTCAGAAACTATTTAACCATAGCAGAGTATTCAAGGTGCACAACAATGTCCTTAGCGTAACTTCTGAACAATCCAACAGACTGCTTTCAGAAATTTCATCGTATCAAAATACTATACTGAGAATTGTTGAAGTAGATAACCTTGAAACAACATGCAAAGTTAATAATGACTAAAAATTGTGTGTTTCTGGACAAAGTTAATAATGTCCCAAAATATAACATGCAGCAATTACATGATATAGGAGGGCTTATCTGACACAACAATTAACACTTGCTTATTTATAATAATAATAAAAAAAACATTCACTTGATCTATATAGCTCACGTATCCAAAGACACCAGACTGTATGTAAATACCAAATGGACACCCTATAGTCAAGAACTGAGTACACTAAACTGAATGACACACGAAAGCTCTGACTTCATACAGTAAACTCAACTTTGTCTCACATTTATTCTCTTGTCCACAAAATGGATGTGCTTAAGTGTCTTAGCATAAACAGGAGGTTTTCTTCTGTTCACCAGTTAGCAGTGTGAAGCTGGTTTCACTAAGCTGTTTCAGCCTCAGTGGCTTATGATTCTTCAGCTTGTAGGCCAATGTGAGGAAGATGGCATCTACATGCTCTTTTTCTGCGGGGTCCTTTGCAGACGTCTCAAAAAGAGGAAAATTGTAGCTATCAGCGAGTCGCTGTGCTGAGAAAGTGGATACCACTCTTCTTTCCCTCAAGTCACATTTGTTTCCCACTAGGATTCGGGGCACCATGGGAGGGACCGAGTGACGGCCACACTCCTCAATCCACTCTGGCAGGCTTTCAAAAGAAGCCAGGCTGGTCACATCAAAAACAAAGATGATGGCATGGACATTGCGGTAGTAATGATCCACCATACTCGTCCTGAAGCGTTCCTGCCCGGCTGTGTCCCAAATCTGCAACTGAGAATGAGATTTGAATCACTGCAGAGTTTTAAAATAACATACCCAGCAAGCATATGACTGACCTTCAACGTTGAAATATGGTTGAAATTATGTCAGTTCTTGTTTTAACGTTGAAACAGTGTGATATAACAGTTCATGCTAAACGAACGGTTGTAAAAGGTCAATAAAATTGCTTAATAATCAATTGATGATTCATTTTGCTAAATCAAAAGGTGATTCAACCTTGTCCTTGACATTGATTCAAAGGTGAATCAATGTTGAAATGCCGGCTGGGTAGAGAAGAGCTGTCATAAGGTGAAATTATAGAATATACAGTATACAGGTTTCTTGCAATAAGAGTAACAATGTTCAATAGATTTTATTGTAGCCAGCACTTTTATTATTTGTGCCTATAGAGAAATATGTGACAACTAGCCCCAGTTATTTTTTGTCATATATTTGTCAAGGGCTGGTCACGTTACATGAGGGACGTGGGGCCGTTTTTTAAACAATTGTTAAAGATGCTTACACATTATTACAGTAAAAACAACCTGACAACTGTCCACTCAGACACATTGTAAAAAACCGTGTAAGTATTTAGTAATTTATGTGCTGCACGAGTGTTCCTCACCTTTATGTTTTCTCCATTAAGCTGAAGGGTCCTCTCTCTAAAATCCACACCGACTGTTGCCTCTGGGTTTTTGAGAAATTTGCCACCACAGAACCTGTAAGTTAAGCACGTCTTTCCAACATTTGAATCCCCAATGACGATTATTTTAAACACCCTTGCCTGAGCACTGTCATATTCTTGACCAGAATCGATTGCGAGACTGTCTCGTGTGTAAATCGTCGCGAAATCATCATTGCACTTTGTGTTTACTATTGCCATTGTAGTGCTGCTAATAGTAAATCTCGCGAGAGGATAAGAACGCGATCTTAAGGTGAACACTTAAAAGCCGAGTAAACACATTTTAAGCATTGTTTTTATTAAATATAAATATATAAAATACATATTATTACATTTCATGACGCAAAAACAGACTTTAATTGACCAGGAGCTATAAATAAAAAGATAGGCTATAATTCAATAATTCGACATATACAAATGCTATATGGAACAAACAAGGATAAACATATTGAGTAACCGCAAAATGTATACACCATTAATTTTCTAATAGCATAGAGGTGTTATTATAAAATACTTGAGATGATACAAATAAATTTTTTTGAAGAAAATTCACCAGCAAATGGTTAAAGTTTTTAACGTTCGAAACAGCTTTCTGCAAAAGTGCAGTGCATATTAAAAATAAGTCCTAACATAAATATGACACATACATTACATCTCAGGTATAGCCTATAGTATAGGCCCTATATCTATACCTACAGTATAGGGTGAGAAGTTATAAAAACAAAGTATTTTAGTTATCTTTTCAATATTCTCCCATGTAATAATGATTTTCATGTAAAGTTTTTATTAGAAAATATTGTATTCTATATTTTAACACTGCAACTTTGTAAAAAGCGCCATATAAATCTGAATTAAACTATACTATCTAACATAATATATGCATACATCTATATTAACAAAACCAGTAAATTAAAGTTTTACACCAAACACTACAGAAATGTATTAATTAAAATGCCATTTTATATAATCTAAACATATTGGTGACTAGTTTTGTGTGATTCACCCATATTATTTAGAGTCTATCTGAAATATAGCAAACTTCATTCTGTATTTACTCCTAATAAAAACCTACAAACCCCAAAATCCAACAGGGCTCCAGCACTAAGTTTTTCATCTGTCAGTCAAAAGAATGTGGGTGACCAAAGCACCAGCACTGAATCAGACACTTTCTCATTTTACAGACACATGTGAGAAGTGTGATAGGACAATATATTGTAGAGGCTAATATATTGGCTTTTTTATAATTGGTATCGGCCGATAAATCTTTTCAATCGGTCAGTAAATTTCTCTATTACTTAAATTTGATGTTTGTAATAAAAAAGACACTCAGAGTCACTCATTGTAAAGCCAAAGTCTGACAGACAGCCAATCATATGTCACACACAACACCACACTAGTTCTACACACTTATTCAACAGCACCGTGAGATGTCAGATCCACATTAATTATGTCTTGTAAATATGTTTTAAGTAAAAGGGTAGATTTATAAATGTTATGTATAACATTTAGTTTGACCAATTGTCTGTTTGTCTCTTATTTACTGTGATAACATTTGTGTTACATCGGCCTCGTATCGTATCGCCCATACAGCTTTCTTAATGTTATTGGGATCAGCCATAAACACTCATATCGGTCAACCTAGAGAAGTGTCTATAATGAATATTACTTAATATTACCAAAGTTAAATATAACACGGGTAAAATGTTAGTTTGAATGCACTTTAAGTTGCTTTGGATAATGCATAAATGTTAATCGAAACGCTATATGTGCTGACCATGTACCGATCTCTCTTCATTTACACTTTAATATGATTCAAAGTCTTGTAAATTACTGTTTTATATGCATACAAATGCAACTTTTAAATATTTTTCTATGCGTGTTAAAAGAGGGTAAGCAGATATCCCTGGTGTCCCCATACCTTTTTCATTTTAACCAACCTTTTGTTATTGTATCATCATTTTAAATTTCTTGTCACACAATTGTTTCTCTATCTACATTCATTATAAAAATATAGCTTTTTTTAAAATGTCACACACATTGGAACAGAATAAGCTCGCTCACAATTTTATTTCACATGTTGTGTTTTACCCTTTTTGCCACATTTAATTATTTATTTCTTTGAATTCAAAATGTTAACAATTCTTCGTACAAAGTTATTACTTCCTGATCAAACATAAACCTGTGTTTAATAATACTAGTTTTCAAGTATAGTTTGACCTGGTCGTAGCCAGGCTAACAATAAAAAAACACCTATTTCAATATAATTTGCACCATTTTTGAAATTTGGCTGTATTGCACACACAGTTCCACATGTGACACTTATCGAGAACTGCTCTGGCTACCAGTTTTCATCCGAAAAGGAACTTGAACTGCCAGAGTCAGAATCCGCATCAGTCAATCCATCAAAGTCCCAGTCGGCACTAGAACCGCTGTCATCCTCCTCCTCTGAGATGAAGTTCTGACCAGAACCCAAACATGCCATATAGACCCGGGTGGAGAGGCTTGCCGATCCAAAGGCAGATCCAGTCATGGTGGCCACACTTTTCCAAGTGTCCCGAGTAGGGTCGTATTCATGTACAACAAGTCTATTTTTGCTGTGATTAACTATTGCAATAGTTAAAAGAAGCAGATTGTCGTCATGTTGCACAACTTGATAGCTGAGGGCACTGCTATCGATTGGAATGTCTCCAATCCGCCTCCATTCTCCATGAGCCGGATTGTACGCTTTCACAACAGGGACGTCGCACAAACAGACAATCTGCTCCTGAAAAACGCATGCTTTATGGAGTTTGTTGCGCTTCAGAGAGGCCCTCTGGAGCCAGTGATTCTTCTTAGGCTCATAGCAGAGCATCCGTCTTTTATTCACAACATAAAGTCGCTCATTTACGGTCACAACCTGCATCTTTCCCAAAGAATGGGGCAACGGAGCCACAAAAATCCACTGGTTCCTCTGAATGCTATAGCATTCTACTTCCTTGAGCCTGGCATCCGACACAGCATCTCGGCCACCCATAACATACAAGTGCCCATTTAGGTAGCCCATGTACGAGTGCGTTCTACTCAACAGTCTTTCAGCCAGCTCCTGCCAACAATTCGACAAGGGATTGTACACCCAAAATTGCTTCGACAAGTGTGAGGCAAGATACAGATTGTTTTCTGGTGTGGCGCAGGCCAAAAATGTCTCCATAGGGGAGCGTTTGAAGTTCTGATTGATGAGATTAAGGATCGGGGATGCCATAGAAAGAATCTCCTCCGTGTATGGGTTATAGCACATGAACGGCTCATTCGGCCTTCCGAAAAATAAAACCATTTCTTTTGCGCTCCTGCCGACTCTTTGTTTGGTCACATTTACACCCTTTGAAATTGCACTGCTCTGCTCACAAACAACCTCTTCCAAGACTTTCGAAAGATATTTCTTAATAAAAGGCTTTGATTTAAGGCTGTCAAGATAGACGCCGTCCTTCTCGGTAAACAAAGACCAGCGAACGCATCGAAGAACCTGCAATGCATCTTCTGCATCAGCATGCCGATTGTTTTTAATCCACTGTATTGCGAACGAACACACTTTCCGTTCACAGTCCACATCAAGAGAATCCAGACCGAGGATCTCTTTCATCTGCTTCACGTCAAGCTCACAAAGATCCCTCACATTGGCACTGAGCTGGATGAAGTTCTTTGCGATGAATGCTTGAGCCTTGCTCTTCAGTTCCAGATTGTCAAAGGTGTCAGCAAACTTCAATATCCCCGCACAGTTAGAAAGGTCCATCCTTCTTGTCATGAAATTAGCACAAGCTTGCCGTATATATTCCAGCTGCAGCATGTTGGCAGCAGCATAGAGCCTTTGTACATTTCTTTCTGTGATTGTCACTTTGCCGGTGTAGCAGTAATCGATGATGACAGCCATTGAATCGGCGTCAACATCATGAATGGTTATCTTCTTCTGTGTGCTCTCATACAACCCTCCTGTGAACATGCTCTTAAAATAAGGACTCGCTGCAGCAAGTACATTGCGGTTGCACTGGAAAAGTTTCACAGCTGTAACAGGAGAACAGCTTTGGTCCTCTGACTCGAGGTTCGGTTCTACTTCGATACTTACGTCGACTAATAACTGCGATTCGTAGAATAATTTCAGCTCTTTCATTAAGCTTACAGCGTGATTCGTGTCCTCGAGCTCCTCTGGACCCACAAAACTATTTACTGCAGCCATATTTATGCAAATAACAACGATTTCTCCGTAAACAAACCCGTTAGTTCGGTGCAGCAGCCGGCATACAATCTCCTCAGCTCTGCCTGCCGCGATTGCTCAAACTCTGTTCCGTATCCGTAAGCTTTTAAACACCGCTTTGTTGTTGTTGTTGTTGCTTGAGAGGGCTGTCATGTTTCATCAATGAAATTAGGTCCGTTTGAACGTATTAAATATTCCGGGAACAACCGGGAAATCGTTCGGCTGCTGTGATGTCCGTCACGTTTGATTTGTGATTAAGTTCAACGTTTAATCCTTCTGTGAATGACATCGATCGACGTCTCTGAAGTGTTTCACTCAAACGTGCTGCCGCTGTATGAAATACACGGCGCTGATTGGTCACAGCGTTGCGTCCTAAATCCTCTTGAGCTGCCTACCTAGTCAGCACTAAATCGAACCTGTGAAGTCAACTGTTGGATAAAAACAAGACCTATTAAGGCACAGATACAGTACGTGCAAGATATTTAGGCATCCCTTTTCCGCAGACAACCCGGAAACGCTGCACGTGAGTAACAGTAGTGCCTCCTTTTACTGTGTAGGCGGCTCGCAATGTGACACAACCAGCGGTCTGTTTTAAGGTTGGTTGACCCAAATAACAACATCGCGGCGTATAGACCAATTTCGTGTTTGCAAACAGAGATGACGTTTTTTGTGGGCGGAGCCAAACTGGTTGCAGAAAGTGACTGCTCCGCAGTAGGGTTGTGAAGGGTTTTAGCATTAAACCGTGATTTTTATGGATCCGGTGTTCTGTCGAAGTCTGATTCCTTTATGTTTCCCTTTAGTGCAATGTTTCTTATAGCGTTTTAATCACATTACGTTTATTTTTTTAGATAGATAAAAAGTTTAAATGGCTTGGCTACTGATATGCATGTATGTAATGTATATGTATTGTTCTTTTTTGCTAAATCAAATATTTTTACAGTCTGAATCGCTAAAGTACATGTAAAAGCAATACTATCATGTATTATATATAATAGCGTTTATTAAATATTTCATATTTTACAGTTTTTATTATTTCTTCCTTAATAAATTATAATTGTAACATGATAAAAACGCTATAAGAAACACATGGAGGGAACAGACTTCGACAGAACACCGGACATCTTCTCTACTTATTTTCTATTCTAATTATTAAAAGATTTCCAGATGATTTCCTCGCTCCATTCTGTCCGTTTAAGGGCTTATTGTAATCATAAACACCTACGTTTATCTTCAAATGATGTATTTGACGATGGTATTCTATAAAAATGAAAGCCATCTTTTTGGCATTCTTATTCTGACACTTAACAGCACAACCGGACATTTTCCAGTGAGTTATCTTGCTCTTTTCACTCGTGTCTAATTCATTTCCACTGTTTTTCTGCAACCGCATTGCGCGCGCAGCTTGCAGTGACGTAACTGTGACGTCTACTCTAAATTGGTCTATATTTACTAATATATAGATTTATTGAAAACATAGATGCCGTGGCAATATTACATTTTAAGATCCCTTGTTGTTTCCTATGCTCAGGTTTTTTTAAAATGTTGGGATATGTATACTTAGACCAGTGGTCTCCAACATTTTGTGAGCAAGAACAATCTGGGGGGCTACTTATTTTATAGTCTAATTTAAAAAAATTTGTTTCACTTGATTTTTTTATTTTATTTTATTTGTTTATATGTTTTATCATTGCTTAAAATGTTAACATACATAAAAAGCCAAGCTAATATCTAATACAAATATCTAATAAAATAATTATTTAAATTGAGTCTGTTAATAGAATGTGCTTTTGTCTGATAACTCACACAGACCCTGTCCGGGCAACCTAGTGCACGCGGGCACCATGTTGGTGACCACTGATTTGACATTCAAAGAGATTTAAAGGGGATAAGGGTCAATAAAGCTGTACTCCCTTTTAGTGATAGACCGATATATTTTATGTGTATCGGCATTGGCCGATACATGGCTGCCGTGTTCGCCGATTTTTTCCGGAGTTATTTACTAAAAACAACCAACCTTTCCATGACAACATCAAAAGCTCGGCCTAACAGCTTATCATAGCTGAACAAAGCGGGGTACTTTTCTTATCTCTATGGGGCGGTTTTCCCGGAGAGGGATTAGACTAGTCCTAGACTAAAATAAATGTAAGAACTGTCCAAACTAATAACATCTCTTTTTAACAACATGCCATTTTTTTTCATAATTTTTATGATGTAAATTAAGTGAGCAAAAGCACTATCGGTTCCAAATATCGGCTCAAGGAAATCGGCAGCATGTATCTGTCATCAGCTAAGGCTGATGAAACAAAAATCGGTATCGGCATTGTCACTGAAAAATCCATATCGGTGGATACCTACTCTCTTTTGCTTGAATTCATTGAGTTATTGTTACACTGACTGGGAATGACACACATATGATTTTTATTTAAAATATAAAATAATAATAATTCTTGAATGCAGTAGGCTTATACAGGTAGTGTATTTCAAGTCCAAAAAATATATAGTGAATATTTTTACAGAGTGGAGTCCAAAAGACTGCATTAGTTTTATTTTTAAAACAAGGAAATAAGCTGATTTACAGTTTTGATTTTTTGTAACATTCTGGAGTAAAACATTTATAAGTCCCAATTAAAAGTGAAGCAAATTTTATTATACTGACCAATGGGACCTGGTCATCATGAATTTCCTCAAACTTTTAGTAAAAGAAACAACATTATTGAATTATTTTCTTTGTGAAATAGTTTTAGTTATAACTACGATTGAGCACATTAATCCTGCTCAAGGCGTCTTTATTGTCAATGGTTTTATGAACAGTAATAATGAAGGGAAAGGCAGAGGGCAGTTCCACTCTGCGGCTGAGTTTCTGGTGACCCCAATGCAGACAGCGTAGCCTCTCAGCCAGGTCACGGCGACCCGCTCGATCTAGACCATCCTGCAACAGCTTGGTTTTGTTCGGTTTGTCCCAGGAGCGCTCATACCTATCAATTAAAAAATGAAGATAAAAATGAAATAAATTGGGAGTACTGCCTTTCAAAGGTCTTAATTAGTATCATAGATTTACCAAAGTGACAGATGACATGGCCAATTTTAACGTTTTTGCCATAAGGCGGCACTAAGTGTTCCAGTTCAAAAATTAGAAAGAGACCTGTCAAGGGATAATGTACAATTTCTGTTTGCAATTATTTTAAGGTGTATATGGAACATTACTTTTTGTTAACGCATTTACTGGTACATTGGCAACAATGTTTAACCCAACAAATTAATAACATTAATAAATTAAAAGTTATATTTAACACTGTATTAGATTCATTTTACATACCATGATTCCAGCATCCTCTGGGCTTGAATTTTCTTATCTTTGGATGTGGCATGAAACTGTCTGACTTCATTTCTGGTGAAACCGAGTTCATATGCCAGAACAGTCCATTCAAATCCTAACTGTTTAGCGATCTCCTGCACCGATTTCATATTGATCACAGCATCCTAGAGGGGGAAATTTGCATGGACATACAATACAGAAGAGACATGGAGACATTTAGTTAAAGCAATTGCTACTTTTAGGCATTTTAGATAATATGTGAGAATAATTTTGAATAAACTAACCTCTTGTGCTTTGTTTGGCATGTTGTCCACTGTTAGAAGGAAGAATTTGTTGATTTGTTCTGTAAGCAAGAAACAAGAGCTACAATACAATGTTATGAAGTCAAAACAGCACCATTAAAACATAAGTGTACAGTCAATATTTATATATTAAAGCATACTATACATACTTAAACACTTACAAATTCGTGCAGCGTTGTAGTGTATATGGGTCAATATGATTGGAGTGGTCCATAGTTGTCATAGAGACCGTCCAACACAAATCTACTTGGTTAAAAATTAAAACTTTACACATAGTTGACTCCCATGGTTTTACAATAAGAATAGTTATTTAAGTGAAGTGCATTTAAATGAAAATAAGTTTATGTTGCATTAAAGACATAAACAACACTGTTTATTGTTATTTCTTATATTGAATGAATAATTTTTAGTGTTTCTGTTTTCCAAAACTGAGAAAAATTAGACAAACAGCACAGAGAAATTCACACTGTTTAAAAAAGTTTCCTTATTAAAATTTTAGAGACTCACTATCTTTTCTTTTAGTCTTTTTAAGTAGTGTTTATATGATGTTTATTCAAACCTGGGTCCTGTACCATGAAGATGGTTAAACAAACTCAAGATTACAGAATTAGTTGACAAAACCAAACCTATTAGATCAGGCTTTCAGGCTTTGATCCCTAATCAAAATTAATCATACAGTTACCAGTTTTTGGTTTTGCATATTTGTAATAACCACATATTTACCATGGTACCATTTAACAATAACCTTTTTACAGTAAACATATGGAAACACAAATGGTAATCAATCCATTAAAAATCATGCTTACTACACGTTTACTATAATAATATTATCATCGCAAGGCAACCTGTGAAGTAGTCACATCACTCACGTGTCACTGCTCAAAGCTGATTTTTTGTGTGTAATCTCTAATCCAGAACATAATCTACCGGGGCAACCTAAAGGCCGCGGTATACTTTTTTTCCGCGTCCGCGTCCGGCTCGCGCGCGCACGCGTCCGCGTAGCTTTTCGAGTATACTTCCCGCGGCTACACGCGGATGGCCGCGTTCGACACTATACGCAATACAAATGATTTCTAATTCAAATTATTAGTCTAACAGGCTGTCAGGGCAGCACTGATTTGGGGACATTTACAGTACATTAAAACATTGGTTAGGAGAAGAAAAGTAACTGATCCACCATTGCAAACACAGTTTAGAACAAACAACAAGACAACAAAGAACAGGAATCAAACAAACATGCTCCAGAGCTTTCTGTTCTTGGAAGAAGTAAAAGTTAAAGAAGAAAAACCATAGTGTGTGTGCAAATGCTGTCTGTTTCCTTTGTATAAATGTTTATAGTGGAGTGCACTGTCTAAATATTTTCACGCGCATGCGCTGTTGTACGCGGACTGTACGCGGACTGTCCGCGCGGTCTCAAATTTTGGGCTGCACGCGGACGGTCCGCGCATACGCGGACGTCCCTAGTATACTTTCGGCTTTAGCTTTTTGGCTCAAACTAACCCTAAACTTACCCGGCTAGCCATCTAAACATGCTTTATGGTACGACACTCGGAGCAGGTTAGCCATGTAGCGTGAGGAACTAGTGACAAAACCCCCTTAAAGCTTGCCTACTTTCTTAGTAGGCTACCCAAATCACAGGATTCGCACAAACTAATCCTAAGCTTACCTGGCTAGCCAACTAAACAGGCTTCATGGTACAAGCCCCTATTCATTTTGGTCTAGGCCAGTGGTTTTCAAACTGGGGGGTCAACCATGACCCATTGAGATGGTGCCATGGGGCCCCCCGTTTAATGGCCTTTTTTAAAATAATGTGTAATTGAACCTCAAAAAATAATCAGCAGCACAACATTGTATAATTTAATATGTTTGTTTAATTAATTCAAATTTTAAATTTTGGAATGGAAAGTTTTATGTCATAAATATTCTTTGGGGGGCCACGAAGGGGCCACATGCCGAAAAAGTTTGAAAACCACTGACTGGACTAGGCTTTCTTGACTCACACAGAAGGTGTGGTTAACACTGAACAGATGTTTTGCTGCCATCTACAGGAGAAAATAAAGTATAATTATATGACTGAATAATGTTATAAAATATAAGAAACTTTACCTTAACTGTGGTTTTAACTTAAAAACAAAAAATAAATACTAACCCCCAGTATCATAAATAATAAAAATCATAAACTCATTTCATTTGTAATAAATCTTTATAGGTCTTTAAAAATAAATCTTTATTGCCCTGAGGATGGTCTTTTGACCGAAAGCTTGGTGATTAAATTTGCTGTAAGGATTCAAGTGTGAAGACAGTTTATTTATTTTGTAATAAATCTTTATAGGTAAAAAACAGCAAACTGTTATGGACACCCATTGGGTCCAAGGTGAAATGGATGCATGAAAGTATTTTTTTAAAGCTAAGGTAACAGGTGGATTTTAATTGATGATACACGGATGACAAAGGCTGATAAGAAAGGGCAACAGTTACCATTATGGGCTGCGTTTCCCGATAACGTTGTCTCTTAGCGCGCTACGAAGACTCTTAAGTTAAACCTTAAGGTACAACTTAATAACGACGTAGAGCTAAGAAGGTTTCGGGGAACGCAGCCCATGGTCTTTAAGCACAGAATAAAGGGAGACCGTTACTCAAACAGTTGTCAAAGCTCATTGCTAAAAACCAGGAGGTTATGAGTTAATATCTCCCTACAAGTAAGATATTTCCTAGGACACTTCTGTAATTTACTGTAAGTTGCTTTGGAAAAAGTTACTCTTATACTATAAACACTGCTTATTTACCATATTACAAGGTTTCCACTCTTCACCAGATTGACATTTTGTATGTATACAGTTTGCTTTACTTTTAGCTAATCTTGGTTATTTTAATGTGCTTAAATGCATTCAGATACCAGTGTTACACATATATTTCACATATATGCAGGTGCAAAGCTATGCACAAACATAAATAATGTACTTAAGTTGTACAGCAGTCAAATGAACTCTCTATAGTACCATAGTTCCCTTTTATTGACTTCATCTGTTTCAGGCAAGAAACGTATTCTGGCAAAGTTATAATTCACTTCAAAACCCATTTAATTTCCCTTCCATCATAACCCCTGTTTTATAAAAGTGAAACACAATTGTTTCTGATGTGCAAATATGTCATCCACAGTCCTCTACATAATAAGCATCATGTAAACACACAATCTAGAAAGGCTGCATTTGTACATTTAACACTGTTTTGCCATTCATGTAACATAAATTGTTTAAACAAATGCATTAGTCCACATTTCTTAAATGATCACTTTATTTTCTGGTTGCAAAATATTTGCCAACATTATAAAATGGAATGCAAGTGTGCCATTACAGAAATGCTGGCCGTTTAGCCGTTTCTTGCACTATAGGATTTCTAACGTAACAATGCAAGTAAACAGTAAAAGTGCTATTTGGGTAGCAGCAAATACGCCTTATTTAAATCATAATATCAACCAAAAATCTTTGTAATCGTAAAATGAATATTATCACAGTCTATTAATCTTATCATTTGATGCTTGGTATAAGCGATTAAAAATTGTGCTGCAATTTGGGAAATTACTTGCATGTAAACATTTGTATGCATGATGCTCTGGTGTTTAGCCAATAATATTGCATTTGTTAACAGTACTTTCCAACTTCACTTTGAATCGCCATTATGTTCATATTATTTGATTAATTCCACTAAGTTTATAAGCAAAAGGTGTGCCCAGCCAGCTGGGTCCGAAACGATTTAGGACAGTGTGCACAGCAGATCTTAATAGCAGCCATCCCTCCAACTCCCATCACGCAGGGTGCTCAATGCAGCTACACTCTTCGGTGGTGTCAGTAAACTGCAATGAAAGTCATTCACAGACATCAGATTCATCGAGTAGCAAGGCGAAGCACAATGCATGTACAGAAAATTACTCTGAAAATAACTGCAATTTTATTTTTCGTGTTAACATTCAACAAAAAATTATAGTCATAAATTTAGACAAGAATACATAAATAAAACGCTGAGTACTTGAAATGTTGAGTAATAAATTTACAAGAGAAGAGGAGAGAATGCTTACCTGCGTACAGGCTGAGCAATTTTACTGCGTGAAGCACCACTTGTCCCGATAAAAGAGGCCGGTCGAGGTAGAGCACTGCGACTTGTGGTGGAAGGAGTGCTGGGTTTGCTGGGAAGAGGGATACTACTGCTGGGGATACAGTTGAGGCTAACAGAGGAAGGCATTGTGGTGGGACTCTGTATTGTTGGGCTAACATAGGCTGTGGCTTTCAGAGGTGGACGTGTTGTCATTGCGAAGTTGCCAACGCTCTGAACTCGCTGCTGTAACTGACCGGGAGATGGAACTGAAAGAGAAAAGACGGTAATGCATATGACAAATCTAACCATAACTTCATCACGTTTATATTTTGCTTGTATTTGCCTTACTTGCAGACTGTATCTTAGCGAGACCGCTGTGAGAATCGAAACTCTGACTGTTTCGGAGTAACGACAAAGATGAGGTCGATGTGGCATTGTGGCCAGTCAGAGCAGAAACACTGGGCCCGCTAAGTACATTGGGAATGCTGGGAGCTCGAAGTAGGTTTGGCATACTCCTCCGTAACTTGTCTGAAACAGGAAAAATGTCCATGTTGAAACATACAACATACATGTTTTTTTCTTTAAAATAAAAGTATCCACTACATTTATATTTTTATAAAAAAAAAAAATGGTACAAAAGCAGGTGTTACTGGGACTTTTAAAGGTCCTGATATGTACCATTTAGGTACAGGTATGTTTACATTTGGTACCAATTTGAGCTTAATAAAACCATGCACTTTGGGTTATCTGACCTGTAGTGGCTCTGTAACTCTGTGGCTCTGCTGTGCTGGATATGTGTAGTTGCTGGTGGGACAGGCTGTCGAGGTGCTGAGGTGTGGAGGGGCTGCGCCTGCAGTCTTTTGCGCTGAAGAGGCTGTGTGAATGAGACGCGCTGCGCTGCATCGAAGCCGTACGAAAGAGTCGCGGCTGAGGAACCGACAGCTGATCGTATTCCTCTTCTTCCTCCAGGTCAGTCTCACTTCTCATACCCCTGCGAGCACCCGCGTGCACCGAAAAACTGGCGCTACGGCGTGTGGATGTGGCAGCGGTGGTCGCGTACTCCTGTCGTAGACCTAAATGCACACGTACATGACAATGTTTTTTTTTTTATAAGGCAGCTTGCGACCAACATACTGTTTTAGCCCTAAGCCAGACTATTAGCTATAGGATTCATTTTTGATGAGTGCATGCACTTTTTGGAGGTTTAAAAATGGGGCACTATCCACTGCCATTATAGAGCTTAAAGGTGCAGTGTGTAACTTTTCGAAGGAACTCTTGACAGAAATGCTAAATAATATACAAACTATATTATCAGGGGTGTATGAAGACCTTTCATAATGAACCGTTATGTGTTAATTATCTAAGAATGAGACGTTTTTATCTACATACACAGAGGGCCCCCATACATGGAAGTTGCCATTTGTGCCGCCATGTTTCTACAGAAGCCCTTAACAGACAAACTTTTTTACTTTTTTTACATGTTTGTCCAATGCCGGCTACCGTAGCTTCTCTTTGCGTTTCAAAATCGAGGACTGAGCCGTTGGTTACAATTCGCAACCTCACCATTAGATGCCACTAAAATTTACACACTGCACCTTTAAAAAAATAAGGATATTATTTATTATAACTCTTATTGTGTTTGACTGAATAAAGAAAAGTCATATACACCTAGGATGGGTTGAGGGTGAGTAAAAGTGGGATGATTTTCATTTTGGGGTGAACTATCCCTTTAACCTTTTACTTAGTAGTACACAGTGACCATTCACAGAATTGTGAATGTGATCCAGAAACTTTGTTTTTTTTTCCCCTAAAAAATAACACTAATGAATGGTTTCAAAAGACTTTGAATACAGTACGCAGGCTGTATGGACCACGGCTGGCAGTTGTGGTCGCTTAAACATCACAACATTTACCTCAACACATGATTTTCTATAATTGTATTTAAGTGGACTTACTTTCCTCCTGCAGTCGAGCCATGACCTCCACATCTGTCATGTCCTGAATCTTATAGCTCATAGAGATAGAGTCCTCCTCCAGCTCAGAGACACTGAGTTCACTGTCAATGGAAGACTGAGGACTGAGAGGCTGTGGCTGATGAATATTATCTGCAGAAAAAAAACACTTAAACAGTAGGTATACATACACAAGATTGCAAATAGTTTGTTTGTTTCTTTCGTAATGCCAATCCAACATCTATTGCTATATTAATGGCGAGAACAGGTTGATTGCACATAAATTAATCTATACAGAAGTTGATCTACGCACAAGCTGGGGAAGGACACTTTGGCATCTCCAATTCATGTCTTAAAAGAACATGCAAACTACAAACGAACAAACCTCCTTACCCAGCCAAGATTTAATTTGGCGATCTTGTTGCCGTATGGCCGTGAGTGCTACTCACTACTGTGTCACCCTTAAAGGAATGCTGACTTTTTGGAATTTTAGCTTATTCACCATATCCCCCAGAGTTAGATACCTTTTATATCTTTGTGCATCCTGTAACTCTGTCTGATGCACCCACCGCTAGCCTAGCTTAGCACATAGACTTAAAGTAAATGGCTCCAGCTAGCATACTGCTCCCAATAAGTGACAAAATCATGCCAACATTTTCCTATTTATGTGTTATGATTTGTATAGTCACAGCGTGTACAAATAACAAGATCATATGAGACACAGCCATCTTTTAACCGTATATATGCTGGGAACTATATTCTTAAAAGGTGAAGTACTGCTACATGGGCGGAGTGATTCAGAGCGCAACTCTGAGCGTACTTTTTGCTCCTCACCACGGGGCTTCTCTGGTGATTCGAGCAAATCAATCCGCCCTAGTAGCAGTGCTTCACCTTCTAAGAATATAGTTCCCAGTATGTATACTGTTAAAAGATGGCTGTGTATTATACGACATTGAAAGCCAGCACTTAGCGTTTTTCCGCACTCAGTGCTGAGTGCCGAGAGTTGAAAAATATTTAACTTTGGGTGAAAAGCTCAGCTCGTCAATGTCAGTTATCACACAGCTGTCCAATCACCGTGGAGGAGGGGCGGGACAAATATCACAACAACCAATCGGCGCATCATACAACGATTGATAAACAGAATCACAGCAACCAAATCCACTGAAAAAACGCTGCCATTTGGTATCCGCCTGGCATTTTCAACCACATTTAAAAGCTTTGGTGTGCACGCTCCCTTAAGTCCTTGGTCAGTAGTAAATCGCATTTACTACACAGAGCTGTAGTTCACTGACAAGATAGGCCATATAGCACTCATAATCGCCGGCAATTAGTCCGCGATTAAGAACGCAATATGGCCTATCTTGTCAGTTAACTATGTAGGGCTGGGCGATATTCCCAAAAAAATGATCAAGAAAATGTTTTCCATATCAGTCCATATCGATAATTATCGTGATAAATCTTTATAATTTAAAGGCAGATTTTTGCTCCTGAATGAAAGTTGTAAAAACCAGGGGTGCGTTTCCCAAAAGCATCGTTAGCCAACGAACAAAGTAAGTTCCATCATTACTAACATCGTTCAACGATTTGGTGTTTCCCGAAACCATCGTTCAAACAAACATTCGCAAACTGCATTGCTAACTTGTGTCGTTGGAACCACAGCTCTTGACCTGTTGTTAGAAGCATCGTTTCTTGTTATTATCAAATGTGGACTTACGATGATCATGATTTTGAACAAAATAAGCAAAAAACATGTAATACAGTCTATATCCATCATTCTAAATATATTACAATTTTATTTTACGTCTTTAAATTTGTAAACAGAATGAAAGCGCTGCATTTGAAAACTGCGCATGTGCGCAGCCCTACGAGCTTTAAGACCCTGGGGAATCCCTGGGAGGAGTGACGTAAGAGGGAAATTGCGCGTGAATGAAATATCTTGAAAATAAACAATAGATAACTAAATCACGGTAACAAAATCAGTCTTCCGAGGCAATATATGTTATTTACAGCAATAAGCTGACATTAAATCAATTTGCACAGATTAATTAGTACTTCACCTCCCACTTGACATCATCAACTGTGTTGTTCAAACGACGAATGTGCGACAAAGTTACTATGCTTTCGGGAAACAGTCGTGACAAGGTAGTTCGTTTCCCCAACGATGCATCGTACTATGGTCGTTAAGCAACTAGTTAAGTCGTTGTTTGGGAAACGCACCCTAGACCGTTAATAATGGTTTTAAACTACATTTTATTCAGAACATGACAAATACAAATACTAAAATCTTGTTTAAATGTTCAGGCATCTGAATTAAATGTAAATATATTTGTTGAACACATTTCTAAAAAAAAGTAAGTAAGTCTAAGAAAGTAGCAGTCCACTGTCATTTTAAGACCCAAGACTGCTTTAAGTTTCAATATGCTGAGGTACATCCAGCTGTTTATGTTCACTTAAACAAGAAAGAAAACATAGTTCAGTGATCACACATGTGTTATACATATACGAGCTATACACGCTGTATGATTTTCAAGAGCGTCACATTGCTGTGGGAGCGCACACTTATACAGTATATTCACTAGGGGTGTCACGATTCTCCAAATCCTCGAATTCGATTACATTTTCGATTCCAAGGTCACGATTCGATCCGATTCTCGATTTTTACATATATTTTTTTTAAAGACAAAAATGATATGCCATTATTTATTATTATTATTATATTTTAACATTAACATGCACATTGCACAACTCGCATGGGGGTTTGTGGGCTTCACTTAACGCGAGAGCTTGTAGAGAGGATTCCTTCTTGCACGCACATGGACTTAATGCACATGTACTTAATGCGCGTGTCTTGGACTCATAGCATCTGAAATAAATCCAGCATCATACGCAGCTGCGCTTCTCTCTGTCTCACGTGCACGCGCTCTCGCATCTGTCCAAAGTCTAAACATTAACTAAAGTAGTAATCCTTATGTATTTGTTCAGTTTCATGCGTTTCATGCGAGCTGAGGCAAACTATCCCTTTTGTTTCAAATATAATCTGCTGCATCTGCTCTGTCCAAAGTCAGATCACTAGGTAGTAATCCTGTTTATGATATGCATTTCAAGGAGTTGTAGCATCCCTCGTGTTTAAAATATGATCACGTTCCGCTGGAGAGATGTTTTTAAAGGCATCTCTGAGAGTTTTTTTCCCTCTCTTGGCAAGCCCACCGGACGTGACATGGGGGCGTGGCAGCATCGACGATCCCATTTTTTAATTCGAAGTTCGAAGCTGTGACTTAATTTCGATCGATTTCGATTTAAAATCGAAATCGTGACACCCTTAATATTCACTGTGGTGGTGGATCGGCTGTTTTTCTTTTTTTTGTGACATTTGTGAATGTCATGTAAAGCTTTCCTTTTAAAGCTGTGCGGAGGTGTGCGCGTGCAAGGCGGACGCTGAAAGAGAGTACAGTATACTGTATCTATTTTGTTTGCTGTGTTCCGGGCTTTGACGAACCGTGTTTGCGCATCCAATATTACACAAAAGGAAAATGTTTCAGCGCATTTGGATTCCATGATTCCGTCCGCGTTATCCGCATCACGAAAATCATTTATAAACTAATAAATGAATAACTTGCCTCATCTTACTCCACTCCTTTAAGTCTAACTGACACTGTGATTGTAAACCAAGATCATGTGATGCCTTCGGAAGTGCTTGCACAACATTTCGCACAGTGCGTAAACATCATTATCGTTTCATCTGAAAAATTCATATCAGTTATCGAATTATCGCCCAGCACTAGAACTATGGCTCTGTGTAGTAAATGCCGCTCCATCTGAAAAAGCAGGTGATGGCGATTTACTACTTATCAAGGAACCGGCTTTACTGACAAGATGCGCGTAATAATAGCATGTGATTAATCGTGTAGCACTACTTGTATGTGTCTGGCAACCCTAAAGGGGGATAGGGGAAAAACGTCTCTAATATTTTTAGACTGCAGTACATAGTTCAACCACTAGAAGTCAAATGTTCCATACAGCTCCTTTAAACTTTGTTATCAAATACACGTCAGGACTTTCTTTGAGGTTCTTTTTAAAATCTCTTACTAATGTCTGTTATGGAAAAAGTTCTGTCAAATCCAGCAAGATTTTTAATGAAAGTCTTAATAGCCTGTTAACCTTTAAACAAAAACTGTAATCAATGTACAATGTGCATCAGACTATACGAAAATGTACGAATTATTTTCTCTAAATACACACGTTTTCAGACAAAGGAAAGACGTGCATGATTTATAGAGGATGATGGGAGATGGTCAGGCTTACTGTGTGAAGCCGTGTGGTAGAGAAATGTGGGAGATCTCTCGGTTAGACTTGAACAGTTCCTCGCTGTGCCAGACTGCTGGTGATGTAGTGAAGACGGATCTGTATCAGAAAAGACATTATAGAATAAGCAGATGCAGAGTAAAAACACATTTTAATTTGATGTCCGGATGTCCCTGCATCTTAACTAAAATGAATCAATTTAAATTAGGAACCATTTAATGCAATTGTTGTGAATCGGTGGAAAAAAATTGTGCATAATAACAAATGGCTAAATAACACTCTCCATACCTATAGTTTCTGATGTCAAAAGATGCGTCCATACAACTATATGGTTTTTAGTAGCCTACATCTTTGGCACTGTATTCTATCACTATATGATGTCTAATGAAGCTTCATGACAGCACTGTTGCCCTAATGCATACATTTAGTCTAACAAGCATGTTTTCATGGAACATATGGCGTGACAGAATTTAACAAAACATGAAAATATGTTTTTTTTATCAAACACCTAAAACATGTACTGTATAAAGTATACACCGCATTTATTAACAGTTAGAGGTGGAGAAGAATATTAATCAGAAAGCAATCATTAGTCTTGTGTTACATTGCATAGCAGAACTGTTACCCGTGTTACCTGTTGGTTCAGTTAATGCAGGTTTAGTAAAGGGTTTAGAACAGCTGGTTACAGATGAGAGTCCATCAACAGGGCTGTAAAGAGCGCTTGAAGCACAGTTCGTGAGGACCCCTCTCCATCTTTTGGCTAATGGGAATAGGGAAATGTAATTATTAAAAATAAATAATATTACATATAAGTATAGTTAGTATTTAGGGACGACAGGGGCTGGTTGTCACACCGGTAAGTTACAAATACAATATATGAGGAGCTCAGATAGAAAAGACACTAAACTCCATATTCGTCAAAAATGAGATAATGATATTGATTCAATGCTCTCAGCATGAATGATATGTTCATCAAATACTTCCGCTTCAAATTCGCTTAATCCCATTCAGAAATACTGCTTTGTTGGCATAATCCGCTATACATAGATTTTTTTGTGTATGAACAATGGCGTGCAATAACCATAGATCACATTTAAACTTGTCCCTTATGAGTACTTGGACCTGAATACAACCCAAATGTGGCAGTCACATGGATCACAGCGCCCCCTTATGTTTTTGTTTCAATTTCTTCATTTTTACATTCTGACTTTAACTATTTGCAATGTTGTGTCATTAATGATTTTTTAGAATTGGAGGTTTTTGCATGCACTTAGATGATTTTGCAGAGAAAGCCAGTCAAATTTGTTTAATGCAAAAAAAATGACATTTGTTAAAATAATGCATTCAGTTACTGATTAATAACCTTTTAATTGCCAAAATTACAGAAAACGAAGAAAACATGTCAGACGCAATTTAAAGGGTTTTGCGTCTGAACCCTAGCCTGGTTAGCCAGACCTACATCAAGATGTAAGGTCTGGCAACTCTTCACACAAACGGCTCAATGCAAGGGGCGGGATATAAGGTTGTCCCTTAAAATGCCTCTGCACGCAATAGGATAGCGATATGACCAATCAGAGCAACGAAGAAGGTGACGTAGTTACCGTAACCAGTCGGCAAAACTCCAAACACATCTTTCTTGCTTAAAAAGGACTTCAGTAGGGTTATTTGCTCTTCTCTCAAAGAAAAACATAAGTCTAAGTCCTCCAGAGTCGCGGCCAAAGCCGCTTCAAAAGAAAGCTGTTCGCCAGCAGCAGCAGCCATTCTTTGTTTTCAAGTAGGAACCGTTGCAGCTCTGTCGTCATCATGTTAAGCCCGCCCCACAGACGCTACACACGATGTGATTGGCCTGACCAAATTTTGGTTTTTGGACCGGTTAAGTGTATTGTGAGTGCCTAGACTAAACCCTGGCAGCAAATATATTTTGCGGCCGCTAGGGTGCGTCTAGATTTCTAGGCTATCTGAACCCCTAATATACTAAACAGTAAAATAATGAAAATGAGGATTTGAACACCTACACCTGCTATTTTACAAGTTAGCTGATAGACAGGTGTTCAAATAATTATTTGCAGCTGTATCATACAAATAAATAGTTAAAAAATCATACATTGTGATTTCTGGATTTGATCATGTCTCTCACAGTGGACATGCACCTATTTCAATTTCAGAACCCTCCATGATTTCTAAGTGGGAGAACTTCTAAAATAGCAGGGTGTTCAAATACTTATTTTCCTCACTTTATGTATAAAAAAATCTCTTAAATTACAAATTTAAAACCACTAAATTATTATAAATTCTATTCTCCAAAATAAAATGTTAACATCATGATATTGTTGTTACATTGTTTATTGCCAGTTGTTATTTTAACGGCCAAAACAGTCTTGTAGCCACGTCTTTAAAAGGCTGGAGAAAAATATTTCAGCTTCTGCATTTTTGTAATTCATTAATAAAAACGAAATGTTGAATCTTAGTTATTGGTATTCAAACAGAGCACCTGACAAATGCAAATGTATTTAAAACTGTCCTGGACATCGGGAATTGAATTATTCCTTTGGATTAGTCCATATATAAATTATGTATGAGGAGGGACATATACAGAGATATGTGTTGTGAATTTGCAGGCACTGAGCTTTTGAAAGGCCAGATTCAGTAAGCCTGGCTGTGTGCTAATGGGTCATGAATACAGCTTTGTTCAGGCGGCCTGTGAAAACCTTTGTTTTTGCGGGCAATCATGAATGCTTGTTTTTAGCCCTGTTGGAAAGGCTAATTGTCAAAGTACACACAGTTTATCCTCATATGATCGCCTCCCTAAGACGAATCGCTTTGCTGTTTATAAGTCGCTTTG
Source organism: Paramisgurnus dabryanus (assembly GCF_030506205.2). Lineage (NCBI taxonomy): Eukaryota > Metazoa > Chordata > Actinopteri > Cypriniformes > Cobitidae > Paramisgurnus > Paramisgurnus dabryanus. Next base: position 30,747,872 of record NC_133351.1, read on the forward strand.
GATAAAAGTGTCTGACGCCTGTAAATGTGAATGGACCAAAAAGTATTGTGGTTTGTGTGAATACCGATATATTTATTTGAATGCCTGGTATAAATAGATTTCTATATAAATGGTTTCTATGGTTACCATACTGTCCGCAAGCAAATGAACATGCACAGAAGTACATCTGTAGGGATCACATTAACAAAAATACATCTCATGCTATTTGTATCCTGGGGTTATCTTCTTGCAATTGAATTAACATAACAGTGCTACTGTATGCTAACTTTCCTCACAATCTTAATTTGTGTGGTGACGTTCTCATCAGTCCTATTCCAAGCTTTTTAGTAGGCTACAATGATCTTGTTTGCAGGTTTCCGGTAAGAGCATGGCACTAGCAAGGTCATTAGTCTGATTTCAATGCACATATTTGTAAAATGTACAGGTTGAATGCATTGTATGATATTGCTCAGAGTGCTCAAATGTAAATTTGCCTTTTGCTTTCTATCCAATTCCAGATTTAAAATCGCAGGTTTGACATTGCAGATTGAAACGTATCGGTCAGCCACCAAAAAAGAGCTGACAAAGTGAAATGTCAGACATTACAAATGATATTTATGAGATTGGTGGAAGATAATGCTGACACATACCTTAGGTTTGTAATTACTATAGGTCTATACATAGTGGACAGTGCTTGGTACCTTGGTCCAGTTTGTAGCACAATGAGCGTTTGGCTAATTCCACCTCCGGTTTGGGGTTGTCCAGTACATGTCTACACCACTGAAGAGGGCTCAGGAGAAGATGAGAAAACAGCTTGGCTTTTGGAGACACATATAACCTGGTTGCATAAAACATAAACTTGGTCAAAGCAAGCAGATGTGAATATACAAACTATATATTTTTTATTTTCTGAATGTCCCAGAGACAGATATACCCTTTAATATCCTGAGACATGCTGTAGTAAAATATATACTCTAAAAGATGCTGGTTTATTTTCAACAGAGCGATGGGTCAAAAAGGGACCAATACAGCTTTTCGGGGTAAAATAATCCAGAAAATTTTTACCCAATTTGACCCAACAATGGGTATAAACAACCCAGCATTGTAGACTGAAAGAACCCAGCATATTGTTGGTTAAATTACAACCCAACGCATTGGGTTCAGCCCTTTTTGACACAACACTGGGTTAAAAAAAAAACCATCATGGAGTGTTCAAGTGTATACAAGGTATCTATTGTCCCATCACAAAGAGATGATGAGCTAAATTTGTTATTTTTCTCTGTAGTGCACCAAACCATTTCTTTTGTTATGGCAAAATCAAAACACAAATCTACATAGATTTTTAACAGGGGTACAAATAACTGCATATATTAACAGTGCCCCAACAAACACACAAGTACAAATTGTGTCAAGAAAATATGGACATTTTTACGTCACCATGCAAGAGATAGCAACATAATCTGATCAACTATAGCCTATTACTAAAATAGCTTCCATCCTTTTTGGTCTTTCATGCACACATTAACCTAACAATAAACCCAAAAAATATATCAAGTCAACTTCACATTCCGTTTTTTTTATGTGTCTGTGAAAAAGAGCGAGGAGGCACGTGTTACCAAAGTAACAATAACATGGTTATCTATTATTAATAGCCTATGCAAAACGGAAATGATATGGATGCAAACAGCATCAGACAGTACCAGTTATGATCAGATTCTCCATCGCAGGAAAGAACAACATCAATATCCAGAATTTCCACCTCATCCAGTACAGTAGCATCATCCACAGCAGCATCACTCACTGACTGCGGATGGAAATATGGATAGCGTTCCTCTGATGTGCCTAATCCATACGAGCAGGAAAGTCTGGACGGAGGTGACACGCCGTAATTCCCCGTGTAATACGGAGCGGTGTCTGGGCCGATGATACAGGCCGGTGTCGGTGACGATGACAGTCGGGCGCTGGAGGTGCAATTGTTCGCCACGTTTGCTCTCGTCCGCAGCTGTTCGTTTTGTCTCTCCAATTTTCGGACGAGCTCTTGAAGCTTTTTCACCTCCAGCTCCGCGTTCATCATCTTACTGTTGCCGTTGACGTCCGTCATCGTTCGGGGATTGAGAAATAGTCCGTCCATTGAATAAGAAAATCATAGGAACAGTAGTAAAATGGTGGCGGTGTGTTGTTTACCCTGTATGCCCGCTCGCGCTGCTTTCAGACGGGATGCACGCTGCCTCTCAGATGCTGATGCTCGTGCTACTGCCAGTCTGTTTGTCTCCTCCCCTCGGTTTAAAACATAAACCAGTCACAATACAGCAGTTTTTCGGAAGGCATTAAGACTTTTCTAAGAATTTCCTACATTTTCATGATAGGCCTATGTTTATTGTGTGGATAAAACATTAATAACCTATGGATAGGATCTCTTAACTGGAATTGTGTGGCATACAGTTCAGCCATCTACTGCATAGGCTATTTAAAAAAAAAAAGTTTACATTTTTTTGTAGTCACCATGTATTTTTTGTTTGTTTTTTTATTGATTACCATTAGCAAAACTACACTGTCAAGATAAATAGTAAGTTGACATGACTTGTAAGTCTGAGTTGATTTAACAAAAAATATAAGACAGCAAAGATTTTTTGCATGATTTTAGTACAGTAGCCCTGCTGAAAAAACCAGCATACCAGCAAGACCAGCATATGTTGTGTTTTGATGCTGGTTTGCTAGTGAACACCAGCTAAACCAGCACCAGCATTAGCACCAGCTAAACCAGCACCAAACCAGCATTAGCACCAGCTAAACCAGCATTAGCACCAGCATCCCATGCTGGTCATACCAGCATATGTTGTGTTTTGGTGCTGGTATGCTGTGACCACCAGCTAAACCAGCATAGACCAGCATAATTCCCATGCTGGTTTGATGCTGTTTTTTTTTCAGTAGGGAGGCTAACCATAACTGTAGTAAAACCATAACTAATTTTCAAATAGAATTTTAAAGGGGACATATAATGAAAATCTGTTTTTTTCCATGTTTAAGGGTTATAATTGGGTCCCCAGTGCTTATGTCAACCTAGAAAATGTGAAAAAGATCAACCCAGTAAAACATTCTCTGCAAGCAAGTGCTCATTGATATATAGCTCATTGAAATTTAGCTCCCCTTGTTATGTCAGAAGGGGATAAAACCACCCCTAAATCTGCACTATCCAACCACGACACTGCCTTTTAGTGCAGAAATCAGCTCATTTGCATTTATAAGGACACACCCCAAAACTGCACATTTTTGCTTACGCTCACAAAGTGTCAATGTTAAAATAAATTATCTATTATGATATTTTGAACTAAAACTTCACATATGTACTCTGGGGACACCAATGATTTATTTAACATCTTAAAAAGTCCCCTAAAGCGAAATGTCCCCTTTAAATATATTTCAAAATATACAAAAAATGGCAAAAAAATTATTTGCTGAAATATACTTTTAACATTTTTTATAAAAATGTTTTTTTCTTAAATATATTTTTGACCAATATATTTTGAAATATATTTATTTATAATTTATTTTAAAAAGAAATATATTTTAAAGCATTTATATTCACGTTGCATTGGAAGAAAAAGAGTAAAACCTGTAAACAAAACAGGTTTAAATTTTTTTTTAATTAAATACATTTTCAACTGTAAAAATATACCTTATAAACTTTTATATTTTGGCCAAAAAAACTGTTTTTTTGCCATATGGGTTTTAAAAGTAGAAATGTATTTTTGTTGCCCCTGAAATACATTTTGAAATATATGTTGATATAGTTTAAACTAAATATAGGTTAAACTAAATATATTTTCAAATTTAAAAATAAATGTATTTAAGCTTCTAAATGAATTTTCTACTAAATTAATTTAGCATATATTTAAAACATATTTTTGGACAAAGAAATGTATTATTATTATTATTTATTTATATATTTTTTTGCCGTATGGGACATGCCGTTTAAATAAAATGACCCTCACTTTGAAGGTATGTTATGAGGATTCAAATGAAAATGAGATTTTTTTGTTTTACTATATTTTAAAATGCAAAAAGTTCCAATGAACATAATGCTTGATCACTTTTAATAATTATTATGAGGGGTTCCTTTGAAATCTTTCCTCTGAAAGAGGTCCCTGGCCCCAAAGCCATTTCCTAGAGTAGGCCTGTTTCCAAAGGTTAACCAAATTGACTTTTAGCAAACATATATTTTAAATATTATTTTGTGGGGCAAACTGAAAATATTGAACTCATGGGCATATTTCACTCCAAATTCCAATCAAAAGTCATGTATCCTTTATTAATATTTAAAGCAATGTTTGTAGTATTTCAACAAGATTTAAAAAGAGTATTTACAAAGAAAACTTTTTAATTATTTTACAGAAAAGGGTGTTGTTGACAGTTCTTTTACAACTCAACTGAAAAGTAATATTACTTTAGTAGTATTATGTTTTATTTATTTATAAAGATTAATAACTAAGAATGGCTAATTGTGAGACCGAAGTTGAGCAGCGACAATAGTTTTAGGTGTCTGTAGGTAACTGGGTTAGAAATGCATTTTGCCTACTATACTTGATAAATTTGCAATTGTGTTTCTTGTAGGCAAGTACACAAACATGGCCCATTTTGAAAAAAAATAATAAACCGTATAATTTTTTATTCAAGTGACAGTTATTTATTTGTCATAAGTGCTGTGTACAAAGTACAATGAAAAGCTTTCTTGCAAATTTCTTCACAGACAATAGACAAGACAGAGTGGACTGGTGGATATTTATCACAATAATATAACTATATATAACATAAATGTAAATATTTGGTATGAGCAGACTTTGGTAAACAACAACACAAACATCAAGCAGTGGATTTGTAGAGTTCTCTGATGCTTTGTGGTTTTGGTTAATTAAACATTACATCCTGTTACAAAATAAAAATATCAACATAATAAAAGCTACAAAATCAACTATAAATTCTGTTGATACCTAGCAGTCCTTCATAAAGCAATTGCACATTTTAGCAGTTTATTTCCATCCTGATATACCCAAGATAAATATTTTCTTAAATGTTTCAGTACCTGAAATTAACAAGATATTTCTAAGGCTGCATCCCTTTAAACACAACAAAAGCATATTAGTTTTTGCTTTTACATTACAGAGTTCAAAAAGTATACTGCAGAACAGGTATAACCCAACTATACTCTGGAATGACAACTAACAAGATCTAAACAATACAATTGAATACATCATCACACATTACCTAATGAGAAAAATCCTTCTTATTTTTTTAATTATATATTTTAAAAAGATACATGTCACATCCCCAGGGAATGATGGATATCAACGCAAACCCTTCATTATTATTTATTATTTGCCAGGAACCACCACCAAAAGTTAATTTGTATATCTATATATGTATATTTAATGTCCAATTTGTTGTGTTTTAATTTAGTGTATGTGTCTTGTCACTTCTGTCCCTGACTGGTAAATGTAGTTTTCAGCGGTGCCACTTGCCTAAAACCAAACATATTTGTTAGTTAAGTGAGAATATTGGTTGTGTTTTGTTGAAAATTTTGTTGAAAAGCATCTGTCTTACCCTTAGTAACATTAAAGCAGCTCTCACAATGAACAGCACTGCGGTAAACCCACAGATTGTCTCCTGCCTTCAGGTGACCAAGAGAAGTGTTGCACACTTCACACTAGATAAACACATCGAATATAATGTTTAAATTATATATAAACATCAATTCACATATATGGTTTTCATTTAAAAAAAACACGAAGAAAAAGAACTAACTTTGAAACAACTTGAGTGGCAGTTTATATTCATTTCTTCCAGGATAATCTTTTCATCGGTGTACATGTTTTTACGGCAGTACGTGCAAAGGTCCTTCTCAGTTACTCTCCTACAACAAAGTGTAATTTTTACATTTCACCTATGAACTACACTTTACATTAAACTCACTTTTGACACAGTTAATATCACAAACTCATACCTCTCAGGTGATGTGTAAACTGTTGTGGAGGATTTTGATGTTACGGTATCGGAGAGATAATCGCTAGGCCTGCAAAATACGCAAGTGACTAAGCCTGAACAAATAACTTTTACATAAATAACAGCATTTTCAGAATTTTTAGGGTACCTGATATCTGTGTATGATGTCCTTGATGTGTAAGAGGGACTCGTAATACTCCTAGTGCTGTCCCAGTCATGTCTATGTATTTCCAAATAATTGTGTTAAATCTCATTTAATGTGTCAAACAAAAATGCAAAGATGAGAAAATGAATCCTACCGGTCACTTGATGACGAATACACTGTCCTAATAGATTTGGACACCGTGAAGTCTTGATCCTCGCGACTGTAAGAACGATAATAGCTCATTGTTAAATCAACACCGCTAGACTTGAGAATGAAGCTATAGTAGAAAGTTCTGAGCTCCTGAGAGCTTGAATGAGATTGCACTTCTGCTTTTGTGCTTTCTCTGTCGGCCACAGGACTGGTTAAACTACTTAAAAGTGAATGCCGAAGTACTGTAAATGTCAAACTCGCCACACACCTTACAGATATGCACATTCCACATACCTGGTGGTAGAGCCTGTGTAGGTTGTCTTCATTGATGTTGGTATGAGCGTGTCAAACAGCAGATCCTCAGTACTGTAACAAAGCGTTTAAGTCAATAATCTGTCTATGAGTGAAGGATTGCTGACATTGAGATGTCATTGTGCAATAAGAGTTCACACCTCTTTGCGGATTTGAGAGAGTATGATGTTGTTTTAACTGGTGAAAGATCCTCAGTTGAGTAAGACCTGACGCTAGAAATTCAATTAACAACAGGTTAGAAGAGTAGTCACTTTTTATCAGCAAAATTGTGCAAGCGAAACTGTGGTTATTGTACCTTGTGGTGGTTTTGACAGATGAGGTTGGTCTAGACAATAAAATATTATTTAATTAATGTTAATAAATGCACAAAGTAAAAAAGCAACAAAACTTGGATTATGTTTTATAACACTCACCCATCACTGAGGTCTATCAATGAGTTCACAGTAGTGACTTCAGGCTTGTAGTCACTTTAGAGACAAAAAAAGTGGCCTTACTGTCTCTAAATGTAATTTTATGTCACCTTTCATTATACTTCTAAAAACTTCTGCTTTTTTCACCAAATTTTAACAGTACATTGTAAACTTTAAATATTATAGAATCTATTGGTATGTTAAGGCAGAAACTGTGATAAAATCCCACCTTTTTGTGGTTTGGACAGAGTAAGATGTTGATTTAGTTGGTGAAACATCTCCCGACGTGTATGTCTTGGTGCTAGATGATATAGTTAACAGGTTAAAAGAGTAGGCACACTTGTATGAGGTAAAACAGTAAAAAAGACTTTATTAACTACCTTGTGGTGGTCTTGACAGATGAGGATGGTCTAGACAAAAAATATATAGTATTGATTTATTGTTAATCGATCCACAGTACACTCTTGAAAAAAAAGGTGCTTCATGATGCCATAGAAGAAGTGATTTTGGTTAAATGGACCTGTAAAGTACCTTTAACATCTGCAAGACCTTTCGGTTTTACAAAGGTTTTTTAGATTATTAAAGGGTAAGAAAGAAATGGTCCTTCTATATCATCGCTGAGAAGAACCATTTAAGCACCTTTATTTTTAAGAGTGTATTAACAAACCAGAAAAGTTGGGTTCCTGAGTTTCCATGCTCATTAAAAAGAACTGGCATGCTGTCTTCAAAGAGGGCTTGAATTGAGCTCTGAGCTCACCCCTCCCAAAACACCATAGTATTAGATGGGACTCACCCAACCAAGGTATCCTTTGATGATTTCACATTAATGACTTCAGACTTGTAGTCACTTTAGGGATAAATAACATGCAGTGAGCATTCATGTTGACATGATAGAAAAAAGATAAAGATCTGGCACTGGGGCGGTACCTTTTCAAAAAGTACATATTTTCTCAAAATATTCATACCTTAAGGGGATATATAAGGACTTTCAAGGTACCGTCCCATGGTGACAGCTTTTGTACGTTTTGTCTGACAGTGTAGTTGGTGAAAGTTTTTTGTCGAATAAATGAAATTGTTTACATATTGTACCTTTGCAAATTCCACATACCTGTTGGATGCCTTGACTGATGTTGGTATGAGCGTGTCAAACAGCTGATCATCAGTGCTGTTAAAAAACATTAAGTCCATAAATAAGTCAATAACAAGCAGGCTGACTGTAAGATTGGTATTGTGCATTTACACTACCTCTTTATGGATCTGGAGGAGTAGGAGGTTGTTTTAGTTGGTGAAACATCTCCTGATGTGTAGGTCCTGGTGTTAGATGATATTGTTGAGATGTTAAAAAAGTAGACACAAGTGTTTTAGGGAAAACAGTAAACAAGACTGTGATAATTACCTTGTGGTGGTCTTGACAGATGAGGTTGGTCTAAACACAAAAAAATTGTATTGGTTTATTGGTAGTAGACAGACACTACCCTCACACACCAAAAATAAAGGTGTTTCATGATGCCATAGAAGAACCATTTTTGTCTAAATGGATCTGTAAAGAACCTTTAACATTCAGTTTTAAAAAAGTTTCTTTGTGGTGAGTAAAGATTCTTTAGATTATAAAGAAATGGTTCTTCAAAGAAACTAAATGGTTCTTTGATTAACCAAAAATGGTTCTTATATGGCATTGCTGTGAAGATTCATTTAAGCACCTTTATTTTTTTAGAGTCTATAAACAAACAAACACAATTACTAAGCTATGAGGACTTGAATGAGTTCATGAAGAATGAATTAGCACTTAAATACCATAGAATTTGATAGGACTCACCCAACCAAGGTATCCTTTGATGACTTCACAGTAGTGACTTCAGACTTGTAGTCACTTTAGGGATGAAAAACATGCAGTGAGCGATTCAGTCTCCAAATGTTTCATCTTTGTTCACATTGGATTATTTATTATTATTTACTATCATCAGGTTTAGACATTTAAAGTTGTAGGATATCAAAAACTAGTGCGTATAAATAGCATGCAGTGTGAAAAGTCGTGCAATGCATACGCCAAATTTCAATTTGCGTGCATATGATACGCCAGTCCTTCCCGTTCACTTAATACGGCACATTTTTTCATGTCATTTTATATATTGTACCCTACAAAGGCAAGTGCAGTAACTATGCAAACACTGAAACTGAGAAAAATACCCTTAAAGTTTTTTACACCAACCAGTCATAACTGCAATTTTGGCACACATGTTTCTATGAAATGAAACAAAATTGAACCAGGAGCCTTTGTCACAAGACACAACAGATCTTACAAAGCCCATTTCAACCCTTTACTCAATTTTGAACAAATGCGTAGTTACTGCGCTTTGGCTTTGTAGGGCAGTTTTGGTTTCTCAAATTTTTTGTTTTTTAAACCATTGTCCCTTGGGTTTGGGGTTAGATTTAAGATTTGCTTTGGATGTTATTTCATAGGTTTCTCCATGTATTTGTCTTTTTTTAACCATGGTCGCTTGAAGTTGGGGTTAGAATTGGGGTTTGGGTGTCATTTTATGTAACAAAAAGTTGTTCTAACCCCAAACCTGAGCAACAATGGTAAAAAAAAAACAGAAGAAAAATTGAGAAACCAAAACATGAAACATAAAACGAAAAGGAAAATTTGCAGTATTTGCCGTATTTATTGCACGACTTTTACACTGCATGTTATTTATACGTATTTCATGAGACTGGGCTGGAATAGCACATGATAAAACACCTCATTGTGAATATAAGACAGAGTTAAATTGGTGAAACATCCTGCACTCTTACAGAAAAGATACAAAAGCTGTCACTGAGGCAGGGTACCCTTTCAAAAAGTACACATTTGTACCTGCACGGTGCATATATCTGTACCTCAAAAGTGCATGTTCGTACCTTAGGGGGACAAATTAGGACTTTTAAGGGTACTGGCCTATGGTGACAGCTTTTGTACGTTTTGTCTGACGGTGTAGTAGGTGAAAGTTTTCATCCAATAAATGAAATTGTTTACATTTTATACCTTTGCAAATTCCACATACCTGTTGGATGCCTTGACTGATGTTGGTATGAGCGTGTCAAACTGATCATCAGTGCTGTTAAAAAACATTGAATGTCAATGAATAAGTCAATAACAAGCATGCTGACTGTAAGAGTGTCATTGTGCAGTTACAGTACCTCTTTATGGATCTGGAGGAATAGGAGGTTGTTTTAGTTGGTGAAACATCTCCTGATGTGTAGGTCCTGGTATAATTGAGATGTTAAAAAAGTAGGCACAAGTGTTTGAGTTAAAAACCATAAACAAGACTGTGATAACTACCTTGTGGTGGTCTTGACAGATGAGGTTGGTCTAGACACAAAAAATATATAGTATTGATTTAATAGATTCACAGTACACCCTTAAAAATAAAAAGCTTCACGATGATATAGAACCGTTTATATGAAAATGAATCTGTAAAAAACCTGACGAACATAAAGAAATGGTTCTTTTGAGAACCTTTAACTAAATGTTTCTTTGAGGAACCAAAAATAGTTCTTCCTATATGGCATCGCTGTAAAGAACCATTTTAGCACCTTTATTTTTAAGCATTTATAAACAATAAAGTTAAAATAAAGTTAAATTATGAGGATTTTGAATGGATTCATTAGTTCATCTACCCATTTAGTCTGACAGGTAAACAAAACTGTCTTCAAAGGAGGCTTGAACCCGATGGTCGACCCCCCCCCCCCCCAAATACCATAGTATTTCATGGGACTCACCCAACCAAGGTATCCTTTGATGACTTCACAGTAATGACTTCTGACTTGTAGTCACTTTAGGGATGGATAACATGCAGTGAGCATTTCAGTCTCCAAGCATTTCATTTTTTTATTATTTATTATCACAAAGTTGTAAGAAAACAAAAACTTGTGTAATGTTCAGACTAAGCACATGATAAAAACACCACATTGTGGATATAAGACGGAGTAAGATGTTTTTTTTTAATTGGTGAAACGTCCTGCATCCAGCTCGGAATACACTGCACAATTATTGGCTGTCCCAGACAAAAGATTGCCATCGTAAAACAATCGCCGCAATTTCTGTGATCGCGGCTCTTTATCGGTGGTCCTATGTCATACAGTGAGAGAGGTTCAAAGACGGCCATTTTCCCGGTCTTGCGTCCAAAGATAGCATACGATAGTTTTCTGACAGTGTCAGATATTCAGCATGGTCACCACACTGTGTGTTTGCTGCTACAACCTGCGTATTGGTATTTGTTTACCACTAGTACATGCTGGTGAAGTTGCGCTAACGTGCGTCGCCGCCGACGAAGCTTCCGTGTCATAATCGTACAGTCTACATCAGAGGTGTCTATGGCCCTGTCCCAAATGGTGCACTTCATGTGGATTTTCGGTCTTGTGGCCTTATATTGCGCGTGCTCGCTTAGTCTACGAGTCAGTAGGGTGTCCCATCCGTCATGTTTACATTCCGAAGTGTGCTCATCAGCGCCCCCTTTGCACCCTTGATGCGGTCTCTGGCGAAGCTCGCACTGCAGCAGGCTTTGCGCACTTTACCAACCCAGAAGTCCTTGCGAAAGAGCAATCAGAGCAATCAGACGACGGAAGGGAGGAGATTACACTGATGGGAAACTTCTCTTCCTATTTCCGGCAGGCTCAAGTCTGTCCAAAAATATGATTCGCGTCAAGGGTCCCTAAGGTCTGTACTACATGATGTCATCAAAGTGTCCACAAGTCCGGAGTGTGCCATTTGGGACAGGGCCAAACTCAATTCCTGGAGGGCTGGTGTCTCTGCAGAGTTTAGGTCCAGCCCTAATTAAACACACCTGATGCAGCTAATCAAGGTCTTTAGGATTACTAGAAACTTCAAGACAGGTGTGTTGGGGCTGGTTGGAGCTAAACTCAGTAGGACACCAGCCCTCCAGGAACTGAGTTTGACACCTCTGGTCTACATGCTTGTCATACCCAAGTTTAAACGATCTATGACGCACAGTGTGATAGGGTAATTATCTTATAGGAGTGAAAAAATTCTGCAGTGTATTCCAGGCTTCAGAGAAAAGATACAAAAGCTGTCACTGGAGGAGGGTACTCTTTCAAAAAGTACACCATTATGCATATTAGAATTTTAAAAGTGAATATTTTGTATAAAGGGTACCGTCCCAGTGAAAGCTTTGTATGTTTTGTCTGACAGTGTACTTGGTGAAAGTTTTGATCCTATAAATGAAATTGTTTACATTTTATAACTTTGCAAATTCCACATACCTGTTGGTTGCCTTGACTGATGTTGGTATGAGCGTGTCAAACAGCTGATCATCAGTGCTGTTAAAAAACATTAAGTCAATAAAAAGCATGCTGACTGTAAGATTGTCATTGTGCAGTAACAGTACCTCTTTGTGGATCTGGAGGAATACGAGGTTGTTTTAGTTGGTGAAACATCTCCCGATGTGTAGGTCTTGGTGCTACAGAGGATATAGTTAAGAGGTTAAGGAAGTATACATTTGTTATGTTTGTTAGCAATCAGTTAGCCAAACTTGGGATAGGCCTACTGTACCTTGTTGTGGTTTTCACAGTTGAAGTTGGTCTATTGTTGGTTTAACGTACAACACACATAGTTAAACAAACAAAGAAAGCACAGGGATGATTAAATAATGAGATCATTTTGAATAGTTTACACTAGTAACTACAACACTCACCCATCAATGATGTCCTTTGATGACTTTACAGTAGTAACTGCAGACTTACTGCTAGACAAGTCGCTTTCTAATTTGTTAGATGACGCTCTCCTGAGGACAAAAGGCAACAAGTTCCTTTATTAACTAATTTTGTCTTTTATATTTTTTTTATATATTAATATATTAGTTTTTTTAAGATGTAAAATAAATCTATAGTGTTCCCAGAGTACATATGTGAAGTTTTAGCTTAAAATACCCCATAGAAAATTTATTATAACATGTTAAAATTGCCACTTTGTAGGTGTGAGCAAAAATGTGCCGTTTTTCAGTGTGTCCATTTAATTGCAAATGAGCGGATAAAATGCAAACACTGATCACCATAATGGTGGTTTACTGAAATTGGAACTCGATTGTGCTGTCAATTGTTTATAGATAATTTATAATAGCATGTTAAAATTGCACTTTGTAGGTGTAAGCAAAAATGTGCAGTTTTTCGGTGTGTCCATTTAATTGCAAATAAGCAGATAAAATGCAAACACTGATCACCATAATGGTGGTTTGCTGAAATTGAAACTCGATTGTGCTGTCAATTATTTATAGATAATTTATTATAACATAAAATTGTCACTTTGTAGGTGTGAGCAAAAATGTGCCGTTTTTCGGTGTGTCCATTTAATTGCAAATGAGCGGATAAAATGCAAACACTGATCACCATAATGGTGGTTTACTGAAATTGGAACTCGATTGTGCTGTCAATTGTTTATAGATAATTTATAATAGCATGTTAAAATTGCACTTTGTAGGTGTAAGCAAAAATGTGCAGTTTTTCGGTGTGTCCATTTAATTGCAAATAAGCAGATAAAATGCAAACACTGATCACCATAATGGTGGTTTGCTGAAATTAAAACTCGATTGTGCTGTCAATTGTTTATAGATAATTTATTATAACATGTTAAAATTGTCACTTTGTAGGTGTGAGCAAAAATGTGGAGTTTTTTGGTGTGTCCATTTAATTGCAAATGAGCGGATAAAATGCAAACACTGATCACCATAATGGTGGTTTACTGAAATTGGAACTCGATTGTGCTGTCAATTGTTTATAGATAATTTATAATAGCATGTTAAAATTGCACTTTGTAGGTGTAAGCAAAAATGTGCAGTTTTTCGGTGTGTCCATTTAATTGCAAATGAGCGGATAAAATGCAAACACTGATCACCATAATGGTGGTTTGCTGAAATTAAAACTCGATTGTGCTGTCAATTGTTTATAGATAATTTATTATAACATGTTAAAATTGTCACTTTGTAGGTGTGAGCAAAAATGTGGAGTTTTTTGGTGTGTCCATTTAATTGCAAATGAGCGGATAAAATGCAAACACTGATCACCATAATGGTGGTTTACTGAAATTGGAACTCGATTGTGCTGTCAATTGTTTATAGATAATTTATTATAACATGTTAAAATTGCCACTTTGTAGGTGTTAGCAAAAATTTGCCGTTTTTCAGTGTGTCCATTTAATTGGAAATGAGCGGATAAAATGCAAACACTGATCACCATAATGGTGGTTTGCTGAAATTGAAACTCGATTGTGCTGTCAATTATTTTCTTGCTCTCTCTCTCTCTGCATGATCAAACGGCAGTGCTGTGGTTGAATAATGCAGATTAAGGGCCGGTATTATAATAATAATCACAAGGGGAGCCACATTTCATTGAGCTATTTTTCCCATGCTTGCAGAGAATGGTTTACTAAAACTAAGTTACTGGGTTGATCTTTTTCACATTTTCTAGGTTGACAGAAGCACTGGGGACCCAATTATAGCACTTAAACATGGAAAAAGTCAGATTTTTATGATATGTCCCCTTTAAGGGGTGGTTTCCCAGACAAGGTTTAGATTAATCCAGGACTAGGCCTTATAGATATTAGACAATTTCCGGGAAACCACCCCTACAAGTTATATCTGACATTGACATTTTACATTGTCAGTAGTATCAGTAGGCTATGTGATGTGTTCCCTGTGAATTGAACCCACAACTTTGGCGCCGCTAAAATGCAATACTTTACCAGTTTGAGCTATAGGAAAACTATTCTGTAATATGGTGAGAAATAGTTGAGATATGATTTCCATTTTACCTGGTTGTTGTGACGGTCTCAGTTATCTTTGCACCATCTTTGACTGTCGTTGTTGATGTAATGCTGTAAGAGGCGTAATCATTGTTTTAATAGCTTGTTAAAACTAAACCTTTAATAAACAATTCAATAGAGTTTAAAAGGTTTTACCTGCTCCTGGGTTGCGTTCTCACTGATCTAGTTGTTGTGGTTCTGTTGGGTAGGAAAGAGAATTGAGCTCTCAAAATGGTTTTAAAAACATTTTTGCCCAGGTTTTATGTTTGAACTGCAAACATTAATGACTTATAATGTTGTCTTCAATCTTCAATGGCTTTATTAGGTAATCTATTAATTGTCATAAATTGAAATTTTCAAAATGGGTCTGTTTACCTTGTTTCATTCAGCGCATCCTGGCTTCCTCCAAATCTAAATATAGCAAAACAGTTATTTTGTACAACGTAATTAAAATCACTACATACTGAATCACAGTTCATTTTTCAAAGATGTGCAAGCTATTTTATGCAGCTTAAACTATAATTGCTTTATTAGTGACCTTTTAGAGAGGGCTTGGACAGTGGAACCTGAAGTAGTAACCGTGGTGGTTTTGCTCTCAGCTTTGGTAGTTGTACCTGTAGGACTTGAAGAGGAAAAATCTCTCGTCATTTCCTAAAACACCACTGTACACATTCAGATATATCAGACACAATGCATATACTGTACACAACTGGCAAAATGTGGGATCTACACATATAAGACATATAAGACATTAATAGGTACCTTTCAATGTTTTCCTTGGACTTGTAACGACTCAAAGCAGTTCTGCCAAAATTTGAATCCACTCTGTAGACAATAATGAAAAGCATGACAAGAATTTAGCTTTTTTTTAATGTATATCAGCTGACAGTATAAGTATTTATAGCTGTAACTGACATATAGGGTGGTTTCACAGACAAGGGTTTAGATTAATCCAGGACTAGGTCTTAGTTATGTCAGGACATTTTAACAAACAAACAATACTGGTGGTGTGCATCTTGAGACAAAACTAGGACACTGATATATGTTAGGCTGGCATTATGGCAGCTCAAACATGCATTTTAGTCTGGGACTAGCATTAAGTCCTACACAGGAAACTGCCGCACAAAGTTTAGTAAAGCAAGTTAACATCTAATTTTGGTAAATGATGACTCACTCGACTTTCTCGTCCTCATCCACATTTTTCTTGATCCAGCTATTGTCCTTTAACAATGAAGTCTTCTTCTTATTGTCCTCCACCACTGTTCTTGAACTGGTAGCTGGAGTGCAATTAAAGATAACTTGATTATGAACGTGCCGATAAAATGATAAAGCAAAAATGAATAAAAACAGTATCTAATTTCATCATATTATTTTGTGTTTAGGTATAGGCCAAAGTGGTAGGCGTGTATTTGGTTTATGACTGGCTTTTATTTGTACAGTGTGCACCTGTTCTTTTATTGGAGCACACAATAGTCGTTTATCTATTTAACAACAAAATAACACAGACGAAATGAAGAGATGGAAGGCTTTATAGTTTTTATAGGTTGTCCTCACCCGTTTGGACTTTACTATAGGACTTTGCAGTATAAGCCATGGTTTACTCTGTAGGAGAGAATTAAAGGACACATTATTACTTGTTAGTGCATATACTTTTAAAAATAAAGGTTTGTGAAAGGTTTTTGTTAACATCATGATTTTACAAGATTTTTTGTAAAAGACTATGCCTCAAAGTTTTGAGAGTGCAGAGTCGTCCCCTTTACAAGACAAGTACCATAAAGTAAAGACATATCCACAAGATGGTGCCACTAGACAAGATGCTAACTACTGGAAATGCTTAATTCATAGTTAATGCAGATTGTTTGGTGTAGTATCTTCCAAAACACATTCCTGAATACACCCAAAACTAGTCTCGGTGACTATACAGACACACCCTGTTAAAACATCTGCAAGTGATCCATGGCAACATTCTTATGTTTGTAAAGAATTGCTTTGCAGATAGGCTAGGCTACTATACATCACACAGAAGATGAAGTTTAAAAGTTTATCCTGAATATGAATTTTACTGAATTTTTAGCGAAGTCAATATAAAAGCTTAAATAAAATATCTGCTGTTTACATATTTATAAAATCAACTCAAATACCTTGAAATCAGATATTTGATTATAAAATCATTGTCACATTGTTCAAAAACTATTTCTCAATATCTACAAAACTTCTTTAACTGCCATGTAACTAAAACATGTGCTCACTACAGCTATAAACATGCAGTGAAATAATAAATATCAAATGTAGTCTGTGTTTGAAATCTATTTGAATAATCTTTGAATAAGCTATGAACTACAGCAGGTGATATTTATGGTGACATTACACTCTAAAAACAAACGGTGCTATATACCAAAAGTGGTTCTTTGCTCGTAATCATAGAAGAACCATTTTTTAGTGCCATATAGCACCGATGAAGCACCAGTGAAGCACCCGTGTAGAACCATATAGTGCAGAACCATATGTGGTGCTAGATGGCCCCTATATGGTTGTACACAGGTGCTTTACAGGTGCTTCACAGTTGCTATATGGCACTAAAAATGGTTCTTCTATGATTATGAGCAAAGAACCACCGTTTGTTTTTAGAGTGTAGACTCTAAATTATTTTGGGTTATTTTTAACCCAATG
The DNA here is from genome assembly GCF_030506205.2 of Paramisgurnus dabryanus. NCBI lineage: Eukaryota > Metazoa > Chordata > Actinopteri > Cypriniformes > Cobitidae > Paramisgurnus > Paramisgurnus dabryanus. The sequence goes on from NC_133351.1 coordinate 30,765,327, forward strand.
CTGGGTAAATATTGGACACAACACATGTTGGGTTATAAAAAAAACTATGCTGGGTTGTTTTTAAACTAACCATGAGTTGCATAGGTTTCTTTATTACCCAACATGTGTACAGTCCTAGCATTGGGTTAAAAATAACCCTAGCAGAATTAAGAGTGCAAACTTTTCTTTAGAAATTAATTTGAAAACAAAGATCTACATGTTAACAAAGAAAATAATCGAACTGTAATAGTAAAACAGACAAATATGTATGTGTAGAAAGAGTCATACCTTGGTTTGAGCTGTGTGAGATGTGATTAAGAGGTGGAATGAGAATAACATACAGTTTACTGCTCTTCCCTTTTTACATATTTGACCTGGGTAGGGAAGGCAAGGTTGTGAGGTGTGGCTTCATATGACACACATGAGAGCAACTGAACCTGAACTGTAAGCTCAGCAATCTGTCACGAAAGCATTTACAATGGAGTTTTGTGTCTGTACTTTAGTTTCTAGGAGGTGTGTCATTACGAGGTCTATCCCACCAGTCAGGAATGATAAGTTGTAATGAATGTCACATCACCAGACAATCTTCTGTGTTTGGAAACTGTGTAAAAGGTACCACCGAAATGTCAACTTAAGATAAAAATAAGCAATAAAAACAATGGGTGTGGTCGCATGGCTTAAAAGTTCAAAAGTCTGCATTGTCACTGCTGTTTATGGCTGGTGATATTTTGCAAACACATACAGCAGGCCTGTGTGTTGGCAAAATAATTATAAAATTTAAAAATTAAATAACTGGTAACCTGTAATTGGTAGAGCATAATGTAAATAGTGCAAAGGGTTATGGGTTTGATTTCCAGAAAACAGACAAATTAATTAAAAAGGTAGCCTATAGAATGAATGCATTGTAAATTGCCAAATGCATAAATGTAGAAGTCAACGTTTGATTTTAATTTCACTTTAATTTACATTTTTTACATTTAATTTGAAATGCATAAAGGATATTTTCACAGAATGGGTCTCATTCACTAAGCATGCACAAATTTGTTTGTAAAATGTGCGTATGGATTTTTTAACTAACAAATTATGATTTAACAAAAACTTTCACACTAAAATTTATCTTAAATGTATGCAAAAATGTAAGAACAACTTAGACCACACGTTTGCAGTAATCATGAACAATGAAAAAATATATAACACAAATATATTATATTATGGTTCTTTTTCCTTGTTCATGATTATTGCAAAAGTGCCGTCAAAGTTGTTCTTAGGTTTTTCATACATTTAAAATAAATAAATTTTAGTGTGAAAGTATTTATTAAATCATAATTTGTTAGTTAAAACATCTCTACGAACAAAGTAGTGCGTATGCATGCTTAGTGAATGAGACCCAGTGTTCTTTACATTATTTAGGATGATTTGATGTAAAACAAAAAAGGTGATTTAGCTGTTTTTGGTCACACAGTTAATAATTTTGTTGATATTTAAAAGTAAAAAAAAAAAAACGTAAACCAAATATCCTAAAACCAGGAAATGTTTAATTTACCCATTTACAAATCAAATGCACAACCGATAAAATCACCAAACATGAAATGTTTAACTTTACATTTTCAATCTGCAGTTCAGCAAAAGTACTTTTGACATGTGTTAGACTTCTTATCTTTCAATCAGGTCATGTACTACAGCAGGTCATGTCAAAATGCCTTGTTCAAAGGCAAAAATTACATTAGAAGGTGTGTTGTTGCTGAAATATGTAGCTTGCTAGGCGTTGTTCACTATTGTGGGTGGGTGAAAAATGTCTGTCATACTGGAAGGGAAATTATGCCTGACAAATATGAAGAGTGAAAATGTGAATAATATTTCTATGGGGTGTGACACTAATGATCCCTTCTTTAGTAACCTGCTATATATTAAAAACTAATAGTAAATAGTAAAATATTCCAGGCAAATTTGGTAAAACATAACTTTTACCATACTTAAATAATTAAGTAAAGAGGATGTGTAATATATAAACTTGATCCCCCTTTAAATTTTATTCCTATATAATTATATAATTCCTATAATTCCATAATAAATAATGCTATACAAGATGGATCAAAATAGATCCATTTACTCTACCCTTTATTAGCTTTGCTTGACGTTTTTCACCACAAGATGGAGCAAGATATTAATGTCTAAGATATGACACATCTTTGCTGGATTGCAGGAACTAAACTGAAATTTTTTTTTGATCTTGTGAATATACTGCTGTCATATACCGTACACTGTGTTTTTATACAGCCCACAGTAAACTATATACATTATGTTTGTGTGTGGACATAACCATACAAATTTTTATGTTTTCCTGCATTATCTAGGTATTACATAGCTTTATCTGTTTTATGTCTTAACCCCTTAACTTCCCCCCCCCCCTTTGAGTGGGGGTTAAAAAGTGACATAAGCCTTCAAATTAATATAGCCTAAATCTGCCATTCTTTGGTCTGGAAGCCTAATCTTGGTCGTTTTTTTAAGAAGGCATTTTAACGTTTTTCATTGAAGTGTTTGGAGCTGTTAATATAAAATAAATAGTTATAGCAAAATAAATAAAATATTGCAATAACGTAAAAAAGTAAAGTTTTATAGTAAAACTATAAAAGTGAAAATGTTCCACGTCAATTACTGTCCCTATTCATATGGGGTCAATGACATTTAACAATATCATTGTCACTACATAATTTCTATTCTTAAATGGCCTTAAAATATGAAAACTACATTCTCTACATTCTCAACTTTTCAGTGATAAATAGGATTTCAAGATTTCTTCAGGTTTAATATGGGATATTTGTGTTATGAACTAGTGGGCAAATCTGTAAGGCATGTAACAAAATGACTGTCACTACATCATTTCTATCCCAAAATGGTTTTGAAACATAAAAACGTCATTCTTAGACCTATCCAATTATAAATAGGGGGGCCTGTCACATTTTACAAAATTACTTTCTATGTCTTTCTTTTTGCAAAATTGTGATGGAATAAAAAAAAAACACTCTTAGATCTTTCCAATGATATATTTGTCAAGATTAAATTAGTTTAGCATAGGTTATTATCGGTTTAATAGTTAAGTAAGCACTTTAGGCCCACCTTCTTTAGACCGGAGACAGTTATTAATGTGTCTTATCTCAGGCTCTCCCAATTTAGCGGTTGCTTTTCTGAAATTGAACCCAAAATATTAAACCTTGATGATGTATGCGGTCGACCAACGTGACTTCTGGAGAACGCACTCGAAAACCTGTTCGAGACGTGTCCGGCGGATCTGGCACGAATGGCCACTCAAACTGTACAGTCAATATGTACGCCCCCAACATAAATTACACATTAAATTAATTACAAAGTTGTTAAAATGCTAAAAACAAAGTTGTGACTGTTGAGTTAGCGCTACATGCTAATTAATGCTATAGGCTATGCTAACGTTTAGGCTGAAATTCTACTACTGATGTTCAGTTATGTTTTGCAGGTCCATACTGGAAAAGAAACCCCACAAACGTCCATTAACAATCTCCAAATAGTTGTTTCTCAAAATCTGTAGTGGCGGTTTCCCGGACGAGGATTAGACTAGTCCTAGACTAAAATAAATATAAGAGCTGTTCAAACCAAAAACAACTTGCACTGACATATCTTAGAAAACATCAGTGTCCTTTGTTTTGCCTCAAAATGCACACAGGTAATACTTTAGTAAGGCATGTTTGTTAATACTAGTTATATTTCCGAATTAAACTGAGGCCTAGTCCTGGTTTAAGATAATCCCTGTCCGGGAAACCACCCCTTAAGGTCAGTTTACTAATGTGAAGTGGCGGCTTGTGACTACTCATTCGAGGGGCACAAATTCAAAATATGTGTTCGGAGTGTCATGTTTTTTGCTTGTGTTTTCAAAATATGTGTTTGTTGCGTCATGTGAACCTTGTGCATCACGTGTTTTGTCAAAATAAGTGCCTGCTGCACACGCGTCAAAACTATTTATGATAAAGGAGACGCTCACATTCATAAAATATACGCAAGACACTCCCTTAACAGTAAACTCTGATTACGCATGAGATTATGTGAGCATCTGGCAAACCAAGCATCTCTTTTATCATAAACCCTTTAGACACATCTGCAGCAGGCACTTATTTTGACAAGACACGTGATGCACATAGGATCACTCGACGCGCATATTTTGAAATGACCAACCACACACGATGGGCTGCATACACTCCCTAAAGGATTACTAGGAACACCATACTAATACTGTGTTTGACCCCCTTTTGCCTTCAGAACTGCTTTAATTCTACGTGACATTCATTCAACAAGATGCAGAAAGCATTCTTCAGAAATGTTGGCCCATATTGATAGGATAGCATCTTGCAGTTGATGGAGATTTGTGGGATGCACATCCAGGGCACGGAGCTCCCGTTCCACCACATACCAAAGATGCTCTATTAGGTTGAGATCTGGTGACTGTGGGGGCCATTTTATTACAGTGAACTCATTCTCATGTTTAAGAAACCAGTTTGAAATGATTCAAGCTTTGTGACATGGTGCATTATCCTGCTGGAAGTAGCCATTAGAGGATGGATACATGGTGGTCATAAAGGGATGGACATGCTCAGAAACAATGCTCAGGTAGGCCGTGGCATTCAAACGATGCCCAATTGGCACTAAGGGGCCTAAAGCGTGCCAAGAAAACATCCCCACACCATTACACCACCAGCCTGCACATTGGTAATAAGGCATGATGGATCCATGTTCTCATTCTGTTTATGCCAAATTCTGACTATACCATCTGAATGTCTCAACAAAAATCTAAACTCATCAGACCAGGCAACATTTTTCCAGTCTTCAATTGTCCAATTTTGGTGAGCTTGTGCAAATTGTAGCCTCTTTCCTATTTGTAGTGGAGATGAGTGGCACCCGGTGGGGTCTTCTGCTGTTGTAGCCCATCTGCCTCAAGATTGTGCGTGTTGTGGCTTCAACAATGTTTTGCTGCATACATCGGTTGTAACGAGTGGTTATTTTAGTCAAAGTTGCTCTTCTATCAGCTTGAATCAGTCGGTCCATTCCCCTCTGACCTCTAGCATCAACAAAGGCATTTTTGCCCACAGGACTGCTGCATACTGGATGTTTTTCCCTTTTCACACCATTCTTTGTAAACCCTAGAAATGGTTGTGCGTGAAAATCCCAGTAACTGAGCAGATTGTGAAATACTCAGACCGGCCCGTCTGGCACCAACAACCATGCCACGCTCAAAATAGCTTAAATCACCTTTCTTTCCCATTCTGACATTCAGTTTGGAGTTCAGGAGATTGTCTTGACCAGGACCACACCCCTAAATGCATTAAAGCAACTGCCATTTGATTGGATGATTAGATAATTGCATTAATGAGAAATTGAAAATGTGTTCCTAATAATCCTTTAGGTGAGTATACATCGAGCGCCCTCGAAAAAACAAGTCACCGGCCGCCACTGCTAATGTGAGCTACTGGCATGAGACGCAGAGCAAAGCAATCAGAGCAGAGCTCAACATTATTATTCATGAACCTGGACATGTAAAAAATTTCACTTAATAAAGGTACATACTACTAGCCTGGTTAGCCAGACCTACATCAAGATGTAAGGTCTGGCAACTCTTCACACAAACGGCTCAATGCAAGGGGCGGGATATAAGGTTGTCCCTCAAAATGCCTCTGCACGCAATAGGATAGCGCTATGACCAATCAGAGCAACGAAGAAGGTGACGTAGTTACCGTAACCAGTCGGCAAAACTCCAAACACATCTTTCTAGCTTAAAAAGGACTTCAGTGGGGTTATTTGCTCTTCTCTCAAAGAAAAACATAAGTCTAAGTCCTCCAGAGTCGCGGCCAAAGCCGCTTCAAAAGAAAGCTGTTCTTCAGCAGCAGCAGCCATTCTTTGTTTTTAAGTAGGAACCGTCGTAGCTATGTCGTCATCATGTTAAGCCCGCCCCACAGACGCTACACACGATGTGATTGGCCTGACCAAATTTTGGTTTTTGGAGCTTTTAAGTGTATTGTGAGTGCCTAGACTAAACCCTGGCAGCAAATATATTTTGCGGCCGCTAGGGTGCGTCTAGATTTCTAGGCTAACATACTACATTCTATGTAAATATAAAATAACTATTTAACATATTATTTCAATGCACTCTTTGCACCCTTAATAGAGAATATGTCATGTAAATGTCATGTAAATCTCCAATGGTATTTCAACTGTGGAAAGTTACAGAAACATTTTCTGGAATTAAATGAAATTTGGATAATAAAAATGTAAGAGATACAAAAAAGATTTTAATGACATGACAGTTTATAACTCTACTGATTCTGAATAATATTAGACAAATTGCAGAAATTCATGGCCCTTGGTATTGCTAGGTCATAAAAAACGTAAACGTATCCATATTGGATGTCTCTTTGTGAGGTCAATGTAAATGATCAAATATCAGTAACATGCTAAATTTATTTTTAGAACGCTGTTGTAATTGCAAATTCTGAAAGAAGAAACGAATGTAAAAGCATCTAAACCCGCATCTAAAGCTTAAAGCCTACGCCTTCTCCATTACTACAGCGGCTGCGCGTAAAAACACATCGAGTTCCCTAGCTAGACAGCATTTTGTCGTCCCGTTCAAAATGTTTAGTCAACGCCCAAAAATGCTGTCTAGGTAGGGGTCGCGCTAGGTTTCGACACGTGTCCCGCGTCTGCTGTGGATGGGAATGTATCCCAGCATGCTTGACAGTCAGCGACATGAACAGGGAAGGATGGTGAAGCTAAGATGGCAGCGCTGCTAGAGGTGCTGTCTTTACAGGGTCAAGAAAAACACCAGGATCAAACGCCAAGCACGGACGTCAGCTCACGCATTTGATTCCTTTCACGTCGTGCCTTTGAACATGCAAGCTCGGTTCGGCCTGATCGCTTGCAGTCGAGGAAATAAAGGCTGAATTCGGATCCGGGGGAAGCGCATAATTTCGCATTTGCAGCAGAGCGGCTAACCGTCAACGTCGTTGCATCGCAGGCGCAGATTGATCGGAGTTACTCGGATGTAATCCGCCGGGGGTTTTGCGCGTTTGCGGATCGGATATATGGAGCCCGTTTGTCACTTTTAGCTCTGCCGATTGACATTGTAATCCAATATATGCGTTGTTCCCCTAAACGATGATGTGTGCTGCTGCGGCAGCGGGTGCCGGTGGGATCCTGTCCACCTCATCCCACTCCATGGGGCTGGGTGTCAGGGTCATTCCTGGGGCTGGAAGCGATTTCGGAACGATTGGATCAGGGATGGGCTCTTGTCCCGTTATGGGGGCTCGGTCGGATTGTCGGAGTCGTTACCAGCTTCTTCTCTCAGGGCGAGCGCTGGCGGAGAGGTACCGGAGGATTTACACCACTGCGATCAACGACAAAGAGCAAGGGCTTAACCTCGGGAGGTGGGTGTCGTTTAACAACCCGGTTCGGGATAAGAACCCGAACCGTGAGGGCACGCGACTTGGGTGTGTTTGTAAACAAAACGTTCTCGATTCATTGGGTTCAAACCCGAGTTCGTTTGAGCCAAAACAGCAGTGGTTAGCTAGCGGCTAACTTCCTTAGCGAGATCGCATTAGCGGGTAAAGCTAAACATTTGTTTGGTTCCGTTCAGCTCAGTTTTATTATTTTGCTATTTATAGTTCAGTTTGTATTTCTTTATTTGAGCACGTTTTAATTCCGCTGTCACAGATATGTCCACTGTAACAGATTTGCTGAGACACCTTGCACAAGCAACCCATGAGATGTAAGTTAGCCATAGAGAGCAGATGGTTTGAATCATTTAACGTAGTAAACGCCGTGAACGAGTTTGATCACACATTTAATCCTTCTAGATTCAGCTGTTGTTATTATTATTTGGCTTTAAAGTAAATGCAAGATATCTTCCACGCTATATTTAGGCGTATACATGTGTTATGCAAATAAGAATGAATGTAAACAACAAACCATTCATCTCAAATTTGTTTTATGACTAGATTTTAAACGGTGTAAGGCTTCTAAAATATCCAGACATGGCCCAGGGTGCATTATCCATCTTGTTCGACAAATACTAGCATATATAGGGAGGTTATTGATAGTCTAGTCAGCCACTTCATTTATTCAGCAATATATAAATCTGTCAATACATCAATATATTTTCATATGGGCATCTCGTTTAGATCGAGTGGGCTTGGTTCTGTTGTGCCTTACGTCACCCTGCTGTAGTTGGAGAGAAGCGCACATAACAATGACGTGCTGTCTCTCAGGAGTCTCCATTAGCAGTGTGGTACTGGTGTCGTCATTGGCCCAGTATTTTACATAGACGTTATCTGTACATTAGTTGGTTTAAGTTAGAGTGGTGTTTGTAATAATGTTTACTTCCACCGTGCACGAGTGACGTCAGCAGGGTTAACGGCATGCAAAGCAGCGAAAACCTCTCCCAACCTCCAGGCAGCCTCTCTGCTTTCACTTTTCAAAGTATTTAATCGTTCATAATCCATTCCATTGTGTGCATTGGTAACTATATAAGGATCCTCTTAATAATGGATTCCGGTGGCCTTCTTGTTCTGTAAGAGAGATTTGCTAGTTCTCTAGTGCCCATTGGCAAACCCTGTTTATGATTCATATTAGTAGTTTCTATTTAAGCAAATTAAAATGTAAAAGGCCATCATTTTTGTTTATTGCAGAGTTGGCTGCACATTTTCAGATTTAAAATTGCTTCTGAAATATGTGCCTATTAAAGTGCATGTTTACATTTGTTTTTTTTACGGAACACAGCCGAAAGATATGAGTAATATGTATTAATGCCGCCTCTTCTCATACAATGACAATTCATAGTAACCACACACACCAAAGAAAAAGCATTGTCTAAAAATAGGCGTACAGTCAACTTGATTTCATATATGGTCTGGTGTTCACACAGCTATTATATTGCTCAAGAAGACTTTTTATAGGAGATGCTGGACGTAGTTATAAAAATCCCCTTTCAGTGTTTTACAGTAAAAATGAATAGCATGCATCTTTGGGATGGTGTGAGAGTGAGTACACGATGCCAAGAGTTTCATTTTTAGCTGAACTGTTGATTTTTACTTGGCAAAATACTATGAAAATAATATTATTTTCATTTCTTGTTGCTTAAACAGCAAGACCCCATGAAACAAACAATCTTCAATCTTTTCCAGGGGAAAGAAACCTTTGAGCAAGAAGAAGCTGAAAAGGCGCCAAAAAGTCAAATCAAAAGTGAAAACAAGAACAAAGGTAAGACTCTAAATTCATTGTTTCATTTTTGTTTGCACTGAATTGAATGAGTTTCAGTTTCATTTTTATATTGGAAGTTAAAAGACGACATACTCTTCTGCATTAGATGTTTAAAATAATTCTAGATTGTGTAATTTTTTATTAAGATAATTGACATATAAATAGGTTTATACTAGCGATTTTAATTGCAAACCCATTGCTGCATATGATGTAGGCTTGGTTTTTTACCTCTTACCATTCCTGAAAAAGGCTAAAATGCCTAAAAAGCACACAAATTGTTGCTGCTGGGTTAAAACTTTACAATAACAGTCATCATAATATAACTATAATTTGATATAACGGCTTATGGGTCATAATGTTAATGTGTCGTTTATGTTTAAAGGTTAGTTTACAGTGTGCAATATAACATGTGTTCATGTTTTACGTGTAAAAACACATTATTTTTCACACAATTTACTTATCTGTATAGCGCTGTTTTCACTGTCCTAAAAACAGGCTGATGTCTTCCTTCTTCTATGAAGTCCCTCCTTCAGAAATACGTATCGAGTTCTGATTGTGTAGCTTGTTTAGTGTGTTATGATTCGACATTAGCTCAGCTTAGCAGAGCTGTTTGATCCAAAGCTGCGACTAACGTACTATTCCTGTGGGCGGAGTTTAGTCAAAAACTCTTATATTGACATCATTCAACCAGGAAATACAGGCCTGTACACACTAAATAAAGTTTGAAACATTGGATCAGAAAAAACGTGACCTTTAAATTTCTTGCCAGGTGATTGTAGTCTTTTGAGTAGAGAAGATGCAAGTAAACAATACTGATGCTTTGATCTATTGGCCGTAGATTGGTATCTGTCGATCATCGCAATAAATGACTCGATCAGTACTCGCTTAATTCCCCAATCTCATAAACCAATTATTTGATTAACTTTTGTCATCTTAGTGCTCCTGAATGCAATTTATTATTACACCGTGCCAAACCCATTGGAGCGCGCCAGTCCTAATATGCAGCACAACGCCTCTTTTATATATACAGTACAGGCCAAAAGTTTGGACACACTCCCTCGTTCTTTATTTATACATTATTCCATATAACATAATAATAATAAACTCATCCAAACTATGGCATAGCACAAAAATGCAACTTTGGAAATTATGTTGGTGACGAAAAGCATGCAAAATAAACCAAAACTCTGTTATATTTTATTATTGGAAGTGCAGTCACCCCTTTGCCTAGAAATTGTTGAACCATGTATGTGTGCAGGGTTTCCCGCAGAAAATGTGTTAGTTAAGGTGGTAGGGTTGTTCCGGTGGGCGGACCGGGGGCGTGGCAATCAAAGGGGCGGGGCGTGCGCGTCATGATGAAAATATTTTTATTTAAAACACCCAAATTAAACTCAATTTTGAAGAATCTATGACAGAGAATGAACACATACTAGATTATTAATTAATTAAATGTTTTATCAACAGGCTAGTTATCCTCCAGACAGTGAGATCATGTCTTTCTCTCATTTCGGCCATGTTGCGCATGCCCGCTCGCGGTGTGAAGCGCTTCCACGCTATTCTCCGAGATGCACTTGACAGCCTTTTGTGCAGCAAATTTTTTTTTTTGGGCAACCTAGTTAAGGTGGTAGGGTATCCCAGCTTAGGTGGGCCGCCCGAACTGAAAAGTGCTGCGGGAAACCCTGGCGTGTCATTTTTTTTAAGAAGCTTCTTACATTTTCAATTTTGGATGAATTTTAAAGAGTATAGAAGGAGTTCATATTTAATCTGGGCTCTTATTGGCTGCTTTTTCTTCAATATTCAGTGTAAGTCATCTATTTCAAAAATAATATTTTAAAATAAAATGTAAGTTTTCTAATAATAAACATTAATCTGATTGGCACAGGTATATTTTTGTCTACAAAAGTAATTTTAAGCATTTAACCATACACCTTCAGCTTAAATACTTTTTAAGATCATAGTTAACATTTTAGTCAAGTGTGTCCAAACTTTTGGCCTGTGCTGTGTGTATGTGTGTGTGTATATATATATATATAATATAAATGAACAAATAAAAAAATGAGTAAACTACTGCCCCACCCCGATACTATCGTGTATCGGTGATCTCACAGGCTGACATTAGGATGATCTCTAAATGGGGCATATCGCCCAACACTAGCTTGCATGTCAGCTTGAAGAATCAGTATCGGGCATTGGTATCGGCCGATCATGCCAACAAAAATCCTTTTAAGAGCATCCCTAGTAAACAAATACATATTAAAAATGTTGGGAGTGGCGGGGTCACGATTGGCTGTTGCTTGGCGACTCATGTGTTACATGTTTCCATGACAACAGCTTCCTCAAGCTCCTCCGCTGAGCACTTATACCTTAGCTGGCAGCAGGGTTTGTCTCACTATCGAGTATGTGGCTTATAACAATGCTCAGAAAATGGGCAAAGACCCAGAATGTCTTAAATTGGATATTGTGTATTGTCTTCCCATGTGTGAGGGCAATGTCTGATTGTGTTTGGATATCCTTTCCCAGGCACTCTGTTTTCCCTAGTGGATGTGAGTGCTTCACAGGCAGGGGTACGAGAGAATAATGTGATTGTAGATAGTGTGGGGGGGATATGCAGTAAAAATCCTCCACTGTAAAACCCAGCTGGATAAGGAGAAAGAGCTCACTTATATTTTTCCTCTTTCTCTGCCACATCCTTAAAAGGAACTCTGTGCCTTTGTTTGCTCATAAACAAATGGGTGGAGTTTCTTCAGTAAGGAGATCGCTCGAAGACATACTGCTCAAATGTCTTTGCATTTGTTTGATGAATTTAAGGAACTTGAGTTAGTTTTTCCCACCTCTGATTTGAAATATTAACATGATCTGAGATATGAAAGAAACGCAAGTGTTATCAGGTCTCTCTCTTGAAAGCTGGATGGCTGATAAAAGTGTTTGATGTTGTTTGCAAAAGTGGATAACGTTAGTGTATGACAGACACGCGCATCTGTATCTAAAATAAAACCGAAAGGAGATCGACAGAAGTGATTGACGTTTGGACTTCTCATTACATTACCATGATGTTTACATTACGCATTAAGCAGACGCTTTCATATAGAGATTTATAAAGTGTGGAAGGAAAGCGTGAAAATTTGTCATTACGTGCATCTTTTTTATATGTGCAATTTTTTTTAATAGTATATTGTATATAATAATAATAATAATAATATAGGTCATGTATGATAATATATAATTCAGTACACAGTATAATATAAAATATAATCATGTTAATTTTATATATAAACATTATTATAAACATTATAATCATAGCCTAGTATTTGATTATATCGTACATGATTATTGCGTAGGAATGGTTTTAGTTTTTCTTGAATATTTGCATACATTTAGAAGTAATTTTGATACGAAAGTTTTTGTTAAATCACAATTTGTTCATGAAAACATCTGTACGCACATCTCACGCACAAATATGTGCGTACGAATGTTTAATGAACGAGACCCCTTGTTTTTAAAACGGTTCAATTTTATTATCTAATGTTAGTTCAATTTGTTTCCAGGGTTCAATGCTAAGGATTTTTTTTTGCTGGCAAGGTTGGGCCAATGGTTCAGATTTTTAGGTTCCCCATCACAAAAAAGCACTACAATATAAAAGGCATGATTGTTGTTTTTATTGTTTTTGACCCATATAACCTTAATAAATATGGTTATGACACCAAAAACTACTAGCCTAGCTCATATATATTTCTAATATTGAGATGTGACTTTATGTGTGTGTGTGTGTGCGCTTTGAATGTGTGTACACCACTGTTCTATATAAATGACTGGATTGCGCATGACGTCACAATTGAATTTGTGAAGCCACAGCGCCGCCATGTTGGTATACCCAAACATTCTATTAAATCAATGTATGTTATCAGATTTTAATGATAAAATATCACTTTACAAGACTTCGTTTTTATATCTGAAGTTACCCTGTACATTATTACAACACAAACGTCCTAAGCACAGGGCTCCAGACTGCCCCCAAATGGTGGCATTTTGCCCCTAAAATTTGAGTGTGTGCCACTGAATTTTACATCCAGTTGCACATGTGCAACCAGTAAATTTGACCTTTTTTTCCAAAAGTGCACAATAAAATGTGACACTGAATTTGAAACAGCACATTGTACTTTCTGCATCTATCATTAAAGTATTTATTAGTAATACAGTGGAAATTAGTAGAAATGTGAATATTTGGTTAGCATGTTGATTTACGGTGTGTGCCCCTAAAATTTCTGGTTGCGCCCCTAAAATTTTCAGTTGGGGGCCACTGTGCTCCTAGTGAAAAAAGTTAGTCTGGAGCCCTGAAGCATTAGGGGTGGCACGGTTCACCAAACCCTCGATTCAGTTCGTATTACGGTTTAATGGCCTCGGTTCTGTATGGTTCTTGTTGTTATTTTTTCGTTTAATTTTTAACACTCCAGAAATATATTATCTTATTAATGTAGTAATTATCCATAATTTAGGATACAGTATTAAAAAAGTTATATCATGTAATCATGCACAAACTGAATTTGACTTTATGCACATTATACAGGGCACGAGGCTACATAAATTGCGCATGCCATGAACCGTCGAACCGTGCGACACACACACGCTCCAAACCGAGACAAGCCAACCGAACGGTTTGGATTTTTTTCATGAACCGTGTCTTCCCTACTTCTCACCTTTTTCTACCCATAAAGCTTTGCACAAATTATTATGGGAATTATGATGTTTGATTTAATTATTGATCTAATGTGATATACCGTGCACAATTTTTTCAATCAGTCCTGAGCAAATATTCAGTATTCAGTATTGACATCAAAGTAAAGAAGGATAATTTATAGATCCACGTAGGACCTACACCGTAGGCTGTGTGTAGCTCTGCATAGCCTGACCCGAACCTCACCAAAAATGTAACAATGCGTCCTACTACATGGACCCCAAACACTGCAATTGGTCCGCTAGAACCCCTCCCAGGGTTTCCCGCAGCATATTTCAGTTAAGGTGGCCCGCCCAAGCTTGGAAACCCTACCGCCTTAACTAGGTCGTCCAAAAAAAATAGCGCGTACGCGCATCACACCGTGAGCGGGGACGCGCGCCACACGGCAGGAATGAGAAAGACATTGTCTGGACCGTCACTGTCTGTAGGATAACTAGCCAGTTGATAAAACATCTCGGAGAATAGCGCAGACGCGCTTCACACCGCGAGCGTGCACGCGGACCACACAGCCAAAATGAGATAAGACGTGGTCCGTCATGTCTGGAGGATAGCCAGTTGATAAAACGCGTGTCCGTGAGAACTGTAAGTGGACTTATGGTTTGGGTTTATTTAAGCCTGTTATTGTATTAGTCTATAGTTTTTGCAAATTTAAAGTAAGTTAGCTGGTGATTTTGTTGTTTGAGCAAACTGCTAAGGTTTCACGTGCCTGTTAGATATAATTGTTGAGCGCTCTTGCTCACTTTATTTATGTGCATTATTTACATGCTACAGTAGTTACACTCCTTTAAAATAATGTCATTAATAGTGGGAAATAATCAGTTTGTACAATCTTCGAGCTATCTATCATTGTTCGACAGACTTTCTACAACATCTGCTTCAGTTTGTGTTTATTAACCCTTTAGTTTCACTTTATCATGCAGCTATTCCCGTTAGAAGTAAAAACATTTATTCCATTAATAATCTAGTATGTGTTCATTTTTTGTCAAAATTAAGTTTTATTTGAGTGTTTTAAAAATAAATATTTTATTTATTTATTTTATTAAAATATTTTAATTTTCATCATGACGCATACGCCCCGCCCCTTTGATTGCCACGCCCTCGGCCCCGCTCACCCACCCAACCCTACCACCTTAACTAACAAATTTTCCTGTCTCCCGTCGCATTTCCTCGTAACACATGTCCACTTGCGATGGTAAAAACAAAGAAAGGCCAAGTTGAGGAGTCATATAGAATATATAGAAGTTGCTGTCTATTTACCTCCATCACTGCTGATGCTTCAACATCATGCACATCATGCTGCTTCTTTGGCTTTGCCCTAATACTGTGTATTCACCATGACATGCCCGGTGTGGACATTGCCTTAATCTTAATTGCCTTTAATTAATCTGTGGCACAATTTCCTCACCAGCACATCACTGAGTACGCTTTGTTTACTTATATTTTGACATTTAAATCTTTTTTATTTGACATTTTAATATTTGAAAACGTTTAAAGAAAGTGAAGACTGTGACCTTTATTCTATTGCTAGTCAGAGAGCTCAAGATTAGATGAAAAATTTTGGTATGTGTGAGATCCATCAGAAACCCAGTTGTTTTGTCTTAGCTAGCGGGATATTGCTTTAACCAGACTGTTCTTTGCACACGGGTAGGGAATTACAGGAAGTCCATTAGGCTATGAGCCATGACTAAGATATGTGTGGCCACCTAATGACTACAGAGGTGGGGTTGGCGTCTGACGTCACTAGGTCTAAAAATGAATGACCTTCTCTATTATATCATTCTTAAAATGTATGTGTGTGTGTGTATGTATATGTATATGCACGTTTCATATATGTATATATTTAATATAAATTCATTAGGTTTTTAAGCTTTACACATGATGTAATATGTATACATTCATGTATTCATACATTCATATAACATATGCTTACACACATTCACAATTATAATGCACATTTGCATTTGAATAAATGTAACTGCGGTGACATAGTAGTTTGGAGATACACTGCCCACACCAATATATTAGTTCAAACTAAATGAAAGTTTTACTCTTAATATTACAGCTATTCTGGTTAGTCTTACATGTGGCACCTTATCAATAATATCAGTTTTACCCAGGCTCATAGATAATGGAGGTGTGGTTATTCTTTGTCGCAAGTACCTTATCCCCTAAGGCCTGTAGTACTACTGTACATGTATTTGAGACCACTGCCTTTTACCACAGGTTTTCCACTTTTTGTGTATACCTCCCTAATTTTCCTCCTTATGTCTCCTTGCAGGCAGAGGTTCTCGATGGGGCCTTTCCAGTGCCGGACATCAAACTCCACAGCAACCCCTCTGCATTCAACGTCTACTGTAATGTGCGGCACTGTGTGCTTGACTGGCAGCAGAAGGAGGCCACGTTGGCCCTGGCCTCACGCAATTCTGTGCAGAGCGGAGACTCGGACAGTGAGGAAGAGGAAGAATGCCGTGAACCCGCTGTCAAACTGCCGAAGGTATGAAAAGCTGTTTTTGTACACCTAAAAACAAAATCAAAACGTTGTGACAGGTGCGTAATAGCACCCCTATATGATCAAGGTCAGTCATATTTTGTTAAGATATCATTTGTAACATGAAAAGATAACAAAGAGGCACTCATAGAATAAAAACTATTTTGTAGCATCACAAAACAGAACTGGCATGAGAACACTCCCTCCGTTCGAAACCGTGTACTACTATACTATGTAATAGGCAAAATCAGTATGCTTAATGAATGGTATGTCCGAAAGCTCAGTATTCAGAAAACGATACGTGAGAATTTAGTTATTAGGGATAAGATGTCTTGCTCAAGGGCACCTCAGTCGTGAGACTCGAATCAACGACCTTCGGTTACAAACCTGACTCTCTAACCATTATGTAAAAAATGACAAAAGTTAAAGAAATAAAAAATACCAGAAGACAGTGAATTGAACGTGTCTTTACAAAAGTAAATGATGAATACAAGAAATGTTTTAAGGGGCAATGAATGAACCTGTCAATTTTATTGTTTTATACTGTTGTCTGAGGTCTACTTATAATATTTGCGTGGTTTTTACATTCAAAAACATCAAAGGCAATAAGTAATACGCTATTTTGTAACATGGATTAGTGGCTGTCTGGAGAAATGGTTCGTTTGAAGGGGTGGGCCGCATTAAAGACCTGGACGTAAACGGCCACTGCTATGATTGGACAGCTTCATGCCCCGTCATTACATGTGGGCAAATGTTTTAAAAACATTAATGTGTAAAAATAGCAGCCGAACACAAATATGTTTGAGCCACAAAAGATTTTGGGTGCTAAAGATGATACACATAAATGACAATACGTAGAGTAAAGTAGAAACAAAACTTTAAACTCGATGTGACTAAATTACCGTATACAACACAGTAGGCGAGCATCAGAATCTAAACTGCGGCTGATAAATCCTTATCAATAACTTTGTATATTTCTATTGTGCTTGTGAGGTTGCGCTTACATACACGTAACGTTACATACCACAGTTATATGATAAAAAAAGCTTTGTTGAGTGTTTGACCTTTCAAACGCGACTTGCCTAAATAACCGTATACAACACAGCGCGCATCAGAATCTAAATCACGGCTGGTAAGTCATTTTTTATCACTAACTTTGTATATTTCTACCGTTATATTACAGTCGTATTGTTAAGTGTTGCACCTTAATTAATCGTTTAATATTTTTAGTAAATTAAAACAGTCAAACATACGTATTTAGACACGGATGTTACAAAAGGGACATATCAAGCGATCTCTTACTAACCAATGGTAATACGCAGTAACTTAAATAAAGTAAAATGTTTTACTTACTATGTATACTTTTGTGTCATTCCTGCCAGAACCAATATTAGTGGTGCTTTTAATCACAGTCTCTCTGCAAATCCAGCATCGACTTGTGGCTTCTTTAGAAATGAATCGGCAGTACACAAAGTAAACAAACACTTTCCACGCCAGCTGGAACTTCTTTAAAAACAAACTTTAACCACGCATTCCTAATGTTATGATCTGAGTCTCCGAGTTAAGGTTATACAGAGGCTGTGTTCTTCCCATAGACGGTTCTTCCACAACCGAACAATAAGTTTCCATGGGTACTCATAACAGATCACCGCGTCAAAATAAAAGTCTCTCAGTAAAAATGTATTTAAAAGTCATTTTGGTTACATTTGGCAATGTTTAAAGACATGTTTACTGATTGTTCAGACACTGCATGGTTTGATTTACCCCTGGCCCACACGTGTGTTAGCGAAGCTGTGGGCGGGGCTACAAAAGTGGTCGTTGAATTTGGGTTTGCAGGAGGTGTTTAAATTCTAATCTGACGTCACATTTCAGCACATTCCTGAATCGCCTGTTTTCTTGGCTTGGTGCCAAAAACTGTTATATTTCAGTAAGGAGGATGTTTTCAGTTCTGAAGCTTGCAGGATGTGCATTTTAGTATGTTGACATCTTATATAACAGAATATCAATGTAGGGTTGGGCAATATTGACCAAAATTCATTTCCTAGTAACTTTTGGATTAATGGGTATTTACAATAAATATCTCTGTAATTTCCACTAAGTGAAAAAAATGTTTACATGAAAGTCAAAGACTTGTGTGAGATGTCACAACTACCTTTATCAGAATAGCATATTGATATGATAATAAAATTCAAATATGGGGTTTTCCTCCCTGTTTGAAATATACAGCCCAACATGCAACTTCATTGGAAATCTTAGTGTACATTTCTGGAAGTGCTTCTGTTGCAAAGGAGTCTCACACTGTACCGATATAAACGCTTTTGTCTCATCCTGTATGTCACTGGGAAAAAATACTGATATATTAACAAAACTCAATATACTGCCCAGCCCCAACCGAAAGTACTATTTAAAAAAAATAAAAATCAGTACGTACTTTCACAATACTTGAAAGACAGTCTTGTCTTGTGTGATCCACATGCGTTTGCCCTCAATGAACCTGTTATGTGAAACGGCAACACCTCATTAAAAGCCATTTAAAACATCTTTCACATCCAGTAGTTTATTTTTTGGAAGTAAAGCGCATCACTGCTATATAATTCTTCTCGGCACAACGCTGTTGCTATAGTAATGGATTTTCTCCTGATTTACTGGAGAGAAATGGCCAGTGATTCAGATCAGGTCTGTTCTGCTGTGTAATGGTGGCTTTATACTGAACAAGTTGAATGATTCATTTAATTTCGTTTGGCATAAATATTACTTGACTTATTGTCTTTGAGACTAAAGTGCTGGTTCGGGAAGTAAGTAAAATTTATTTACCCTAACATATTAAACATTCAAAGCTGAGCTAGCAGGAGTTTTGAGGTTATTAAAGGATGGTATATGCTTCTGTTGAATAGCCAAATCCCTAGTGACATACTATAATACCCATAACCCTGATCCACCAGTCAAGGAGCTTGCTGTTATGAAAGCACGAATCATGGCTGACTGACTCAGCATTTACTGCCCAGTACATTTACCATTGTGCGTGACCAGTGACGTTATTAAATCAATTCTTTTACATTCTCAATAAGCTTGTTTAAATATTTTGTAATGCAATTTTGATATCTTCGATTTTGTACTTGATATTGTGATTCATCTAAGAGCTGGTTGGATTCACAGCTTTTTATTAAGGCCTAAAATATAGTAAAATCACTGTATCTCACAGACTTTTGTGGTTTATTGCATTTTATAAAGGTCATCAACTACATTAGGATAAAAGATACCAATGTATGGGAGAGGGGGGCACAACCTAACCCTTTTTTGGTTTTGGCTCAATCATTCAAATATTTGAGATTGATTCATTATATTTTTATACAAGCAACACACACATCTCTGCTACAAATGAACATTTGAAGTTTGTTTCTAGTACTTACTATTCTTGGACAATTACACCAAACGCGACAGAAGTGCAAACGTTACAACTTACCCCATAGGAGGGGTTAATTGTAACAGGCAGGGGGTTAGTTGTAACACTTGATAAAAATTAAGTTTGCAGGCAAACATTTCAATACTATTTTGTCTATATACTTGAAGTGAATATTGTTTATATATCTGTCTATAATAGACAGCTATCCACACTGTATTCATTCATCCAGCCCTTTTCTAACAATACTTCAATTATAAATGGATACAAATGTCTAAATATGTGAGAAAAAGCAGCACAATTATGACAAAACATTTTTTTTATATGTGACCCAGTCTGTAATAACCATACTACAGTTTTAAAATCAAATTCTTAGAAAATGAGCATCAAAGACTAATTTAGCCATTCATTAATTTCATTATGATTTCAATCTTTGACGTGACCTTTTTCAATCAAGATTAAAGATATAAACAAAAATAAATTTAACACATGATTTTTGATAAGACAGGCATATTTATTTTATTGGCAGCTAGCAATCATTAGTGTGTAGCCTATTAGAAACAACGGCAAGAATTACGCTAACGTTAGCGGTTTTCATATCGTAAGTGCTGAGGGGTTACAACTAACGTTACAATGAACCCCGCTGGGTCAAAATATTTTCAAGCCCACCAAAATAGTTGCTAAGAGCTGCAGACAGATTTTAATACGATGCTATGTTTTAGTCAACAAGACACCGATTAATATAACATAGCATTGGATTTGGTATCTTACAGACCCAACTTAGAAACCGAAAAAAACATATGATGAAAAAATGTATTCTACATGCCACCAAAACACTCGTTCATCAATAACTCTTTGGAAAAACATTAAACATTTCCAATAATTTTCGGGAGATACCAGAAAAATACCAGAAAAACAAAACGGCCAACCTTGTGCAATAATGTAAACAATGCGTGTTACAACTAACCCCATGTTAGTTTTTGCCCCGCGCACCCCTGCATTTTCAACATAATTCACAAACAGTACAGAAAATGTGTCTGTTCCAATATCTGTTACTAGCCTTGCCTGTTTGGACTGTGATATTTTTTATGTAAATGTTTCTAAAATTCAGTTTGCTATCATAAAAATTGCACTATATCATATAAATCTTGATTATGTCAGCCATCCCAGTCTCCAAATATTGGCTTTAAAAAAAGCTCAGATCAGCTTATAGTAAAGATGCATGCGTCACCTCAAATGTATGTTTTTCTGCCCCACAGATTATTGGTATTGGACTGTGTGGAGTTTTTGAGCTCATCAAAGAGACGCGCTTTTCACACCCGTCACTGTGCTTACGGAGCCTTCAGGCCCTTCTTGATATGCTACAGGGCCAACAACCTGAGAGCTTTCAGACTGAACCTCCAGATGTGCTCGGTGAGACACAACTCTTGCATATGGTCACACATACACACACATACCATTCAAATGTTTAGGGTAACTTACTCATTTTTTATTATTATTTTAAAGTGTGGAAATAAATCCATAAACTCATGTAACTATGGGAATAATGGTATAACTAAAATATAGTCACTCTTTGCAGACTATTGATGTTTTATCAGCCAGCTTTTAAAGATCCCACCAAGTTTTGGAGGATTTTTTGTCTATGCTGGGCCCTTATTGGCTACTTGTTCTTCAATATTTGGTCAAAGTTATCTATTTTAAGTGTAAAGTGCTTGCACAATTATATATATATATATTTTTAAAAAACGAATTAAAAACATTAAGGTGTGTCTTAATAATCTCAACGTTAATAAGATTGTGAAATACAGTTTCTAGGCTAAATACAGGCCCTAAACTTTTGAATGATAGTGTAAGTGTCACACTTTACTCATGACCTGTTGTGTCCTGGCAGAGTCTCTTTTCCACCTTCTGCTGGAGACAACGGTGCGAAGTACAGGGATGAATGATTCCACGGGTCAGACCTTGACGGCATTGTCCTGCGCCTGTCTCTTTAGTCTGGTTGTGTCCTGGGGAGACACTGGTAAAACCCTACAGGCGGTGTCTGCCATCCTCACTAACAATGGCAGCCATGCATGTCAAACCATTCAGGTAAGACATTCGTTCTTTTTACATTTAAATAGGCTTTTAAGTTTCTAGAAAAATACGATATTCCTTCAACAAATGTCAATAAATGTTTGATAAATAGGTCATAATAAGGAGTCAAATTGTCCTTTTTTAAATATTTTTTATAGAAGTAAAGTAAAAACAAACCATCCGTCTCCATTGACTTTGTATTGCGAGAGGCTGCCTACTTGTCATTTTTTGCTTATAACAAAAAGAGAATAATGCCTAAAAGCTGTTGTGTGACAGGGTGTACAGCTAACAAGCCAAAAAACCCAGAAATAAGTTTTTATAAGCTGTCAACCCCTACAAAAACGAGCATTTAAAGACACAAAAGTGGATTCAGGCAACTTTTCATAGTACTACTATTATTAGAAATACACCCACTGGAGGGAAACGTAGTCAGCGATCCACTTTTGTGTCTTTAAACGATTGTTTTTTGGGTCGACAGCTTAAAAACGTATTTTTTGGGTTATTTAGCTTGTTAGCTTTATGCTATGTACACACCAAATGCGGGGCATCGCATTACTCGCTCTATATTGCTCGCTGGATTTAACTTCGTACATATGCAAATTTTTCGCTCAAGTTGAATATTTTCAACTTGGGCGAAGACACGTTTGAGGCGAATAGCGCGTGTTTTCGGGTTAAACCTGCCGCCCATATCGCGTCATTCGCATCGTCCCACGCGAGGAGGCATCTGATCGCGTCTTTGCATTGACTTTGTTTGTAATCTACTCGCGCAAATCGTTGAACTCGCGTCTGGTGTAAACCCACAGTTACACCTTGTCACACAGCAGCTTTTAGGCATTATTCTGTTTTTGTTATAAGCCAGAAATGACTATGAGGCAGCCTCACGTAATACAAAGTCAACAGAGACACTTGGATTGTTTCCCCCCGGTGGGCGTGGTTTTCAAATTAGCATAACTGCGCTCTGTCTCTATGCCTGGGTTGCGTATGTGTGGGGCGGATCTATCAACAGAAGGTCCAGATTTTATTGGGGTAGGGGCGTGTTTGTTTAGGTGATTTCAGATGTCAACATTGGCTTTCAGAGATCGTGCACCCTGCCTTTAAAAGAATTAAAAAAAAATACAATATGAGGACATAAATATAAGCCACTGTTCATCTAAAGGCAGGACAACAACACATCTCCAGCATGCACAAGGTTAAACCACGGCATATGGTGGTCAGCAATTGAATTGCCTGAAAATTACAAATCCCTCCGATTTCCCATCTTTATGTTATTACTCTATCAATGCAAAGTCCCTCAGCCAATTACACCTTAGACTTCTGCCATCTGCATGATTAGCATCTCTCGGTCAATTCTTGCCTACTTAAAGGCCCCACAAGGCTGTCTGACAATATCACACAATGATAGACGCGATAAAAGCGTAGTTCAGTTGTAGTTGCCAAGGTAACTTCAACCTAATTGGAGCATGAATAATGTGCATAGCTTGGGTAAAAGTGTGATATTTCAGCTGTTGTGATATTAGATTATGGTCATTTGAATAAATTGCTGTATGTGTTCTCATCTTGTGGTTTGAAGGGCTTGGCGTTATACTGTAACTTGACATCTTAAAATTTCTTAGCCTTTATGATATTCATACATTCATCTCCATATTCATGTGTTTGTCGTAAAATGGCTTTAATGAACATATTAGAGGGATGATTTAGATGATCAGAAGTCTAAATTAAATCATGTAAAGAGACAATGTGATTAAATCAGAGAAACATCTCACTTTATGACACAATTCCTTGGGGTGTTAGTTTGTGGTTCCTCACACATCACACTCATTTCAAACTGCAAACTCAACGGTTGATTAAGTCAAGTCTGTAAGTGAGTCATTAGACTGATTCAAGCTGATGACAAATAAGTTTGCAGCTGTTCTTTCATTCATTTTAAACTATTCATAAAGACCACAGAGTATTTTTGTTTTGTGTTTGTCTGCATTAAAGGAATAGTTCAACCCAAAATAAAAATGAGCTCATGTTTAACTCATCTTCAAGCCGTAGTAGGTTCATATGACTTTTAACCTTCAGCTAAACACAGATTAGTTATAATATTATAAATAATTTTCTCTTTTTAGTTTTATAATGGCACCACTTTAAAGCTTTAAAAAACATTCAATTAATACAGTTATTAAATGTCTTTTGAGAAAAAACAATGGGTTTTTCGTAAGGAAACATTTATATTTCAAACTTTATAAGCTACAGCCATACATGTGTTCATGAGAGAGTTAAGGTCAGGGAGAAGACTCACATCTTCGCCTGACATTACAAAAACATTTAATATTTTGTTATAGTAGTTTCTTCAACGAGAAACCCCAGACTGATCTTCCCGTCCTCAAAATGTTGTGGGCGGGGCTAAGATCGGCTGGCACCCAGGCTAACCAGATGCAACTAAGCAAATAAATTGCGCTATTCGTATGCAGTTGGACACATTTTAAGTTAACTCGCGTAAAATTCAGATGTAAATGCGCTCAATTTGCTGGCTCAAGTTAGCTTGTAGTCTTAATATGTGTATATATCAGTCCCTTCAGAAAAACGAGATTATGCGATCACATGATTAAATGCATAATCAGCCAATGTCCGCATATTTATGCAGAGGCAGCATTTTTTTCAAACACGGCGCACTTTGAACGCATAAATTGCTGATTTTCTTGCATGATTTCATAATCCCTGCATTTTCATAGCAAAAAGTCACATATATCTTAGCAGAAATTTGAAAAATGTTGCATTTACTTTACACGAGCGCAGCCATCTCCCGTTGCCATGGGAACATTGTGAAGTGCCGTAATCACGCGACCGCAGTTTTTGCAAGTTTCTGCAGTTTTTGCAAAGTCCTGCAATTTCATTGCATAAAATAGCATAAATATCCTGCATATTCCAACGCATTTTTTAGGAAAATGTGCCGAAATGATAAAGGATTTTTGCCTGCAACAGTCACAAAAAAACTATGCATTTTTCTGGAAGGACTGCTAGTTTAAATTGAGCAAAGAGTGTTTTTTACAACTTTGTAAAATATTGTCCAACTTCCTCTCTCACATTTTTCTTCCTGTTTCTCTAAGAGGCTGTTTACACTTGGCATTAACATGCGTTTTTGTTGATCGGATCACAAGTGGATGACGTTAATGCCAGGTGTAAACGGTGTTCAAAACGTTTTGAGCTCGTCCACTTTCGACCACTTTCAACCACATCCAGAGGTAGTCGAAACCACTTTTGATCGGATCGCTTTGGAGTTGCGGAACGCATATGTGGTTGAATGTGTTAGAACAGCCACACGCGACCGCCTTCTCTCCGCCCATTTATCTAATCTGAGGTATTAAACACAAGTTTTACGTCTTTTCTGACTTCTGGCGTAAACAGACGGTGAACAGCGCTATTTTTAGCCTTTCATTGATAAAAATAAAGCTTCTGATCTCCGTAGTTTCGTTTTGAAAGCGTGTGAAAGTTGCGCGATCCTATTTCATCAATTGCGCTGAAAATTCCGAGAAAGCTCTTACATACACACATACAAAACTCTGTGCAGCATGTTTATTTACTAAACAAGCAGTGGACTCCGACATAATATTAGTTTGCGTCCATATAAACTCATAATTACTCCCGCTCGCGTTTGAATGACAGCAGAGAGACTCGCCCACCGTCTCACAGACCACCCCCTCACAGTAATCAGGACAAAAGCGGTGGAAAGTGGAAAAAAGAGACGGATTTAAATACCAGGTGTAAACGTAATGTGTCTCTCTCGTCCACTTGTGATCCGATTGATGAAAACACATCTTAATACCAAGTGTAAACAGCCCCTTAAAGTAAGAAGATGTGTTGTACAGCTCCGCGTGTCAAATTACAGCGGCGATGATTTAGACCTCCATTGTTGTTTCGCATTTCTGCCTCCGCTCACTACGTCGTAATTACATCACTACTAGAGCAAGATCCTTAACGTAGCGTGAATATCCGCCAAAGTTTAGATTTTTTTAAATTTGCGCGAATCGCGCATGTTGAAAAATCGGAACTTTGACATCAGTTGTCGGAATCACAGGATGTCTATCGCAACTTTGCCTTGACTTTGATGTAAATCTCTTGCGCTTGAAGCTTTATTCGCATCTGGAATGAACGCACCATTAGAAGGATCTCTTGATAGAAATGCAATATAATATACATAACAAGAAAATGTATGACATAAAACATTCTAAAACTTAACATTTTAATTAAACAAAATATATTAAATTATATAACATGTTGTTTGTTAGTAACCTTATTTTTATGAGGTTTAATTACACAGAATTTATGCTAAATTAATATATTTTATAATGTGTCATAAAACTGGGTCCTCTAGTTTGAGAACCACTGCTATAGAGCGTGTTTTGTCCCTACGTGTCTCGGACGATGAAATGTTTGTCCTGTGGTGGCTATAGTAGCTTTTCGAAAGGGAGGGGTAAGCTATGAACTGAGCTGTTGGTTGCAATTCACAATCCCACAGCTAGATGCTGCTAATAATCTACACAATGGACCTTTAATGAAATAATTCATACAAGTTTAAGTTCATTCAAGTTTGAATATTCTTTTAATAAAGGAACCAATTCCGATAAATGTTACTAGGATATATATAAGTCCAGCCTCAGGGTAATGTGAACCGTGCAGTCCTCTGACCCGACTCGTGTATTTGTGCACTCTTATAGGTTCCGACAATCCTGAACGCTCTCCAGCGCAGTGTGCAGGCAGTGCTGGTGGGAAAAATCCAGATTCAGGACTGGTTCGGGAACGGCATCAAGCGAGCTGCCCTAATGAACAAATGGGTTCTGAAGGAGGTGAACATCGATGAAGACGAACACTGTCTTCTTCAAACAGATGGTTCTTTCCTCTACCTGCTCTGCAAGGATGGTCTCTACAAAGTGGGCTCAGGTTACAGCGGGACCGTCAGGGTGAGGTCAACAGCTGTTTATTAGCATCCCAATGGGAAAAATATTTTCATTTCGGTGTATAAGACTAAATTATTGTTTGTGCTTTAATAAGGCTGTCAGTATTAATTGAATTTCTATTGATTTGTGATGTCATGGCTACGTTTTAATGCTTACTCTGTAGATTGTTTGTCTGCGTTTATGTGTGACCTAATGAAAGTATTGATTCCAGGGCCACGTGTACAACTCCACATCACGTATCAGAAACCGTAAGGATAAGAGGTCGTGGCTGGGATTTGCTCAGGTATTGACCTTTTTAATGAGAATTAATGAGGTTTGTCTTTGGGGTCATATTAACTGACTAAGCTCCTGTCAAAGAGTTGTGCACAATTTAAAATTTATTTTAGGATGCCAGTTTAAATTCACTTAGCAAACAAATTGCTAGTTTGTAAATTGTATTCAGTAAGATTTAACATGGAATGGAATTAAGCATAAGCATAATTTACAGGACTATTTGTACATAAAAAATTAAACATAAACGTTATTATACACGCCATATTTACATTACTTCATTTTATGGACAATGGTGGACTAACACTACATTTTCAAGAATGGTCAGGTAGATTCTTAGTGTCAATATTTATTCCTCTAAAACATTTTTTGGGGGTGTTTTGTGCTTCTCTATGGTGAAATAAAATTGGTTTTAATGGTTGTGTTAATTGGTGTAGACAGTATTATTAACTAGAAGTAGTTTTCAGCCATTGAACTGCCGTCAACAGTAACAATGTCTTGAGGCCATTGAATGAAAATTTGTTGTGGCACTTTGCTTTACAGGGTTGTTTGCTATATCGAGACATAAACAGTCACAGCATGTCGGCCATTAAGATCAACCCAGAGACCCTGGAGCAGGAGGGCACCATCACAATGCCTGGTACAAAAACATATTTTGTGCTGTAGCTTATAAAGCAACCGATTAACCTGTGCGTATTTGTAGAAATATCGGTTTTACAGATTTCATGAAATCACTTAGCAAACATTTTTGCTTGCTTTTAATGTGTTTCCTGATAAAGGTGTATAGCAAGATTTTTGGGTACAGCATTAAATTGAAATGTTTTCATCCATTTTTTTCTTTATTAAATGTGTCACAGCTAATAGGCACGACAGACTATTCAAAAATGGTCGTATGATTTGTATCTAACCTTGAATATCTGTATTTAGCCGTGTTTACTTATGTTACATATCTTAATATGAGGTGTAAACAGGATTCTAGGTTTGACAAGCCTCACAATTAACCCCTCTGAAAATGAACTACAATATGTAAATGTAAACAGATGGAGATAAAAGCAGTTCTGTTTCTGAAGGGTGTGTGTTTCACATTGTCTCATTATTTCAATTTCTATCTCTCTCTTTTCTTTCTCAGGTCTTCAAGCAGATGGGCAGAACATTGTATTCACCGATGGAGAATATATTAATCAAATTGCAGCCTGCAAAGATGTAAGTTGTTTTATTCATTGACATTCACACCAAAGTCTTTTCTGATGGACAAAGTCGTCCTTTTCTAAAATCGCCCGAGCTGCCTTTGCGTTTGAATCGTGGCTCCAAAAAGTAGGCAGCTTGATTTTGCCGCCCCCTAAAATGTCTTGTTTGTAAGACAGCATAACATGTGCCATTTATATAATACCAGAATGCTTAAAAATAGCTAAATCTGCTGTATTAAGTTTGCCAGACCAGTAGGTGGCGATGTTACCTTGTAAAGAAACATTGCAAGACTGCGCACATACACATTTGTCTATAGATTGATTAATTATAAGCAATCAAGATGGCGGAAGCATTGAGCAGTTTTGTTTCGATGGATGACGAGTGGCCGAAGTGACCGTGGACTATAAAAAATCTAAAACTTTGTTGGAGAAAAGTTTTTAACTTTTTGTGCAGCACAAACACAATGCTGTAGTCCGTCATTGTTGTTTTGGTTATATTCGCGCACACCTGTCAAATGAATGTGCATGACGCCACCGTATCTCAGGTTTATGTTTACGCAGTACACACAAAGATGACAAGCGTCGTTATGCCCTTTAAAACCCTGTTAAATCTTTGTATTTTCAGGAACACAAAACACTTTGATCACTTTTCATCAAAACAGATTAAAGTATCTACTAAATGTACCAGTGTAATGTAAATTTTTGTCCCATCGCTAGGTATGCTACACATACTTTTGTAGCATATATAAAAACATTGCAGAAATGCAAAGAGAGAGAGGACTTCGTTGGCTTTTTCCAACCCAATGGCCACATTTTCCCCCTGCTGCTATGTTCATTAAACAGCTGGCAGGAAATATCAGAGTCATTATTATCCCCTGCGTCTCATAAAAAACATGATCTGTGCCTATTTTCTCAAGTGGTGTGATTGTGGCTGTCAGTGGCACCTGATCTCCTTTGTCTCAGCCGCTTTCAACCCTGCTGTTAGTGTTTGTGTGTGTGTGTAAAACCTGTGCAGATGGAGAAGGGCTACTGCACTGGACGTGGGCATTCTCTCATATTAATCCCAATGCCTTGCAGCAGTGTGATAAAGGGGTTAAGATATTCACACATCTGCCTTTGAGATGTATTTTTGCATACATGAAAGATGATAAGATAAAGAATAAAAGGGTGAAGGTTAATGAGGGAAGTTGTGAATCAATCTACCATTCACCAGCAGAACGCGTTTTCAGCGTGGCTTAAAACAATATAACTCCAATAAGGTTCCTCACTTGAACCGTGTGTTGGTTTACGGATGGAAGTCGCAGACCTGCCAACCTGTACGCATTTTGCGTAGCAGGTACTCATTTTGACCTCAAAGTACGGTGGTACGATTTGTCACTCTAAACTACGCAAAAACCTGATGACGCCCTTTGCCGCGCGAAGTACTCAAAAGAAGCAACAGAAAAAAGAAAAATATGTCCAATCATAGCACTGGGCTCATCCACCACATAGAAAGTGGGGATGATTGACAAGTCTTATGGCCAATCAGTAACAAGAGTCTGCTATCGATGGAATCACAAAATCCAGCGTGATGATCTCCTTCCTCCACCCGCAGTTTCTGACCATCTTTTTCAACGGAGAGTCAAGACGTCTGACCCGCTAAGGTAAACTGGTCAGGGTGGATGTGCAAATAATGAAATAATGCATTAGCTTAATCCTTTGAAGTCGACTGTCGCGCGGGCTCCGTTTCATAACGTGCACTTGACCGCAAGATGCGCTAACATTACTTCTGATTTGTAAATGAGCATCATTTATAATTGAGCGCTTACGAAAAAGTACCATGATTTTACCATGGGGAGAGCATCCAGTTATAGTCAAATAAAAACGTAAAGTTCACTCTCAGTGAAGGGAATCCACCTGACATCCGAATGAAGCGGATTAAATGCGTTCTGAAATAACGCGCTCTTGATAATTGTCAATAAAATAAAACGTCATATACAAACCACATCAAATAAAGTTTTATAAATGGAGAATATCTCGTGTCTCGAGCGCCCACGTGATAGGTGCCTATGCCGTACTGTACTGCACTGTAAACAAAGCTACAATAAATTACAGACAGACACACAGTTAACAGCACTACTGTCACAGTTATGGTTGAATTTAAAGCAGTGTTAACTCTAAAATACTGACTTAAAGGTATAGTTAACTTAAAACATGTAATTCAGTCATAGTTTACATAACAGAACAGACCATCCAAACATTTATGAGTTTCTTTATTGTGTGATACACAAATTATTTTAAAGAGTGTTGATAACCACAGTGTCTGGTGCCCACTCCATTGTATTTTTTGCTAGTCAGGGAAAAACAACAATGTTTTTCTCAATTTGTGTTGTGTGTGTTTCACTCAAGAAAGAAATCATGAAGGTTGGACACAATATGAGGTTGAGTAAATGATAACAGAATGTAATTTGTGGGTTAACCATCTCCCACTATTTAACAGTAATATCACTTTTAACAGTGTTTGTGCAGACATGCTAAACTTTGGAGAATACAGTATTTAACATTAATAATGTTATTAATCACCATGTAAGGCAAATTTAGTTAAACATGATTTTATTTATATTTATAATTATTTTTAAAGCAGATTATGGCAGGATGGGGAAAAAAGTGAGTGCAATGTGCAGCATGTTACCTTGAAAGTTACCAAAAGGTGTGTGTGCGTGCATGTGCGCGTGCATGTGTTAAATTATATGTTAAATACCCGTGTTCTGTCCTTTCGGCCGATGCTACTGTACTCAAAAAAAAATTCCAAGGTTGGCAGGTCTGGAAGTGCTACAATAAACACGCACATAGGCGCATTATGCTCAATTGCTTCACATTTTGCATCTAAAACCACACGGAAAACTTGATTGTGCCGCTTTCCTTCTTCATTTCAAAGCGCTTGGGCGCTCCATAGCGTCTGCTGTTGTTAAGTAACCTAAACATTGCTTGACGTTATGAGCACCCACTGGCAGAAAAAGATGAATATGTTGTTAATAAACTTATATTGATCCTCATTTACATTTTATATTTTAAAATATATGTATGCGTTATATATAAGCCTATATGCATAAATGCGCGCTTGTCCGCATGCGCGCCCACACACACATTCTATAACCACTTTGGTGAATTGGTGCATTTCCATTGCTAGTCCTAAACTTGTTCTGGCCCTACAAATGATAATAGATATGTGATGCTTTAATGACTTGCCCATGGACCATTTCCTAAAAGTAAAAACTATTGACATGCACCACTCTTTTAAACGACTATAGCAGCCCATCTTAGGTGCTTGATAACTGTGCATTTATAATTAAACCTTAGGCTGTACCAGAGATGAATGGGACATCATACAAATGTACATTTCCTAGAAAGCAATAGCTTTCGTGATGATAAATGGTTGTGTAAATGTTATAGGATGGCTTTGTGGTGCGGATATACGCCACCAGCTCAGATCCGGCCCTACAGCAAGAACTGCAGCTCAAACTGGCAAGGAAGTGTCTTCATGCCTGTGGCATCTCCCTCTTTGACCTAGAGAAGGACCTTCATATCATCAGTAAGATTAATGCTTAAGAGATCACACATTTATGAATGTACATCAATGTTTAAGTGAAAATGGTGATAACCATGATTTGTGTTTATGTCCTCAGGCACTGGGTTTGATGAGGAAGCTGCTTTGATTGGAGCCGGCAGAGAGTTTGCTTTGATGAGAACAGCATCTGGAAAGGTAGTCTGTCTGTCTCTTTCTCTCGTACAGTAATACAGTAATAAATGAATACTGCAATACCATACTTTTATACAAAAGGTAGGATTTCCAGGCACATTATGGCAACTGTTTTAACCTGGAGGTTGCAAAAAGTAATAGCGGGGGAAAACTTCTGTTTTTAGCGGGTGTATAAAATACTTATAGCAGTGATCTTCCTGTTGCTAGATGAATTTCTGAACGAGAGCATCAGCTTGCACATGGTTATCAGGGCTTGCCTAAATGCAATTCCGTATTTCCCTGAAAATAAAGCGGTGTCTGTAACAGAAGAGTGAATTAGAAACCCATTTACAGAGCTTTCATTAACAGAAATGGCATCATTAATTGAATTGGAAGAGTCACTGATTGGCATGGCAACAGACATGGACCTGAAACAAAGGTTTATTGAGAAGCCACTGGCTGGTGGATTTTTGGATATCTGTTTATCTTGACTATGAGTAACAAAGGGGCTGTTTACACTTGGTATTAAGATGTGTTTTCGTCGATCGTATCACAAGTGGACGAGAGCGACACATCACGTTTACACCTGGTATTTAAATCCATCTCTTTTGTCCACTTTCGCAAATTATGGTCATTTAAAAGTACCTGCATCAATAAAACTTAATGCTACGAGTGAGCGAGCGCCCTGTGATAAGATGGCCGCTAAAATGCGGACGTTCCACTCAATTGGCCAGCAGCGAGGGCGAGACATCTAGCCTTTATACATATCTATGGGTAAAACATTGTGCTCAGTACCTCAGATTAGATAATTGGGTGCAGAGAAGCTGGTCTGTGTGGCTGTTGAAACACATACATGCGAGTTTACACTACAAAGTCGTCTTTAGCATCTTCCACTTGTGATCCTTTCGACGAAAACACATTTTGATGCCAAGTGTAAACAGCCTCTAAGTGATATATCTCTGTGAGACTAGGATTAGTCCATTTTCTTAAAAGAAAAATCCAGATAATTTACTCACCACCATGTCATCCAAAATGTTGATGTCTTTCTTTGTTCAGTTGAGAAGAAATTATGTTTTTTGAGGAACAGTAGTTTTTCAACGTAGTTTCAAAGGACTCTAAACGATCCCAAACGAGGCATAAGGGTCTTATCTAGCGAAACAATTGTCATTTTTGACAATAAAAATAACAAATATGCACTTTTAAACCACAACTTTTTGTCTAGGTCCGGTCCAGCGCGACCTAACGTAAATGCGTAGTGACGTAGGGAGGTCACGTGTTACATATATAAAACTCACATTTGCGGACCATTGTAAACAATAAGCTGCCACAAAGACATTAATTAGTATCAGTTGACAAACAACAACGTAGGAACGGTCCTCTTTCAAGACGCTTGTAAACACTGGGGCGGAGTTTCGCGTTCGTCCTCTGTGACCTCTTGACGTCATGACGTATTGCGTGGGGTCAGCTGGCGCATCACGACCAGATCTACATGATGAGAAGTTGTGGTTTAAAAGTGTATATTTGTTATTTTTATTGTCAAAAATGACCATCGTTTCGCTAGATAAGACCCTTATGCCTCGTTTGGGATCGTTTATAGTCCTTTGAAACTCCGTTGAAAAAAAACTGTTAAGTGTTGAGTTAAGTGTTAAATGTTGGGCTCTATTAAAGTCCATTAAAATGAGAAAAATCCTGCAATGTTTTCCTCAAAAAACATAATTTCTTCACGACTGAACAAAGAAAGACATCAACATTTTGGATGACATGGTGGTAAGTAAATTATCTGGATTTTTCTTTTAAGAAAATGGAATATTCCTTTAAGATCAAATGTAAAACCACTAGAGATGAAACTGTTTAAAATTTTTTACCTCATGTTTATAGTAGCCAAAATCACCATGATTATCAATATTATCATAGTTTTGTGAACAATTTCTGGAAATGTGAAAAAGTACTGATGCAAAACAAATTTAAAATTGATTTTAAATGTAAGTGCACTTATGTTCAAATAAACATCAAATTAATCATGACACATTAATGTTCATCTAGTTTAGATCAAACACAAGTGAGTTAATCAGGTTTTCATATAAACACAGGACAAATCCGCAAGTCATCTGCGTATGTTGTGAGAAATCGGGTGTACCTTATGACCCAGGAGTAAGCTGCACGACACCTACACTCGCGAAAGAAACAAACTGAGCTTTAAACTCATCAGATCACATCATTAAATGGTAAATTAATAGAAATGAATAGTCCACACAGCTAGATTTCCCTAAATGTGAACATTTTTCATTACAAACACATGGGAGCAGACGTGAATGAATGTGTTTTTCTCACATTATTGCTTAAATTCATACTATCCATATTCATACAATATAGTACCTACTGTATTAGCGGTCGATGAGTAGGTACTTCATCTAATTCAGTACCTACTGTCACACTATATGATTTTTCACACAGCCAAAGTCTTTTTAAGGAAGTCACGTCACTGCGCCGACATATTTGCACCATCTCCAGGTCTTCAATTTTTTTTTTAGGCTACTTAAAATATATATTTTTAAGTTTTTCTTTCAATAAAATGAACACATAATCACTCTACAATTAACTGAATTAAATAATTATCTAAACTTATCTGAAGCTTTCAGAAGCAAAATTCTTTGCACCTGTAAACTAATGTTAACCTATTGTTCAGAGGTTGTAAGTATTTAAAATAAAAAAGTTCTTCGTGATCTTTATTTAAAGCAAAAGAATCGTGATTCTCATTTTAAACAGAATCGTGCAGCTCTACCTGCGAGTATGTGTGGGTTTACAGGAGGTGTAGCAGACAGACAAGGCTTGTGTCTGTGGTGTTAAAGCTACAGCCCTCCCAATGGCAGCAGAAGAGCAGGCCGCGCACATGCTTAAATAACTGGAAGTAATTTGATTATTTTAGCCTTTCAGTCGAGCGCAGAGGCACTTTGACTGTCAGTGAGGCCAAAGCGGAGAGAATGGTGTTTATTAACATGTGATTGTAGAGCTGATGTGCTACGGAGTTGTGGGCACGTCCCAAAAAGAACACTTAACATCACCAATTGCAAATAAAAAATGGCTTTGGGATGTAAATATATAAATTTTAAAAATAGTACAACAATGCTCTCATTTTCACGGAGGGCTTGTGAGTCTGTTCTCATGAGATACCACTGCTGTGGGTTTATCATCCAGTAAGACTAAACTCACTCTTCTTATCTGGAGATTATTCAGTCCAGTAAGCAGTAAAAACGGCACTGGAAAAGTTTTCTCTGCCTCACATGGCTGTCAAGCTTGTTGAATTACAGGAGGACATTGAGTTCTTGGCCAACATGCCAGCAAAAGAACCATTTACACAAAGCGTGTCAATTTTCATTTGAATTATCTTTACGTTTTATTGCACGGAGAGGGAGCGAGAGCAAGAGAGTAATGCACTACTTTCTATAAAATAATGGTGTACCCTTTAACTATTAGTATAATTGTCCATCAGACTGACAGATAATTGTTATCTGTATAATTATCTGGATAACTGATACAGTTAAAGTCAGGTTTAATTGTTGATCGGAAATACTATGTTGTTTTCCTGCAGCTTTACAGCAAAGGAACATATCAGCCAAATATAGATGTCTTTTAAATTAGCCATAATTTGATTTTAGGTCAGTAACTAATAAATATAATCACTATAGTTAGGTTGTAATTGATTTGTTGCAGGTGCCATTCATTATTTTATTAAACTAGGCCTAGTTATCCAGTTAGCATATTGTAATGAGATGAGTGGCATGGCTATATACATACTTCTATTCTTTACATGTTTCTCGTAGGGGTGGGCGATAAACTGGTAGAAATTAGGCAACCGGTAGAGATTGTGGACTATCGTCTCTATCAAAGTTACACGTCCATGTCACATTGCTGTGCGCGTGTTCAGGAAATGTAACGTCGTACACGTATTTAAGCACAGCAGTTTTAAAACAATTGAAGCCATTGAAACACAAACAACAGTGCTAAATGCACGCTGTTTCTGTGTGAGAGGAGCGCGCAAGCTGCATTTCCGCTGCTCATTAAGCTCGTGAGCATTTTTGCCGCTTTATTGGCCTTAAATTCACATATGCATCAAAAAAGTATCCTCAAAAACATTTAGGTCTTGAGAGAAAGTAAACAGTTGAAAAATGAAATGCAGGTGTAACAGTGTATTCGGTCCGTAGTGTCTTAGACAGGAGTAATTTTACTCTGTCACTCGTGTTAATCAAACAACATCGAGAAAAATCTATCACTGCTTTTAACTAAATTACTTTTCTACCTTTAATAAAATGTATAATGATATATTATCCTTATTTCATCAATGACCGTTCATCTTCAGTGAGCTTGAGCTTTGTTTGTTTTTTGTCTTTTTTATGCTTTTATACATTTTCTGTGAGAATTATGAAAATTCTATTGCATAAAATATTTTAATATCATAAAAACTTTATTAAAAGAAATAGAAAACTCTACCATGGTACATATCATTATCATGATATTAAATGAATCCTACTGTTAGGGATGGGCACGAGTAATCAATTGACCGAGATGAGTACTCGAATGTGGAATGGCCGATCGATTTGGGTTTATTATTTTTTATAATTTTTTTGTGTGTGGTTATGGCGGCATTTGGATATCTGGTTAGCGTTATAAGCGCCTGTGGTAGTAAAGACCATAGGTAAAGGTACGTGTTTGACGTCAAAGTAAGCTGCGCAGACCGTCGTATGTACCATGCATGATTCAGAAGCTTCCTATGCGCACTCGGGCCACAGCAACCCCGCCGATCCGCCGAACGTTGTGAAGCCGAACACACCTCACATCACTGAGGTACTGTGGTTTTTTCGGGTTCACACATATGGGATTAATTGTAAAAAAGGGTCGCAGGCTGGAGCCCTGCATAAGGCTCAGTTAGTGAGGCTTAAGGCGTAAAAGTGTTTTAACTAGTGTCTGGTAGTTTATTTTATCTGACAAAGATATGTCTTGGGGGCATTGCATATTTACCTGGTGGATGTATTGTAAACATTGCTGTCTTTCTCTACACTGATGCAGATATATTACACCGGAAAGTATCAGAGCCTCGGTATCAAGCAGGGTGGCCCATCGGCTGGAAAGTGGGTGGAGCTCCCAGTCACTAAATCGCCCAAGATTGTTCAGTTCTCGGTGGGCCATGACGGCTCCCACGCCTTGCTGGTGGCGGAAGACGGGAGCGTGTTTTTCACAGGCTCTGCCAGCAAAGGGGAGGACGGCGAGTCAAGTATGACATTAATTTTAGTCAACGTCTTGCACAATTGATCTGAGATGATGATCTTTTTTTATTATGCTGTTGCACACGGATGGTCAACCTCTTGTGATGGTGTCTGCTTTCAGCGAAGAGCAGGAGACAACCAAAGCCCTACAAACCCAAAAAGATGATCAAACTCGAGACCAAGACGGCAGTCTGCACGGCCTGCAATAATGGCAGCAGCAGTATTGTCACTAAAGATGGAGAGCTATACATGTTTGGCAAGGATGCCATTTACAGCGACAGTACCAGTAAGTACCACCTGCTCGAGTCCCATTAAAGATGGCAGATGGGGTATCATTTTGCTGTCAGTAGACCGTTTATCTGTCCATGATCTCCTATGAGAAACTGGTATTTATATGCATTTTGTACACACATTTAGAAAATTTCAAATTTAGACCTTTTTATTACTAAATATGGGGTCAGCGTATATTTGCTGCCGTCATGAATATTTATGTAATTTAAGTCCAACCTGCCACAAGGTTATTAGTAGATTAAGCGACCTTTTTGATCATATTCATGATATGTATTGTTATGCAAAGCATGTTCTCATGAATTAAACACCAGTGATTGAACCACAAGCGATTACTGGGTATTACATATTTTAAGACCCAGTGAAAGTATTTTTTATTAATTTTATTCACTTGTCCTGGTCAAAATTTAACTATTCTTCCCCTGTTGGATGTGGAAAAACTTAAGGCTTGGTTTTCTGGTCTTCCCAGGTCAGGTATCAGATCTGAAGGGACACTTTGTAACTCAGGTAGCCATGGGAAAAGCTCACACCTGCGTCCTGACCAAGAGTGGGGAGGTGTGGACGTTTGGAGTGAACAACAAGGGCCAGTGTGGTCGAGACACTGGGGCCATGAGCCAGGCAGGGAAAGGTGAGAACCTCTTTTCACACCAAATGGAAATTTTTGCCATTTGTGCAATAGTAAAAATTCTCTGGAATTTCCTCTGTTATACTGTGGCGCCTCACAGGAAAGTGTTTTGACATTTTTTGGATGGTTTTCTGCTGTAGCATTTGGAGTGGAGAACATGGCCACTGCTATGGATGAGGACTTAGAAGATGAGCTGGACGAGAAGGAGGAGAAGTCTATGATGTGTCAGCCGGGCATGCACAAGTGGAAGCTGGACCAGTGTATGGTGTGCACTGTGTGTGGAGACTGCACTGGGTACGGTGCTAGTTGTGTGAGCAGTGGACGACCTGACAGAGTGCCAGGAGGGTGAGTGTCACACACTCACACACACACACACACACACACACACACACACACACACACACAGAGCTGAGCTGCTAAGTTGCATGGAGGAGTGTGTAATAGGATTATCGACATCAAAGAACTGCGAGAGCAATTTCAGAGCATACTGTTCTGTATGCTTTCGAATTGCTTTAGCGCTACATTGGTGTCGTGTGCCGATTGGCCTACGCAACACAACATAAAGGGAAACACAGCTACCGTCGTCTTACAATATGACAATGCTTAGCTTTTCTGCCGTAGTAATGCATCTAATGAAGCAGTTTGGGTCTATTTGCGCTGCCGTTTCCGCTGGCACATCGATAACAACACAACAACCTTGTTTCTACTATGACGACTATTGTAAGTGAAACGTGACAAGCAAATGATGTAAACCGATTTTAGTGGTGAGCCAGATTAAGTCTTGGTGCCAATTTAGGGGAGGTTTACATTTCGCATTTTTGTGCGCACAAATTCATTATTTTGAATGTAGATGTGCGGCAAGCGCGCTCAAATAGAGAGTGAAGGGCTCATTTTACTTCCGCGTAAGGCCATCGAGGCCCTCTAGCCTATACGCTTCGCTT
The DNA here is from genome assembly GCF_030506205.2 of Paramisgurnus dabryanus. NCBI lineage: Eukaryota > Metazoa > Chordata > Actinopteri > Cypriniformes > Cobitidae > Paramisgurnus > Paramisgurnus dabryanus. The sequence goes on from NC_133351.1 coordinate 30,804,502, forward strand.
TGTTTTTACTGTCTTGAGTGGAAATTGTATGAGGAAATGCGGGGTTCTAGCAGACCAATCACAGCGCTTGCGCTCCACGTAGCATTGACATGCATTTACATTTTGGGAGAGGTGCACTTCAGCCTTGTTGGATTTACACCAAATACCGCCTCTACCGCATTTGGTGTGAATCCAACATATGGTAGTTGGACGCTTGAACATTTTGAGTTTACTCGCTTCATTCGCGCATGAAATTCGAGACATTCGCGCAGAAATTTGCGTCATGGGAGGGGCTTCTGCATTTTCGCTCGCTTCCTGTAATTATGTCACTACTAGAGCAAGCTCCTGATAGGTTAATGCGCCATGATTTTCCACCAAAGTTCATATTTTTCAACTCGTGTATTTCCTACAGCAATGCTCAATTTGCGTCATTTGCGTGTCAATGATTTGCCTCATTCGCGCCGTGAGACCTCCAGACACGGGTAAACGCGTCTTTACATTGACTTTACATTGAAATAATTTGCACCAGGCGCTTTCTTTGTGTTGGATGTGAGCACAGCATTAGGCTCCTGCACAGGGTTCAAATCTCAATCGACACAGAAGTATAAAGTCCGCTTGACTCCTTTTTCCAGGTGGACAATGCCGTTGACTTGTGTCATTCATTTATCTTTCAGACAAATCTAGACGATCAATGATTGCAGCCCATTTAAACTTAGTTGTTGCATCACACTGATCCATTTCTAATAGTTTATTTGGGTATGTAATGAGTCATGTTGTATTTGATGTGTTTATGTTATCTGTCCTCTGCAGGATTTGTGGCTGTGGCTCTGGCGAGTCTGGCTGTTCGTCATGCGGCTGTTGTAAGGCCTGTGCCAGGGAGCTGGATGGTCAGGAGGCCAGACAGAGAGGAATCTTTGATGCTGTGAAGGAAATGATACCGCTGGACCTGCTCTTGGGTACTGCTTTGCAGTTATATTTAGTACAGCTCCATAACCATCCAAACAAAGCTCTTTCCTGTTTATGAGTCAATTTCATGTCATATGTTGAACTATTCTGTCTGCGTGCATGTAAAATATTCAGATTAGGGGTGGGCGGTATGACCAAAATCGTATACATCATTATGGCCATAGATTAATCACGATTAATCGCATACAAAATAAAATAGATTTTTAGCATAATATATAGATTTTGTGCAGTGTTGAATTATTATGTATATATAAATACACACACATTTATGAATGTATTTCAGAAACTTTTACATGTGTTTTTTATGTATTTATTTATATTTTTATATATTATATATACATTTAAAAATGTTTTATATATAAATAAAACATTTCTAAAATGAATATATTTATGTGTGTGTGGTTAAATATACATAATATTTACACACAGCACACACTCATATAGTACGCCAAAAATCACTTTTATTTTGTATGCGATTAATCGCGATTAATCTTTGACCAGCACAATTTTGTCCATAATAATAATAAAAATGTAGTCTTTTTTATTCACTTAATAACTATTGTAATATTTCCAATGCATTTATTAGACTGCGCCCACTATTTATACTACGAAAAGTCACAGAATAATGCATAATTATTGGTCGAGCATTGCATTAGCAGAGCCAAGGTCATTGGTTTCATCCCCAGGGACCACACATACTGAAAACAGTGTACAGCTTGAATGCACTGTACATCGTTTTGTATCAAAGCATCTACCAAATGCAAAAATGTCCCCGTTGACGCATATATCATCATACCGCACAGCTCTAGTTATGGTCATCAGTCACTGGCTGCTTTGCCATTGTTGCGTTTGTAAATTTGCCCAGTAAATCGTTACTTTGTGTTAGCTGTGTCGTGTTCATCTCTCTGCTTTTGTCTCGCATTGCATCTCATGCTCATCATTCATCTGCTGTGTTGTCTCTCGTTTGTCTCCTCCTTTGGCCCCGCCCATGCTGGACCTCTGTTGTTTTAGCTGTACCTGTCCCTCCTCCCCCAGGCGTCAATATCGAAGAGCACATCCAGATTCGACAGGAGGAGAAGAGGCAGCGTGTCAATCGCCGACACAGGCTGGAAGAGGGCCGAGGTATGCCGCTTACATGGCCCGAACCCAGAAAAAACAGCCCGCTTGGGTGTCACACAGTCATCCTACCCTAACTACTATATGTTTTGATAGCATAACGATGCTGTATGTAGTTTTTATGTGAAATTAGGGCTGGGTGATGTAAAAATAAGCAATATAATGAATATATATACATGTCAAGTTTGGTTGAAAAATATAGAGGTTTTAATATTTAGCCCAGCCCTGATGTTACTTTCTCATTTTTAATCAAGTTTTTATGATGACAGTGTGTTAGACGTGAACTGGCTTTTCAAACACATCTGCTTGTGTCCTATTCCTCGGATAACTTACTGTTATTTACATTCTTTATAATGAGCAACTCATGCATTCTTCATACAAATTCTTTCCCTCTGGGTTTAAGGATGGTGTATTATTAAACTATTAAATAATACCACTAACCACCCACGTTCTTGTTTCTTCTGGGTGTGGGTTGCTTGTGGATGTTCCCTTCTGGCTTGTGTATCCATAATGAGCCATGTTTTAATTACCATGTTTTATTTTCCATTTGTGAGATGCTTTGCCCATGCATGTGAAAGTCTCTTTCTCCCCCCCATAGGCCCCCTTGTTTTCCCCGGCCCCCTTTTTATGAACCAGCGTGAGCAGGTGCTAGCCAGACTAAGACCCCTTCAGGCCTTTAAACTAATGCGGGAGAAACTCAAAGGTACTGCGGACTTTACTACAGACTCCACCTGGAGCCCCATAATGCCCCACTCTCCCTCCATCCAGCTGTATCCTATCACCTCTTCCAGTTTTCTGAGGGGACAATAACGTCTCTTTCTCTATGTCTTTTTGTCTCTGGTGAAAGAAAAATAATCCAGCTTTTTTCACTGCCTCTTTTTTCTCAGTATATTCGTAAAGTGGCTCTTTTGTATGATGTTTTCAGTCCTTGCATCTTAAACTGACTTGTGGTGTCATATTTTTTTTTTTTTAGAAAGTTTAAATATTTATCTTTTAGGTATAAAATAGAAATAAAAATTGATATGAATAATAGGCATGTGAACAGGCTTCTCATGACTAAATATAAATAGTAAACTTTATAATTGTTAATATTCTTCATGACGTATCCAAAGGATGCAGCCTTTTGTTTAAAGGACAAGTTCAGTATTTTACACTTAAAGCCCTGTTTTCAGATTGTTTATGATGAAATAAAACGGTTTTGACTGAAATTAAGACATATGATGCTGGCCTGAGAATTTTCGGTTTCGGTTGTATTACCCCCCCACCCTCACAATGGCTGCATAGGTGCACTGGAACAATCCTTCTTTAAATGCATTAAACTTTCGTTTACAAAGACATGAAACTCACCGAGTGGTCAGGAATGTTTACTGATATGCTCACACAAAAATCGCTGCAAAAGATGCTTTCCAACACCCGTATATTCTTCCGCTGAGAGCTTAAATAATAGACACTCCAGCCCAGTTGGTGGCGATAATCCGCCTTTGTCAATTGCAGGAATACAAACAACGTTCTCGGAGTAATACCCTACCTCACAGCACATCTAATACAAGTCAATGGAGTTGGACAAAAACTACGATAAAACACCTGTTGGAAAGCATCTTTTGCAGCGATTTTTGTGTGAGCATATCAGTGAACACCCCTGACCACTCGGTGAGTTTCACGTCTTTGTAAACGAAAGTTTAATGCATTTTAGGAAGGATTGTTCCAGTGCACCTATAAACCCATTGTAAAGGTTGGGGCTGATACAACAAACACCCCAAAATTCTCGGGCCAGCGTCATATGTCCAAATTTCAGTCAAAACCGTTCTATTTCATCATAAACAATCTGAAAGCAGGGCTTAAAAGTGTAAAATACCGAACTTGTCCTTTAAGAAATCCATCCTTCACAAATTAAATCCAAACGGCTCCAGGATGATAAACAAAGGTCTTCTGAGGGTAATCCGCGCAGTGTTGTTGTAGAAATATCCATATTTAAAACTTTATTAACGAAAATAACTACCTTCCGGTAGCGCCGCCATCTTAGACTCCTCTGTATTCAGGAGAGAGTATTAGCGTAGTGTACGCACTTTTCTTAGTGACGTATGACAAATTCGGAGGGCGGGGGCACAGAGCAGCAGCAGAGTAGCCTCCGTAGGCTGCGTAAACTCTCATCCTGAATGCAGAAGCGACTAAGATGGCGGCGCTACCGGAAGTTATTTATTTTAGTTTATAAAGTTTTAAATATGGATATTTCTACAACAACACCGTGCGGATTACCCTCAGAAGACCTTTGTTTATCATCCTGGAGCCATTTGGATTTATTTTGTGAAAGATGGACGCACTTTTTTGGACTTGAAGGTCGTGGACCCCGTAACATTACATTTAATCAACTGAAAGATCTAAAACATTTTCTAAAATATCCGAAAATGTGTTTGTCTGAAAAACGATGGACATATGCAACCCGGACAGCTTGGGGGTGAGTAAATCATGGGTTTAATATCATTTTTGGCCAAACTATCCCTTTAAAGGCAGGATAGGCAGGAAATGTCGTTCGTTATCGAATCAAACAAAATATATTTTAAACTTTACCAGTATCGATATGCTAGCTTAATAGTGAGAACTAAAAGCCATCCTATTTGTTTATATTTATAGTGATAAAGTAAGGTGTATTATTACATGTGATTGTGATATGATGTTACTACATGCACCGCGCTCCTTCCTCTCCGCTCGTCTGAGGTAAATGCTTCTCCCAGCAGAGCCTGTCAGCGTCGCGCGTTCATGTGTTTTGGGGGCGTGGCTTTTGAAGAAACCCAGAAGGGAGGGGGGGAGTGAATGGAAAAATGAGTCGTGAGAGGTCTACAGACACTCGATTTTTAAACACTCTCTTTTTCAGAGTACTTACATTTAACTTATGTATTGGTATATAAAGACAGTTTAAACAAATTTGTAAAAAAGTTTCTTTTAGATAATTCCTGCCTTTAACATGTAAATCACCGGCGCTTGCCGCCTCTACCGCGTCTGGTGTAAACGCAGCATTAGACTTAAACCTGCCTACTCTGCCTTTAATGTTTTTTAATGTAGCCATTGCTTTATTACAGCTATGCAAACTTTGCATTCTCTCAAAATAACTTGTGATGTGTTACTTGGAATGCAAAAAGTATCGAAAGAGTCCCATGTATTCTGGCCACAATTTGGTCCAACTTACCCACACAAAAAATAATAATAGGCACATATATATTTGTCTACTTATTTCAAGTATTTTAATCAAAGGATGCTAAAAATTATGAAAAATTTGTGACTGATACATTTTTGCTCTGTGTGCTGGAGAATTTGATGATCACCATTTTGTTCAGTGAGGAGTTAAACAAGCCCCTTTTCTTTGTTGTTTATTTTTTGGGTTTGTGCCACAAATCAATGACAGATCACTTTTATTAACCCTTGAGAGAGAAAGTGTGTGAGGATGTGTACTTGTCTCCAATTTATCTCCAAGCTATTATTCTGCTCTTCCACTGTCAAAGCATGCCAATACTTATTTTCTTTCCTACCTTTGAAACAGCAGGTCATTTTTCTTCTCCGGTTAACAGCCCTGGCCTCATCCATCTCGCCTTACTGTCCTCGTCTGTCCATCTGCTTCATCCTCACACCTCGCGCTCTGTTCTGTGTTGTAGATGGCAGCAGTGAACGCGGGGACAAAGATGCAAGTAAGATCACCACCTATCCTCCCGGGTCCGTGCGCTTTGACTGCGAGCTGCGAGCTGTGCAGGTCAGCTGTGGCTTCCATCACTCCGGTGAGTCTTTGAATACGTGACGAGATGCCATTGTTTATGATGAGCCTTCCTCACATGCATCATTATTTAAAGCGCCTGTCTTTGTTTGTAATGCTAAACCTGTTTTTTAACAGTGGTGTTAATGGAGAATGGAGATGTTTACACCTTTGGTTATGGACAGCATGGGCAACTTGGACATGGAGATGTTAATTCTAGGTAATGATAGTTTAGAGCGTTACTTTACCTAAAAATGAATCTTTGTCAGCACTTAATCATTCATTTCCAATTCCAAGCTCGTATGCTGTTGTTATTTTGTGACACTCAACAGAGTAATGTTAAATAATGTTGATGTTGACATCATATCATATTGGTTCTTGATTGTTTGATATGCAACACAACCTATCAGATTGACAAATGTACACTCTTAAACAACATGAATGCCCATCTTTTCTAACCCGTGGCACATTTGATTTGGCTCTGCACCCAGGGGGTCACCCACTCTTGTGCAGGCTCTGCCTGGCCCCAGTACTCAGGTGACAGCAGGCAGTAACCACACTGCAGTGCTTCTGATGGATGGACAGGTCTTCACCTTCGGGAGTTTCTCGGTATGTTATCCATTTACGTCCTAAACTTGTCCTCCGATCAATCAAATATTGGGCACTGGTAGATTTTATGTTGGTTGAAAACCTTATACATTCCTTGTGTTGTATCAACAGAAAGGGCAGTTAGGGCGACCCATTCTTGACATGCCCTACTGGAACGCCAAGCCTTCTCCGATGCCCAACATTGGCGCCAAGTACGGCCGCAAGGCCACATGGATCGGAGCCAGTGGTGATCAGACCTACCTTAGAATCGATGAGGCACTGATCAACTCCCATGTCCTGGCCACCTCAGAGATTTTCGCAAGCAAACACATCATTGGTACTTTCGTAAACTTTCTTGCCTTTTTACTTCTTGGCTGAGGGGAAAATTTTTGGACTTTCTCCAGAACTTGCGTTACTAATGCTGTTTATTTTTTACTTTTTTTTTTTTGGTTTGCTTTAGGTCTTGTTCCAACATCTGTTTCTGAGCCTCTTCCCTTCAAATGTCTGTTGATCAACAAACTGGATGGCAGCTGCCGCACATTCAATGACTCCGAGCAGGAGGATCTCCAGGGGTTTGGACTGTGTTTGGACCCTGTCTATGATGTCATCTGGAGGTGAGATAAACTAGATAAACTAGGTCAGCTTTCACAGACAATTAATAGTATTAAAAGTATTAAATTTACCCCCCCTGCCCAATTTTTTTTTTTAAAGCAATAGTCCCCCCCAAAAATCTGATTATTTACTCACCCTCAGGCCATCTCATATGTTGGTGACATTTTTTCTTAAGTGTAACAATAAAGAAGATATTTTGCAAAAAACGCAGTGCAAAAAGTAATCACCACGACTCCTAGTGACAAATTGGTGATAGATTGACCAATCAATTGTTTTATTTTTTTGGAAGAAATTGAGTGTACAACATTATTAGCGTTAATGCAGAGCCTCTGCTAAACATGAGCGCGATCTTGTGGTGTTTGGTGGCAGTTGGCAAGCCAGCCTCTTAGTGCCACCTATAGAGCGGAAGATTATAAGACTTTAGCATGGATTTTACAGACATGACGTATATTGTCATTTATAAAAGGGTCAGTTCTAGTCCCTCATTCTGATTGGTTGAAACACGTTCTAATCTGTAATAAAATACCCCGGTAACCCCATGGTTCAGATCGCATTACATAGCTTAAGTATCACTGTGCCACTGTTGCTACGTGCTGATTCATGAAAATAAACACCACAGTCTTTAATCATATTTTAAATTTTTTGCACAATAAATGGTGATATCCAGATAAATGTCAATAAACATTGTTGAGTTATCTCTTCGATTAAGAGAAAACGCTTCCCTGAGAAATGTTTTCCCCAATCCATATTTCCACGATTATTCCCTAGGTGGCGATCTTACCCAACTTAAACACTAACGCATTCACTCAACACTAAAAACTACACTAAAACTAAAATCTCTAACAAAAGTCCTTAAAAAAATTAATTATCTCAGCTTTTGCTCAAATTTTGAAAGGTTAACAAATGAAGGTATGATGAAAGTTTTTTTTTTTTAAAGCTGAGGGTCTGTTCTTTAATTTGATATATTTTATGTTTATTTAAAAAAGACCATTTTTCTGGAAGGCACTAAAACTGGGTGGCAACTTTTTTAAAACGCTGAAGGGGAAAGAGTCAAGCATGCTTCCAAGCTTATTGGATCCACACTTCAACATTTTCACGATATAAATGTTAATGTATAAATAAGATGTTGATTTATGAAAATAACACTACAGTCTTCAATCATATTTTCATTGTGTCTTTGCTGCGTCTGTGTTGGTTGGTAACTGCGCTCTGTTGCAGCCACACTTGATTCTGAGGAACTATTTTGTTTGGCAGAAGATAATATTTGTACTAATATAATTACAACTTATTTGTGTTTTAGTTTATGAAATCCTGCTATGCATTTGAAGTGACCATTTTATTAAAGCAATAAGCCCCGCAAAGCAATGGTGTTACAGTGCATTTTATAACATTTGCTTGTTATAAAATGCACTGGTAATTCACTGCTTCTTGGGGCTTATTGCTTTAGTTTTAGACATACGGTAGTAGAGATGCTCCGATCAGCATTTTTGGGGCCGATCACGATAACCGATCACCAAGATCATGCACTGCCGATCACCGATCAGTGCCGATCACAGAATGGCAGTGGAATGGGAATCTTTTATCTATAATCTAGCAGAGTTTGCACCATTTGTAGAAATGAAACTAACTATAAATTAGGTAAATTATTGTTTTAATAGAGAATCAAATAAATAAGCACAACAAATATTTCTTCTTGCAAAGAGAAATGTAATATGCCTTTAAAAAGGTTTATGTCTGTTAAAAGTAGTTAAAATAAAACAATTCACAACCTTTACTGTATGAATTAAATATACACGCATTCGTATGAAGTACAACAGTTCTTCACTGATGAGCAGAGAGTAATTTTATTGAGAGATGAATTAGGATACTGTAGCTTTAAGACGTGGGAGAGATCGTTCTCTTCACGTGGACTGATGACAGGCTGCTGTGTATGCGTGCGGCCGGTGTCCGCAAACAAGAGCAGCTGTGAGGAAAATGGAAGTTTAAACCTTCATAACTTTAAAACGAATGCAAGTAATAAACTTTCGTCATGAGGATGCAATTGTCCGCGATAGATATGTGTTGTATACGCTGTTTGATAGAGATGTGAAGACGCATCACGCTGAGGACCGGCGCGCGTCCTCATAGAAAATACGCATATCTCTGTAAAAGCAGAGAGAGATCCAAATCTGCACGTCACACATGAGCAACTGGTTACAAAATGCTCGCACTGTCTAAAATGGTCTCTAATTGCAGCCGCATCAGGAACGCTATGATGACAAAAGTAAACAGAAAGATCGGCTCTTGAGATCGGCAAAATTTAGCGAGTGCCGATCGTGTCATTTAATGCCGTTATTGGGCGATCACGATCAGCGGCCGATCAATCGGAGCATCCCTATACGGTAGTATGCAAAAGTTTTGGCACCCCTGACATTTTCCATGATTTGAGGCCTTTAAGTTGCCACTCTTCAGAGAGAACAACAACAACAAAGCAAGTTTCCACCTTAAATACCTTTTCCCATGATTGAATGCACCTGTCTATGAAGTTCAAGGCTTAATGAGCTCACCAAAACCAATTAGTTATTCCAATTAATGAGTGCTAAGTAGTTACAGGTATTCAAATCAACAAAATGACAGGTTTTGATGCATATTGCACATTTTCTATTATTCCAATAAACCTTATTTCACTACTATAATAATATTACTGTGTTCTTCAGATATTTGATAGATCAAAATGAAGTTGCTGATCCAACACCCAAATATGTATAAATGAAAATCATGGAAGTTGTCAGGGGTGCCCAAACCTTTGCATACGACTATCTTCTCACTTCAAGTCATCTGCTTTTTCAGGTTCCTGCCTGCCACACGTGAGATGTGTTGCTACAACGCAGTGATTGCAGATGCCCGTGTGCCACCCGCCTCTGACGTCCAGGCCCTCTGCAGTATCCTTAGTCCTGAACTGGCTCTGCCCTCAGGCTCACACGCTGCCACCACACGTTCCCATGGAGCTCTACACATCCTGGGTACAACATCTTCCTGTCACTAAATAGATGGATGGATGGATAGATAGATAACTGTGTCTCACGTGATTCTTTGATTCTGTGTGCAGGTTGTCTTGACACACTGGCTGCTATGCAGGAACTGAAGATGGGTGTGGCCAGTGCTGAGGAAGAGACCCAGGCGGTGATGAAGGTTTACTCCAAAGAGGACTACAGTGTGGTCAACCGTTTTGAGAGTAAGATTGTAAAAAATATTGGGCCGTTTTGCTTTGATTATAGTGCACATGTTGACATTTATTTCCGTCTTTTTGGTGAGATTTTGTATTGATGATAGTCTTCTAAAAATCTGTTTAACTTAAATCAACAGTACAGCCACAACAAGGCAACCTGCAGCAATAAAATTGTTATTCATTTAAATGCTCCATTTTCCTAATACGGTGGCCTGCTAACTATGCCAATTTGTTATGCTTGTGTTGCTCATTGACGTTTGTAGGTCACGGAGGAGGCTGGGGTTACTCGGCACACTCTGTAGAGGCCATCCGCTTCTGCGCAGATGCTGACATCTTGTTAGGGGGTTTGGGTCTTTTCGGTGGTAGAGGAGAGTATACGGCAAAGATCAAGGTCAGCTGCTATCCAAGCGTCTATTTAGATTTAACCCTCAACCTGTGAGTTTATTTTATTTCTTTGCATGTGATACTCTGACCTGTTATTGCCTTTGCAGTTGTTTGAACTAGGCCCAGACGGAGCAGACCATGAGACAGATGGAGACCTGTTGGCCGAGACAGATGTACTGGCGTATGACTGTGCTGCACGGTACGCTTTGAAGAAATATCACTGTGCTAAAATTGTTTAATGAGTAGCATTAAGCCCATGTAGATTTTTTAATGGCAGATGCTGATACAGTTACATACAGAGTAAATTGGCCGATAATGCACATGAACAAAAAGACATTTAATGTTTTTATGTATACAGGGAGAAATACGCCATGATGTTTGATGAGCCTGTACTCCTGCAATTGGGCTGGTGGTACGTGGCATGGGCTCGTGTGTCTGGACCCAGCAGTGACTGCGGATCCCATGGCCAGGCAACCATCACCACTGATGATGGGTACACATAAATCAACACTTGCTGTAATCAATACTAAATTATTATTATAGATAGCAGTAGATATAATGTTAAACTCTCTCTTGCAGTGTGGTCTTTCAATTCAAAAGCTCCAAGAAATCAAACAATGGTACTGATGTAAACGCCGGACAAATCCCTCAGCTCCTCTACAGGTACGTTATGATGTTGTTTGTCTTTTGCTAGGTACTTTGTGTATGAAGTGTATTGTTATTCTTACTCTTTTTGGGTCTGATTTTTTTCAGGTTACCCTCTAATGATGGTAACGCATCCAAGGGGAAACAGCAGACCAGTGAACCTGTTCACATCCTCAAGCGTTCTTTCGCCAGGACAGTCTCTGTAGTACGTGTGACCAATGACTTTCTCAGTTCATCTAAGTCAATGACAGAATGCTCATTTTTTATTGCTTACTGCCCCTGACTTTATTCCAGGTGGCCTTTCTTCTTGGTGTATTCAAACTGAACACGCCTTGATAAATAATAAGTCAGATGTTTGATTTATTTCCAATGTGTGTGTTTCTTCCCAGGACTGTTTTGAGTCTCTTTTGAGTATTTTGCACTGGAGCTGGACCACCCTGGTGTTAGGGGTGGAGGAGCTGAGAGGGTTGAAGGGTTTTCAGTACACAGCCACACTTCTGGACCTGGAGCGTCTGCGATTTGTGGGCACCTGCTGTCTGCGACTACTGCGCGTCTACATCTGTGAGATCTTCCCCATATCTGGTATTTTATCTCCTTTATCATATTTTACATTGGGAGAGGTTATATGTAACTACACAATACCTCCTGTTTACCTGTAGCTTACATGGTAAAGCATTGTGTTTGCAATGCAAAGGTCATGGATCCCAGATATCACACAGACTGAAAAAATATAGGTTGAGTGCATCGTAAGTGACTTCCACCAAATTCATTGACTTGAAGTCGACTTGTAAATGCTTTTTTATTTTTTAGCTTTTTTATTTTGATTACAAATGAAAGAGGGTTAACAAACTAAATAAATGCCAGTGACTTTCCACTCTGATTCCCAGTAACGTATATTTGCCATGCCCCATTTGGGCAGAAAATCAATGATTTTCATTGTAGGTAGCTCATTGGTCGCTGACATTGAAAAGAAGCTCATTGGTTGCTGTTGTAGAGAAAGAAGCTTATTGGATAGCCGTCATTACAAAATAAGCTCATTGATTGCTGTCATTGAGAAGAAGCTCTTTGGTCGCTGTCATAAAGAAGGAGATCTTTGGTCATTGACATCGAGATGAAGCTAATTGGCCGATGACATTGAAAAAGAAGCTCATTGGTCGATGTCATTCAAAAGGAACTCATTGGTCGCTGATGTAGAGAAAGAAGCTTATTGGATAGCTGTCATTATGAAAGAAGCTCATTTGTTGTTGTCACTGAGTAAGAAGCTCATTCATTGGTCACTGTAGTAGAGAAAGAATCTCATTGGTCGCTGTCATAAAGAAAGAAACTTATTAGTTGCTGTCACTCAGTAGGAAGCTCATTGGTTGCTGTTACTGAGAAGAAGCTAATTGGTCGCTGACATTGAAAAAAGTTCATTGGTTGCTGTTGTTAAGAAAGAAACTAATTTGATAGCTGTCATTATGAAAGAAGCTCATTAGTTGTTGCTGTCACTGAGTAAAAAGCTCATTGGTTGCTGTCATTTAGAAGGAAGATCATTGGTCGCTGACATTGAAAAAAAGCTCATTGGTCACTGTTGTAGAGAAAGAAGCTTATTGGATAGCTGTCATTACGAAAGAAGCTTATTAGTTGTTGCTTTCACTGAAGAGGAAGCTCATTGGTTGCGGTCATTTAGAAGGAAGATCATTGGTCGCTGACATTGAAAAAAGCTCACTGGTCACTGTTGTAGAGAAAGAAGCTTATTGGATAGCTGTCATTACTCATTACAAAAAAGCTCATTGGTCGCTGTCTTGACAAAAATCTCACTGGTCACTGTAGTAGAGAAAGAAGTTCATTGGAAACCTGTCATTACGAAAGAAGCTCATTGGTCGCTGTCATAAAGAAAAAAGCTAATTGGTCGCTGTCATAAAGAAAGAAGCTTATTGGATAGCTGTCATTATGAAAGAAGCTCATTTGTTGCTGTCACTGAGTAAAAAGCTCATTGGTTGCGGTCATTAAAAAGTAGATCATTGGTCGTTGACATTGAAAAAAGCTCAATGGTCACTGTTGTAGAGAAAGAAGCTTATTGGATAGCTGTCATTACAAAAAAGCTCATTGGTCGCTGTCTTGACAAAAATCTCACTGGTCACTGTAGTAGAGAAAAAAGCTCATTGGAAACCTGTCATTGCGAAAGAAGCTCATTGGTCGCTGTCATAAAAAAAGAAGCTCATTGGTTGCTGTCACTGAGAAGACACTAACTGGTCGCTGACATTCAAATAGCTCATTGGTCGCTGTTGTAAGAGAAAGAAGCTTATTGGATAGCTGTCATTGACAAAAATCTCACTGGTCCCTGTTGTAGAGAAAGAAGCTTATTGAGTATCTGTTATTACAAATAAAGCTCATTAGTTGTCACCTAGTAAGGTGCTTATTAGTTGCTGTCATGGATTAAAAAGCTCATTGGTCGCTGATTGCTGACATTAAGAAGAAGCTCTTAAGTTAAAATGAAGCTTACGAATAAAAATGAGTATTGTAGCATATTTTTTTAGAACACATTTTTTCACCACTTACTAAATCACATACTTAGAAAGATTTTTTTCCTGAAATGTAATACTTTTTATAAGTGAAAAGTATTTTTTAGCATTGTTTTGTGTGTAATGTTTTTGGCAGTTAGTATACCTTTCATGGGCCAAGTGTGTCTGGCTCTGAAACAAACACATTTGTTGTCATTGTTTTTGTTTTATCCAATCTAGCCAGCACCAAAGCAGTGGTGGAGGAGTCCAGCAAGCTGGCGGAGTGTGTAGGAAAGACACGCAGCCTATTAAAGAAGATCCTGTCGGAGGGGATGGACAACTGCCTGACCAAACTGGACAATGACCCTCAGGGATATCTGAGTCAACCCCTCACGCTACTGGAGGCTGTGCTACAAGAGTGTCACAACACATTTACTGCATGCTTTCACTCTTTCTACCCCACACCGGCCCTGCAATGGGCCTGCCTGTGTGATCTTCTCAACTGCCTCGATCAGGTAATCATTCAAAAGGTTCAGGGGTTGTGGTTTTTGTGCCGCGAATCAATGATGGGCTGATGCTGCCATATTTCAGCCATGTGGAACATATCCGGGTCATATTTTCTAATATTGAAAAAAAGGAATTATAGTAAGCTGCTTAACCACTAAACCACCTTCACGTCCCAGCATGCACTTCAAATGAGCCACTTGACAGATTTTGGGCTAATAAATTTGAGCTCTGAAATATCTACAGAGACTAGCAGAAATAGGTTTGCTCTTGGATAGTCTGATTAACTGCAAATTTTAACATTGACCTATTGACCTCCAGGACATTCAAGAGGCGAATTTCCGAACATCGAGCAGCCGACTGCTGGCTGCAGTGATGTCAGCGCTCTGTAACACATCGGTCAAGCTGACCTCAATATTACCGATCGCGTACGACGGGGAGGTTCTTCTGCGCTCGCTCGTCAAACAGGTCAGCACGGAGAACGACTCGGCCCTCGCCCACCGCTTCCCTCTGCTGGTGGCACATATGGAGAAACTCAGTCACGTGAGTCCTATGAAACAAGCATGATCAATATGTATTACTCAGTAGTTTTGTTGACATTCGCTACCTCCTTTTCCTGTTTAGACCGAAGAGAATCTCATGGGCATGACAACGTTTCGTGAGGTTCTGGAGAAGATGCTGGTCATTGTGGTGCTTCCTGTGAGGAAGAGTCTGAGGAAGGAGATGGAGCTTTTCTCTCCTCATCTGGTGTCCAACACATGTGGTCTTCTGGCCAGTATTGTTAGTGAACTGACTGCTTCTGCTCTTGGCTCTGAGGTTAGATCTGATCTCATTTTCTCTATTCCTCACTTTCCCTCACACACGTATGTTCTCGTATTTTTGATCATGTTTTTGTTTTGTTATTAAAGTTGGGTTCCAGAAGTATCATTTTTCCATTCGGAAATTAATTTGTAGCAGTAACATAAACTATTTAAGGCAGACAACATAAATAGCTTTTTAATAATATCACTCTGATTCATCAGTTCTTCATGGGCTCACGTAAGCTATTCTACTTTTAGCAGAATTGTACATAATTCACATTTCACAAATAATTTTCCCTGAACCAGTGAAGGAACAGAAATGTCTATATCTGCTTGGTCATGGGTAAAAAAATATTTTTTAATCTGAGTCATGAGCGCAGGTGTGTCCGCTACAGGACCGCAACGCTCTGCTGCTTTCCTTCTGGCCAATAATTTGGGAAATGGCCACTTGTTGGTTGCCATGGCAGCTGGGCTGTCATGCTCTAATGGAGTATTTAATGAAGAATGTCATTGCGGCTCTGTTCCTTTGTCACATTGTCTATTAAAGTGGAAAGTAAATAATATGTTGGTAATGGGTATAACAAAGACATCCACTTCTGCTTTGTATAAGTAGAGGACAATGACTGTTTGAGCTGTTGGTTGTCATGGAGGTGCCTGTTCAAAAACAAAAATGACGTGCCATGATCATTCTCATCTGTTCTGCTGCCACCTGCTGCCTGATACAAGACACTTCGGCTGTGTCTCAATCAGCTCCGTTGTTTAGTAGTCTCAGGACACTGATCGGGGAGTCTGCCATTTTAAGGGACGTCTTAAGCCCGGTGCACACTGAGATTTCAGCCAGGATTTAGCTGTCTGGGACAAATTTTGAAATCCTAAACAATTTCTGGAATCCCAGGCTAAAATCTGCCGTCTTTGATCGCTAGTTTGACATGTTCACAGACAGCCGATTAATGACCGTTGCGATCAAAATTATCCTCCGACAAAATTCTGGCAGTGTCAGAAATTTTGAGATACAATCCTGCTCTGTGACATCTCCCTACGACAACTGGCAGCTCAATAACCAATAGAAGCACAGAACCCAATGACGCAATTAGTGCGGCGACAACAACAAATCAACGCAGACAAATTTAAAAAAGAACCAGGTAGACTGTACAGCAGGAGGAGAAACTTGTGGAGTTATGGAAACAATAAAGAGTGTTTGTACAACGTGTCATCGCCACTGTACCACGATAGGATAAAAATGAAGCAGCCTGGAGAGAAATCGCGCTGGAAATTCAATGCCAGGTACTCGTCTCCTTCGTTTTGTCTTCTTTTTATGCTCGAGACAAGTTATGATTAAAATGAACAGTAGATGTTGTTTCGGTTTGTTAGCCTTCGCTTCAGCGTGTGTTTTCCCAGCCGTCGTCAATCGATGACGTAAAACTGCGGAAGCGTTTGTTTGCGTGCGTCCGATTTTTAAAAGTCTTTAAATTTGATGGAAACTGATATCATATAGTGTGACATGGACTTAATTACGATCTTAATCGCACAGTGTGGCAAGCAACAATCCTAAAAGACTATTTAAAATCGCACAGTGTATACTGGGCTTTAATCGCAAAATCCTAACGGTGGTTCCCTAAAAATTCCCTGAAAGGGAACTGTAACAATGTATCTTAAAAGGTAACACCTTGCTCTCACTTGAAATGTGTCCCCACATTTAGTCCTTGAATTTGAGGTTATTGGACCTGGAAATACCTTGAAAGGTCCTTATATTTAAAGTAAACTAAGGTGTGGGAACCCTATTTGTGTTACCTTTTTTTGGTTTTGCACGCAGTTTTTAATTGTTTTTTATCCGGCTATTATTATAATTTTTATTTATTACTGTAGCTTTACATATTTACTAACCATAAAACTTGTTTCTCTCCTGTGAGTCTCTTTAATTCATCAGAACACAAGAAGCATTGCGGCCATTTGTCATTGACGTCACATCCACCACAATGTGTTTTTATTTTAAATATGTACATTCATTTATTGGATTGTAGCTTGACTTATTTCGTAGATTTTTTAGGGGCAATAGTGTAGTTCAGTGATTTAAATTTCGAGTTTTAAATGTAGGTTTCCCTACACAAGCCTGTTGTATGTCTTCAAGAGATTTTATATGGCACACGAGTTGTATTGGTCTATTTGTATGGTGAAACTTGATTTGATGTTGTTGTGCAGGTGGATGGGCTGAACTCCCTGCACTCTGTGAAAGCCACCCCTAACCGCTTTACTAAGACCAGCCAGGGTCGTAGCTGGAACACGGGGAACGGCTCCCCTGATGCCATCTGCTTTACGATGGATAAGCCAGGGGTGGTGCTGGTGGGTTTCTGTGTGTATGGTGGAGGAGGCATCCATGAATACGAACTTGAGGTCCTTGCCGATGATGTGAGTCGCTTTTCTTTACTAAAATTATGCACAGAAATTAACTGAAAGTAATTATTCATAAAAATGAAAGCTTGTATATTTTTCCAACTCTAAATTATACTTAAGATATTTATACATATTTTATCACACTTCTTCAGTTAAGGTCTTCTTTATAAAGAGCAAACAGACATGATCTTTTTTAAATCTTCCTCTATTACCTGTAGGCTGGACCTGTCATAGACGTCATGATAGGTTGTGTCTGTGTTGTGACCAGATTTATGTCAAACCTTACGTGATATTAAAACAATTAAATATTTTATGCAAAGATGTAAAGGAGCAGTTTATCCGAAAATGAATATTTGCCTTTATTTTACTCAAAAACTAATCCATACAGTTATTAGATGTCTTTCGAGTTGAAGTGATGGGTTTTTTTATATTTCTAAACAAGCTACGGCTGTACACATGTTCATAATAGAGATGAGGTTGGGTGGAAGACATTTAAGACAAACTGTATGGATTAGTTTTTGATGGCTGTTTAGAGTTATAAAACTGGGGCACTATCCAATGCTATTATAAAGCTATAAAGAGACACTTATACCTTGTTTGGCTAAAAGAAGAAACGTCATATGGGCAATTTTATGCAAATGTCAACCATATAGTGAAAAGTAAAGTTTTTTTTACCATACTTACATCTCAGATGACAATATTTGGTGGTTTAAATACTCATGCAAATTTTATTATTTTCCGTAGTTAAATAAGTGCAAATTTCATAATTGTCGCATCTAAAATTTAAACATGTGCATACCATTGTTTCTTCCTCATGAATGCACATACAAAAATAAAATAAGTTTTAATTTCTTTATAAAGAGCTATCCTTTTTCCTTTTGTGGGATATTATTGCTTCTGGCCTTTTTAATTCACAGAATTCCTACAAAGTATGTTGTCCCATAAACGTGTCCTTTTTGTCTCATCCATAACGCATGCATGTTTTTCCCATCTAAAATAGAAAACATGAATAAAGAATAAAATATAAAAGTATGATATACTCATATAATAATTAGTATTTCTTTTTAGCATCAGGAATATGCTGATCAAATTTTAAACAGTCTATTCAATCTATTAGCAATAAATGTATTCTCTGAGAATTTATATTTCAAATTTTGATTGGGAATATCACATCCATGTTCTGGAATTGCTCATATGCATCTATGGCAGGGATTCTTAAAGTCCAGACTCCGGTCCGATTCCGGACCCGAAGGGAATTTGATCCGGACTCGCGTCCACTTCATATTGCAAGTGCATTAATTTCTATGTGATTGATTAAATGTGTGCATTTGCTACTTTAAAAATGCATATTAAACTTGTAAACCATTCGTTTAGCTTTTTTTTCTTTTTAGATTTAAGAGTATTCCTGGTCCAAAAATAAAACGACTTATTTAAAAATTTCCTGTGTGATGCTGTAGCCATCACACCCAGATATTATGCACAGCTATTTCATTTACTACGGCTTTTGATCAGTAATCCTTACATGCATTTGAAAAAGCAACACTCGTCAAACATAATCATTATACATATTCTTTATTATCATGAAAAAACTGAAAATGTTTGAAGAACAGCAATATAAATACATCCTTAAGACATTTCCTGGAGCTGCGTGTCATAGCTGCATGTGTAATGTTTCTCCGTCTGCAGCGCATATTGAGTTTCTGCACGAGAGCCCCCTCTGGATTTTGGATGTAGCAGCATTTTTTTTTTTTGCGGCATTTCACCGTATTTCATTGAGAAGCATAGCAAGCATCATTAGGCAATTTATAGGTGCACCCCTAATTTAGGTCAAAGTCTACCAACCAGACCTTTTTTTGCCAGTTTTTCCGGATCTATGAAAATGATGAGAGTTCAGATTTGGACCTTTGAATGTAAACTTTGAGAACCCCTGATCTATGGGATAACTCTCATTTTGGGGTGAACTATTCCTTTACATGGAGATGTTAATGTTCATTGCATAATCGCTGAAATAGCACTGTTCCTCACACAAAATTATTGTTTGTCATCTGAAGATGTAAAATATCACACAGAAGATGCATGGACTACCTCTAAATGTTTATTAGATTTTTTTTGGGATGTTATAGTAGCTATGAATTGTTGTAGTATTGAAGAGTTCCACAAAATGTAACTAAGAGCATGTGAATAAGCGTATTACCTTGTTGTGTTCAGCTCTGTGTTAACTTGTGACGTTCCCATCTGTACTCTTGTATCAGGCTCAGACGGAGCACCCTGGAGATTCCACCCACTCCCACAGATGGACGTCTCTAGAGTTGGTCAAAGGCACCTACAGCACCGATGACTCCCCCAGTGACATTGCTGAGATCCGCCTAGACAAAGCTGTTCCTCTGAAGGTGCTGTGAAGTTCACACCATAACCACAGACTGTGTTTACATGCACACATTTTCTCTATTAACCTCATTCCATTTAAATACTCGTATTAGAATCCTAAACTTTACAATTTATAAATAATAAATAAATATGATAGATACTTAACATACTTAAACACAAGCATAGTTGACTGCACTTAGGTACCAACTCATATCCACTGTGTTTCTCTTAAATAGGAGAATGTAAAATATGCTGTTCGCCTGCGTAACTACGGCAGTCGTACTGCCAATGGGGATGGAGGTATAACCACCGTGCAGTGCTCAGATGGAGTTAACTTTACATTCAGCACGTGCAGTCTGAGCAGCAATGGCACCAACCAGACCAGAGGCCAAATCCCTCAGATTCTTTATTACAGGTCTGTAATCAGTAGCCCTTTTTTACTTACGCAGTATCATATTTAAACACAGTATGTTACATGTGGACAATGTTTGCGTGTCACAGGAGTGAATATGATGGCGACCTGCAGTCACAGCTTTTAAGCAAAGCTAATGAGGAGGACAAGAACTGCAGTCGCGCTCTTTCTGTGGTCAGCGTTGTGGTCCGAGCAGCCAAAGATCTCCTGCACAGGGCCTTTGCTGTGGATGGTGAGGAAGATAATATAAAAATCGAAATATTTCAAAGATGTCCGTTTCTGTAGCTTAAAGAAATTTTAACCTGGACATGACATTGTGTGTTCATGAGATTCACCTTGACAGATCAACATCATTGGTGTATTCGGTTAGCCCTGTTTAAGTTGATGGATATCACTGATTTCTCCACAGCTGAAGATATTCCCGAGCTCATCAGTTCCTCCAGTCTCTTCTCAATGCTGCTTCCACTCATTTTGGCGTACATCGGCCCTGTGGCTGCATCTGTGCCCAAGGTAAGAGCACTTATATGTACCATTGTAGTGGCCATTAATAGTGTATGTCTTCACATGATTTGTCACAATCATACTGTATAATATCTGACAAATAACTTAAAGAGATAGATCAAGTTAACAACTCATTTAATAGTCAGTGAGAAAGATAAAATAAAATAAAATGATAATGGACAGAAATTTTTAAAAGATAGTATTGTGATTGACTAAGCAGCATATTAATCAAATTCATTGTGCTCTGCAGTTTTTCAATGGGTCGGTTTTATTTTAATCAGTTTAAGTGATTAAAATATGAAGTGCAACAAAGACTTAAATGTATAACATGTTAACCTGAAACTAAGGACTCTGTATCCGATAGCAAAAAGCTTTTTTAAATGCACTTATGAGATAAGATGCAGTGTTTCCCATAGATCTGAAATTTACTTGTGGTGGTAGTGAAAAGGGCAATCATTATCCACCGACAAAAAATGGCTTACTATACATGTGACAAAGAACTAATAATGTGTGACACAACACAATACTTTGATTTATTAAACATTAATATTAATTTCACATTATAGTTCATTAATCTAACCACCCCAAACTTTCTTTGCCATAAACAAAGCTGACACTGTTTGTCAAAGCACCACGAAAACACTTTATGTTTTTGCACTGATATATGAAGCAATTTGATGACCCCTTTTATCAAACTCAATATATACAATACTATGTATACTATAGCCTATATAGACAGTGCAGGTCTATAGATTATAAATGTGACTGATGTTATAATGTTAATAATTTCTATTAGAAAGGCACTTTTACTGCTTCTGCTTTCTATTTCTCTTTTGCCGATTAAAAAAGCTTAATCCACTCATTATTTCAGATTTAAAAGTCTACTTGCTGTCCCGATGACAGACTTTACATTACAGCTTTGCGTTTTTTATATCCTGAGTCAGCTTGAGCTTTGCTCGTTCAGTATTAGCACTGCTTTTTGCTACAATCTCTGTGCAAACTGTTTAGATTTTAGTAACGATATGGTCTAATAATAATAATAAGATTATAAAAAAATGGGATAAAGAAAATGAAGCGGCGCGTGCTCTGAAACAACACTTGAGCTTTAGCGCGGTAGCGCTCGCGGACGTTCTCCGATGGACTCGGGTTTTACACACAATATTAATCAAATATTAATGAACTAGGACCGACCCGGACCCGACTGACCATTTAAAATATAAACCTGGAACCGTACGGGTCCCGCGTCCTCAGTAAAAAAAGACCTCTAATGGTAAAACTCTGCTCAAGTTCAGAAACATGAAAGGATACAATGTGACACTGAGGTTGCTTCGCGTTGCACCCAAATTCATTGAGAAACAGAGAGCACGTGAACGGACACTCAACCGGAGAGACACAACGTGCTTGCACGCAAAATGAAGCCAACTTGGATGCTACAGTATAAGCATATGCGACCATTTTGGTCGCAGTGTAGTTCCCTGGCTGCTCCGTATGTGCAGCAGTTGATCCAGTTTGCCGCGCTGGATGATGAGTTTATGACGCGTACATCATCTTCACGGTCACCCGACCCCCACCTCTCTCTCTCTCTCTCTTTCTCTCTCTTTCTCTCTCTCAACAAAACACGGGTCATCCAGTCGAGTTCAGAAAATACGGAAATTCGTAAAGTGATTTTTTTTTCCTGGGCGGGTCGCAATTTACCTGGGCGCAGCGCCCAAGTAGAGCCTATGTATGGGAAACACTGAGATGCCCTGAATTATGCTTAAAAGTTTGTTTGAAAATTATATGGTTGCATAGTATATTTAGGTATGTATTAGGCTGTATATAATGTGGATAAAACAGTAAAGCGGTAAATGAAAGAAATTGTCATTATTTAACTCACCCTCATGCTCTTCAAACGGCCAATGCCTTTTTTGTTCTTCGGAACTAAAATGTTGATTTAAAAAAAAAAGGTGTTTTCTGATGTTAAAAGTGTTTTATAATTTTACACAACTCGTGCGATTTATTTTAGGTGTCCTATAGGCATACAAATGAGTTTAGTAAGAAACCAACTTAAAGTCTTGAACTGTAATCTATTCTAGGTGTTGTTTGTGTATAAACGTGCCAGAAGAGGGGCAAGACTTTCATCAAAAAAATTTTTTTTTAGTTTGCTTTTACTTAACCAACTTGTATGCCCAAGTTAAAGATTTATTTTTTCAACTAAACATCTAAACCAGTGGTTTCAAACATAGTGCACAGATTTCCCATAATTGTTTAATAGAAGCTTGCCTTCTTTTATGGATGTTAACATTTTTAACAATGATCATTAAATCAAATTTGGATATCTTGGATGTATTCAAAGTTTGCATCTGCTCTACTCTTGTGTTTTGGAAATTGCTAAAAGTTAAAGGGACACTTTTTTTGAAAATATGCTCATTTTCCAGTTCCTCCCCTAGAGTTAACATTTTTTCCTGTTTTGGAATCCATTCAGCTGATGTCTGGGTCTGGTGGTACCACTTTTAGCATAGCTTAGCACAATCAATTGAATCTGATTAGACCATTAGCATCGTGCTTAAACATTTTTGATAAGGACTGTGCTGCCGTACCACTCTATCAAAGAGTTTTGATATTTTTCCGTTTTAAAACTTGACTCTTCTGTAGTTACATCGTGTACTAAGATTGACGGAAAATCAAGGACTTTGCTGTTGTACCATAGCTGCAGGAGGCGCAATGATATTACGCAGTGCCAGAAAATAGTCCCCTGCAATTGAAAATTACCAAGGGGACTACTTCCAGGTGCTGTGTAATATCATTGCACCTTCTGCAGCCATGTTACAGCAGCAAAGTCCTCGATTATTACGCCAGAATGAGAGTATAGTTCCTAGTCAAATTTGCCTAGAAAATCACAACTTTAAATTTTCCGTCAGTCTTAGTACACGATGTAACTACAGAAGAGTAAAGTTTTAAATAGAAAAAATATCGAAACTCTTTGGTTATTTTTTAGCGTGATGCTAATGGTCTAATCAGATTCAAGTGATTATGCTAAGCTATGCTAAAAGTGGTACCGCCAGACCCAGAGATCGGCTTAATGGATTCCAAAACGGTAAGAATCTAATGTTTAACTCTAGAGGAGCTGGAAAATGAGCATATTTTCAATAAAAAGTGGAGTGTCCCTTTAATACCTAAACTGCGTCACTGTCAATCTACTGTCCTTTTAAGGAGAAAACCAAGAAAAAGTAGGTTTTGAAGAACATCAAAAGTCTTGGGGTGTTCACATGACATAAAGAGGGGTATCCAATGATTCAAGTTTTCTCTTATAGCTTTCATGATCCCTTACTGTATTTACACTGTTATATTGTTTTCTTTTAGGCTGCAGTAGAGGTGTTCGGTTTGGTACAGGAACTCCTTCCAGCTGTTTCCGCCCTGAACCAGAAATATGCCCCGCCTGCTTTCAATCCTAACCAATCCACAGACAGCACCACTGGGAATCAGCCAGAACAGGGCCTGTCAGCTTGCACCACCTCTAGTCATTACGCTGTCATAGAGAGCGATCACCCCTATAAGCAGGCTGGTGTCACTCAGTACAAGGTAAAGCACTGGTATTAATCTTAATTCATTTTTTTCAGATACAAATTGAAATGCATTGTCAAGTATATCTTCTTCATCAGTGCCGTTAAACTCATGACTTCCTGCCATTCAGGTCTCCTTCCCAGACTGTGTCCGCTGGATCACCGTCGAGTTTGACCCTCAGTGTGGCACGGCACAACCGGAAGATGTCTTGCGTCTCCTGATTCCCAGCCGAGCGATGCACTTCTCTGGGCTTGGCTCTAAAGTTCTGGCCCACGAGACCATCAACAGCTGGACTGAGCTTAAGAAGTTTTCTGGCTCCAGTGGCTGGCCCTCTGCCGTCCTGGTGCTACCAGGTAACAGCAGTGCTGCAATGTGCAAAACATATATTGAGTAGACTTAATAATATGATTGTGATGTAGGCCACAGTCCGTATACTGTATGTTGAAGTTAAGTAAAAAGTGAAAAAATATGTGAAGTTTTATTAAAAAAAAAACAAAGGGAAGTGATTTTTTTCTGTGATACTTGCTAACCATTTGCTTGTCTTTGTATTGCATTTATAACATATTTGAAACTTTTCCAAGCAGATGGTGTATGAACATGAGAATCAAAACAATTGACATGTACATAATTTTAAATATGAATCTTTTTCTTTCTCTGATTTAAGGAAACGAAGCGCTTTTCTCCTTGGAAACTGCATCAGATTATGTGAAAGATGAGAAGGCTTGTTTCTATGGATTCAAATGTGTAGCTGTTGGTTACGAGTTTAACCCTGGTGTTGATGAGGTATGTTATCACAAATCTAACCCTGCATCCAAAAGCACATTGTGACAGTACCTACCGAATATGGGTATATGAATATGGGTAGTGTGAAAGAAATTCAAACGTACTATATCGCCCTGTTGATGCATCACGCGACATACGTTGTCATAACAGGTGAGCCGTTAAATTGGATGATTTTAACTCATTCCCTGCCAGCCTTTTTTTTTTTTGAAAAGTTGCCAGCATTTTTTGTGATCTTCACAAAAGTTTTACAAAATGCTTTTCAGGAAAGTTTTCTTACAAATATATTGAATGAAAGAACAGACCCTCTGTTTTCAAACAAACAAACAAACAAAACGGGGAAAAAAACGTTTCATCCTATCTGAGTCAGTGACAAAAACGGTTTGGCAAGATGAGAAATTCAAAAATCTTTTTAAAAAACTTGTTTTATAAGCATCAGGTTTATTTCAATGCACATCGTGTATTTATGTTAATTTTATGCAATAAAAATTACATTTGCACCATTTTTATGAAAGTTAAAGGAATAGTCTACTCATTTTCAATATTAAAATATGTTATTACCTTAACTAAGAAGAGTTGATACATCCCTCTATCATCTTAGTGCGTGCACGTAAGCGTTGGAGCGCGCTGCGACACTTCGATAGCATTTAGCTTAGCCCCATTCATTCAATGGTACCACTCAGAGATAAAGTTAGAAGTGACCAAACACATCAACGTTTTTCCTATTTAAGACGAGTAGTTATACGAACAAGTTTGGTGGTACAAAATAAAACGTAGCGCTTTTCTAAGCGGATTTAAAAGAGGAACTATATTGTATGGCGGAACAGCACTTTTGGGAGTACTTCGACTCGGCGCAGTAACACCCTCTCCCATTATGAGAGGGAGAAGGGGAGCGAATTTTTCAGGCGAGTTGAAGTGCTCCCAAAAGTGCTGTTCCGCCATACAATATACAGTGTCTTTTTGTAAGTGAATTAGTGTAATCACTTTTGATCATATAAAGATGATCCATGTTATATATTTGATTTATCATGCAATTTATGATTTCAGGGTATTATTCAGCTTGAAAAGGAATTGGCCTATTTGGGAAGCGTGTGTGCAGCTGCTCTCATGAAAAAGGATCTAGCTTTACCAATAGGTAAGATGGTTGCATCTATCCAGTGTTGGACTACAGATGGTACTCAACCAGAATAATACTGACACAGCAGTTGTATCAATATGTGTAGTAGTATAGTCAAACTTTTTTCATAAAGTAGCTAAACTCTTCACTATTAGCATTAGCAAACATGTAGTAGCTATATTGGATCTCTTTATGTGGGCCGAATATTTTAACATCGTAAATTGAGTTACATAGTTCATCATTTTTCAAGAATGAATCAAACAATCATGATATGAGAAACTCTTTTCATCTGACTGTACGAATTCTCATCTTCCAGGAAATGATCTGGAGGAAGATTTAGAGATCTTAGAAGAAGCATCACTCCAGGTACTCTATTAGTAACTGCTTTATTGTATGCTGGTCTGTGTAAAAGATTGTCACGCAGTAATAAAGGAAGTTTTGATCATGTGATGTGTTGAGCAGGTGTGTAAAGCCCACTCAGGGATCCTTGGAAAGGGGCTGGCCCTCTCTCACTCGCCCACTATTCTGGAGGCGCTGGAGGGCAACCTGCCATTGCACCTGCAGACAAATGAACACTCCTTCCTGGAGGACTTTATCACCTGCATGCAGAACTCGAGCGGTGGACGGCTTGCCAGGTCTGTCTTAAAAACATGTGACTCTGTCTGTATCTACTTTTAGATTTGTAGCATCAGAGTTTACTGCCAATCATTAATTTCACCATTGACATGACCTTACTCTGTCAACATTAAAGATATCATATTGTCACAGAATTTTCACAGGATGAAGAAAACCTCAAATCACAAAAAATTACTTTAGCTGGGTTTTCACAGGAAGGGTCACATATTACAGCCCTCTTGATTCATAAATAATTTAATGTGTGCTATTTTTACCAGGTGGCTTCAGCCAGACTCCTATGCAGACCCTCAAAAGACGTCACTTATCCTAAACAAAGATGACATCCGCTGTGGCTGGCCCACTACTGTTGTGGTGCAGACCAAAGACCAGTATGGAGATGTTGTGCATGTGCCAAACATGAAGGTCAGCGTCATTTACCGTAGCATCTGAATTCATGTTATCAACTAGAGTGTATTTTATTGGCTAGACGATGCCCCTCTAGTGAAAGCAAAAAGCAAAATGTTTGGATCAGATTTAAGCAGGACAATAGGTCAACATACAATATTAGGTTTACATGCAACCAAATAATCAATTTGTCATAGTATTGATGGCTCAATCGGATTGAAAAGCCGTAGTGTAAACACCTTAACCGATAAGATTGAGGTTGATCGTATGCAAATTTCGATCGGATTGAAAGGGGTGGTGTAGTCCGATCTGTGATCCAATTATCAGGTGAAAATGTGAATCGTAGTATTTTTTCAATCGGATGCAAAAATACATTGTGCACATGGGCAGAAGGAACTGAAAACTTTTTTCCAACTCAGCTTTGTGCATTTATCCAGAAATAAAGCATTAACTCGATAAGAGCTGCTCTGTGCTGCGTTGCCAAGTCTTTTGGTGGAGTTCAGATTTGGGCTACTTTGAAGCTGTTTCTTTGAGTGTTTTTTTGCGGGTTAAAGATCAAAGAATTTAGTTGATTAGTTATTGGTATTTGTGCTCTGAATAGTCATTTGAGTCAATAGGCTAGTTTTTGAATGCCCATTGGGCTGGTTTTGATAAGCGAATCTGGCAACCCTGGTTGTGCAGACGTTAGATTAGCATTACATAGAATGTACACGTAAACCAACATTTTAATCAGATTGCAATGTTCAAGGAACTGTATTGTCGTAACCTGTGAATTAATTTCAGTCGGATTGACAATTTTGTGCATGTTAACAATGTAGCCAATGTCACTTTTTCAGTATGAGCTCATTGGTAATGATAATATCTAACATGTTAAATGTAGAATCTCAAGGGCCATTAACTCGAAGTTCACTTGCTTGGAGCCATTGACGCATTGATTCTCAAATGTGTAATGATGATGCTAAGTGGGACATCGGTTTCATCTCATCATCTTTGCTTTGTGTTGTAGGTTGAAGTGAAGGCCGTTCCTGTCTCTCAGAAGAAGTCAATTCAGCAGGAGAACATGAAGAGACTGCAGCGTTTGCCAGGCAGCTCCTCTAACTCGGGCAGTGATTTGACCTTCGGTGGCCACCCAGCACCCAAACTGGAGGCCACTTATGAGCCCATGATTATCAAAGAGGCCCGCTATATCGCCATCACCATGATGAAGGTTGACCTGCTCTCCTGTTTCGTATATGCGTTACTAAATTATAAATGGGGGTTTATTATGTCATTTAAATTTTTTTATTCAGGCATATGAAAATTACTCTTTTGAGGAACTTCGCTTTGCCTCACCCACACCAAAGAGGTACAAAAACGTTTTGCGTTGGTTGTTGTAAATCATTGTAAATGTTAATCGGTCACATATTTCAATGTCAAAACCCTTTTCTTAGTATGTGTGCTCTTTTCACAGGCCCAGTGAGAACATGCTCATCCGGGCCAACACAGATGGCACGTACAGCGCTAACTGGACCCCTGGTGCCGTTGGCCTTTACACCATTCATGTCACCATAGATGGCATTGAAATTGGTAATCATTTTTGGTTTATATTAGGGATGCTTAACGATTAATCGCGATTAATCGTTAGCAGAATAAAAGTTTTTGTTTACATCATATATGTGTGTGTGAACTGTGTATAATAACTTTGTATAAATAAATGTACACACATGCATGTATATGTTTTAGAAATGTTTACATGTGTATATACATTTGTATATTTATGTATAATTTATATTATATATAAATATAAATACTTAATATATAAAAAAATCTTAAAATTATACATGAATGTGTTCATATTTATTTATATATATATACATATTTATTATACACAGTTTACACACATATGTGATGTAAACAAAAACTTTTATTCTGCTAACGATTAATCGCGATTAATTGTTTAGCATCCCTAAAAGCTATGCATTTAAGCTGTTTGTTATCTGTAATAAAGTGGATTTATTTGGTAGAGCATTGCATTAGCTGCGCAACGGTCGTTGATTCGATTCACAGGTTATACACATACTGCTATAATGTAAACCATAGCTTTTGATACAAGCATTTGCCAAATGCATATCTGTATACCTGTCAATGTAAATGTATTTGCTCAGATGCTGGTCTGGAGGTAGAAGTGAAAGACCCACCCAAAGGAATGATCCCACCTGGGACACAGATGGTCAAACCCAAAGCTGAACCTCAACCAAACAAGGTGAGTTCCCAAGTTCAAGCAGCTAAAGGTGCACTGAATAATTTGGTTTATGTTGGTGACACGATGACACATATGGACGACTCCCAATACCACGATCCGGTTATTAAACTGAGTTTCGTGTCTCCACAAGCAATTTTGGCCCACTAGTATAACTGGAGTCTTTATTTCACAATTGTTTGCTGTTTCACTTATTGCGGTTTTATTATTTTTGGTATTTGGCTCAAACTGTTATTTATACTGCTGTGAAAGAATGCCCACATAAAAAATGAAATGTTTAATGTGTGAAATGGCTTACTTGTAGTTGTCTCTGCATATTGAGATGGAATTAAACATATTTTCAAAGTAATACATATTTCAAAAAGCTTTGAGCTTTGTGGGTAAATTGCCCCCAAGGCATTTCTTCATTCACCTCGTGTTCGTTTACCATGAATTGAGGTGGGAAACAAGCAACACAACTGCGCCAAATCAAAAGACTCGGATTATTTTAATAGCCGATCACTCATCTGTCAGGCACTATGGGTTCTTGATCTCTCTCTGCAATGTATCCCTGCTCTTTGGCCTCCTGCTTCCTGCCATCCTCTCACCTGTCTCGCTGTCTATCTGTCTCTCCCCCTCTGCTTCTCTCAGGTGCGCAAATTTGTGGCCAAGGACAGCGCAGGCCTGCGTGTGCGTAGCCATCCCTCTCTCCAAAGCGAACAGATAGGCATAGTCCATGTCAATGGCACCATCACATTCATTGACGAGGTAAAGCATTCTAGAATAGGGGCCAAACTCTTTGGATCTCCTTATGTCTATCTATGATCTTCTTGATGTCCTTTGCTGTTTTCCTTTCCTTTTATCAGTAAATGTAATTATGATTACAAATTTACACCGATTTCTTCATCTGAGCTTTAAGATTGACTTTTGATTTATTCATTGTTTCTTTGCTGGGTCATTTCATGTAAACTCAACTAGATGTCCCCAGCAAAAATAATTGCTTTTGATTATTCTTTTTTAAGGATATACAAAAATTAAACAGAAAGCCAAAATATTAAATGCCATTTATGCTTTTACTATATATATAATATACACTATGGGCCGGTTTCCCGGACAGGGATGAGACTAAAATACTAAAATTAATGCAAGAGCTGTCCAAACTAAAAACAGCTTGCAGTGACATATCTTAAAGGGACAGTAAGTAGGGTTTTAAGTGTTGTATTAATCAAAATCAATGTCTTTATTCATAAATATGTCCTTGTTGGTGTCAAATGACCTCTGTCAGTGATCTGACTTTTCTTTGTAAGCTTAGAATTTCTTTTCTTTACTTACATTGAACGGGTAAGTCCAAGGACGCTTCCATGTCGTTTCGCCATACTGATAAACTATAATAGCAGAGAGGGACAAAAAGCACTAGCCTACCATTGCGTTTCCACAACGCGTTTACATTCAGAAAACGTGAACTAGCTGCAACGGACAAGGAGATCAGTGAGTACATAACGGCTACCGTAGTTGCAACACGCATTTGGAAAAGCGAGGCGCTAGAGAGCACTGTTCGTTTGAATGCAAAATACAATTTCACCACTAGATGGGGTAAATCCTACTTATTGTCCCTTTGAAATACATCAGTGGCCTTTGTTTAGACTCAAAATGCACGCCAGTAAGGCATGTCTGTTGAAACGAGTTATATTTCATAATTAAAATAAGTCCTAGTCCTGGTTTAGGATAATCCCTGTCAGGGAAACCACCCCTATGTCACAAAAGTGAGTACTCCACTTATGTTTCAGCAAATATTTTAGTATGTCTTCTCAATACCATAGAAATGAAATTGTGTGCTGCTTGTATAGATGGTTTCAGCAGTAACAACATAAACAAACGGCTGTCGTGTTCCGCACGTAACTTCGGGTAAACTCGGCTAAGATTAAATAACAATAAAGTTATTTAAACGTAGTTTATTTATATAACAAGCAAAAAAACAACACATAGATTACCTAGGAAACCAAAACATTTGTTATTTTCCACGAGGCATTCGTTCAAGAGATCAGTTTAGTAACTAGTCAGACAAGTATAGCTTTACTGTCCTCTGAAAATAACTTAACATACTTCTATTAATGTCAGAATAGCCGGAAAGCTGCAAAATAACAAAAGTGATCATTGATTTATATTGGTTAACCATGCAAAGCCACATGTCCTATACATCACATTCATGTTTTTATCTGCTTAACAGGACCATACAAATGTGTGTATCTTGTATTAAAGCAGTTCAAGTTTGTTGCTTTGAGTACATTTCTCTCATACTGACCTCAGGATGTTGAACCTGGCAGAATTGTTATTATCTTAAAAGCTATTATCACTTAGGGTGTACCCACTTTTGTTGCCAGCTATTTTGATGATAATGTCTGTTTGTTAAGTTATTATACTATTTATAGTAAAGCTATACAAGTAGCTCATTGACTACTATAAATTATATCCAAATTTCATTTCTATAGTATTGTTCTTTAAGAAATAGTCGAATATAAGGAAATGTGAGGGGTGTACTCATTTTTGTGACATACAGTATTTAATGATCAGTGTCTGCGCCGTAACAAAGTCTGAAAATTATATATTAACAAATATAGACGGTTTCAGCAGTAACAACATAAACAAGCGGCTGTCGCGGTCCGCACGTAACTTCCGGTAAACTCCGCTAAGAATAAATAACAACAAAGTTCTTTAAACGTAGTTTATTTATATAACAAGCTAAAAAACAACACATAGATTACCTAGGAAACCAAAACATTTGTTATTTTCCACGAGGCATTCGTTCAAGAGATCAGTTTAGTAACTAGTCAGACCATTAAAAAAACGAAACCGGAAGTAAGCTTCAGATCCAGACGTGTATCACGTGCGTCCGATGAAACCGTCTATAACTATTTAGAGCCAGTTAATGTGCCTCAATTTTACCATTTTGGAGTATTTTGGGTTGGTTTGATAAATTTGTTTTAAAAAAATGAAAATAAATTTACAGTTTGCATGGAACCACATTGAGAATCCCCATTTCCCTGGGATTGTACCATATAGGGCCTTATAAATAGAAATAAAGTTTATTAAGAACCAGAACCAGATACAATACTATGATATCTTTTAAACTTTTAAATTTAAATCCACACAAACTTTGGAAAAACAACACAAAAAAATATCACCATCAGCAACAAATTTAGCTTAAGTTTCTACGCTCTGTAATCTGACTCTAAGTGTTAAGTTTAAATAGTCATTTTGACTTCCTTTTACAAAATAGTGATGTATCTCTGTAAATGTTCAACTATGGTAATTTAATATTTTGGCTTTATTTTTCATTTAAGTACTCCTTTTACCAGAATATTCAAAATTAACATTTATAGCTGGGGAAGTTTGCAAAATATATTTGATTTGATATGCAATGACCCTTTTTATTATTTTCTTCATTCACATGCAGAAGACTTTGAGGCTGCAGTTAATTCTCTAACAGGAATTATCTGTCCCTACCCATTCCCAAAACAGCCCATTGCTGCATGCTGATCACTGATAGGTCTAATCCCGCATCTGCAATGCTGTCTGTTGCTTTAAGTGCCCTTTCACATGACTTGCGTCAACATTGCCTTGTGCACTGAACTCTCACAGTGTAGTATAACGCAACATACATGGGCAAAAGTCTTAGGTCACCATGCCACCATTAAATTGTTGTTTTTGCAATGGTTTAGTGACCATATATAAATATTATTCAGTCTTTTTATTAGAATACAGTCAAAGAATTTGTATTCAATGTATAAAACATAAAAGATTTGTTTTCATTTTTTGTTTTTTACTATGACCTCCACTTACACTTGAGCCATAACAGGACCTGCAGGCTCTCTTTAGCCTAAATGAAATAAAACGCTAATTTTTTAATAAAAAAAATTCTAATGTAATTACTTGCCTGAAAAAAATTTCAAGATGTGCTTAGTGCCAAAAACTAACTTTTGCCTGTAAAAAGTATATTATATTTGTATTCTCATATAAAGACACAAAAAATGTATATGGTCATTAAAATTTATTTTAAACAAACAAAACTGGTGGTGGTGCTTTTACACCAGATGGAAATGAAGCAAATAAATTGCACTATTTAGAGTTAACTCACTTCATTGGCGCGTGAAATTTGAAATTCAGACGCAGATACTTTCAATCTTGTAGTCTCAATATGTATAATGTATGGCTTAAATTAAAAGAGCGTTTTGTTTACAACTTACCAGGGGTGCTTTCCCAAAAGCATTGTTGCTATCCTGTTAGTAACTTGGTTGGGAATGGGAAATTGCATTGCAACCAACAAAGTTGCTAACTTAGTTAGCAACAATGTTTTTGGGAAGCGCACCCCAGATTGTCTGACCTCCACACTCACTTTCTTCCAAGCAATATCCTTTTAATTCCTGTTTTTATAAAAGTACGAAGAGATACAGCTCCGGGTGTCTACATACAGCAACGATGAATTTGTCCTTCATTGTTGTTTCGTATTTCTGCCTCAGCTCGCTACTTGAGCAAGCTCCTGATTGGTTAACGCAGTGCGAATATTCGCCAGAGTTCAAAATTTTTCAACTTGCTCAATCGCACTGCGTCTTTCGTGACTTAACATTCAAATCATCCGCGCTTAACGCTTCATCCACGTCTGGTGTAAAAAACGCAACCTTAAGACTTTTTATATATAATGTATACTGTGTAATGTATGTTTTTACTTAGACTTCAAAAGAAAGCTTTTTTCCGTAACATTACTGTATCTACAACACTAATCATGTGAAAGTCAGCACAGCATGTTATACTTGCAAGTTATGTCAAAGAGCTTTTACTTCTCCGCTGGCAGCCGACATTATCATTTGCATTATGTATTTTCCTCAACACATGGGCATCCACTATACATCCAATTGGTTAGTGCTTCGCATTACACGGCCCTGCAGCCTCAGAGGCTCATGCGAGGGGCGTGTACGCAGTTACAAGAGGGCGTGGCTTCGCTCTGTTGCTTGTTTCCCATAGATCCACAATGACGATGGTGTCTGGCTCAGACTGAATGATGACACAGTAAAGAAGTATGTTCCCAACATGAATGGGTACACTGAAGCCTGGTGCCTCTCTTTTAACCAGCATCTGGGTAGAAGCCTCCTGCTCCCCGTCGACGTAAGTAAAGGCCCCCACTGTGCCCCCACACTGCTCATTTGGGATGGGGATTTGTACGTGCATAATTCTCAAATTAACTTCAGGATGATGAATCAATACACTTGAGTTTGGCTCTGTAAAAGTGAATCAAGGGAATCCAGTGACCCATTCCCAAATGTTTACAAGCATGCCTTGGCAAAAACGTGCAAAGGCAAAATGCATGTTGTGCTGCTACTCTGTACTTCGGGCACGGTCATTTAGACACAAGGATGTGATGTGTTAAGAGTGAGTGCATGTCCTTTAATCACTCATCTTATTAACTTCTGGTCTAAGAGACACTAACACACTCATGCTGTTGCGTAGGGCTGCATGATTATTACAAAAAGCATTGAGATTGAATTTATTTATTTATTATGGGTTGCAGTCCTAGTTGTATTCATTAGTAAATTCATTATAAATGGTTACCAATCAGTTGTCATTACTAGTAGGTCTCTTATTCGTGATTTCATTCGTACACACCATTATTGGGCATGTGTGTAAGTGGATACAGTGCTCAACTGCTATAAAGACATGTCTTTAGAGAAAAGTAGTAGAATACATAAATGGGATGTTAATGGACTCTTGTGAAGATTAGCATAATCACTGTTTTATATTCAATTGATTCATTGTGCAGCCCTACCGTTTTGTTACCCATCATACGTGGTGTGAAAAATAGCTCTTGTCTGTAGGGATGCACCGAAATTTTGGCAAAAGAAAAAAGCATTATCTGCCAAAAATAATACAATCAAATAAATAAATGGCGCTCCGCCTTTAAGATTTAAGTCTTACTGCAGTCGTTATCCCAGTGCAACAAAGCAAAGCGCAAGCGCAAAGTTATGTGTGATGCTCCATTGCCCGACCCGTGATTGTATTTTAACGTGTATTTAGTGTCATTTAAGTAAAGTTGAAATCCTCCTCTGAAAGGCAACAAATATAGTTGTTAATGTTCATCGGGTTTGATGATAAAGTGCACAGTTCTCTGTAATGCCGGGTTTACACCAGCCACGCGTACCGCGCCGCAGGATGCCTAATCGCGTCTTTGCATTGACCTAACATGTAAATCCCCTGCACTTGCCGCCTCTACCGCGTCTGGTGTAAACGCAACACCAGCCGCGGTAGAGGCGGCAAAAACGCGCTATCCGCGCGTAGTTGGACATTTGAGTTTACTTGCTTCATTTGCGCCTGAAAGCCGCGCGTGAAATTCAAGTCATTTGAGACATTCACGCGGAAATTCGCGTCATGGCTTCTGCGACTGCTGAGACTTTGCTCGCTTCCTGTAATCACGTCACTACTACAGCAAGGTCCTGATTGGTTAATGCGGCGCGAAAATCCGCCGAAGGTCCGAATTTTTTAATTTGCGCATTTCTGCGCCTACGCTCAATTAGTCGGAACACAACGCACGTTCTGCGCCATCTGCACTGCAGGATGCCTAATCACGTCTTTGCATTGACCTAACATGTAAATCCCCCGCGCTTGCCGCCTCTAGCGCGTCTGGTGTAAACGTAACATAATGCTGTGTTTACACCAGCCCAGGTAGAGGTGGCAAAAAAGCACTATCCGCGCGTAGTTGGACATTTGTGTTTACTTTAATTCATTCGAGACATTCACGCGGAAATTCGCGTCATGGTAGGGGCTTCTGCGACTCTGCTGAGACTCCACTCGCTTCCTGTAATCACGTCACTACTAAAGCAAGGTCCTGATTGGTTAATGCGGCGCGGAAATCCGCCGAAGTTCAGATTTTTGAATTTGCGCGTTTCCGCGGCTACGCTCAATTCGTGCCGTGCCTTCCCGCGCGTTCTGCGTAATTTGCGCCGCAGGATGCCTAATCGCGTCTTTGCATTGACTTAACATGTAAATCATCCACGCTTCCCGCCTCTACCGCGGCTGGGGTAAACGCAGCATAACTCATGCTGGACTGACATGGTGCAGGTGATGACATCACTGAAGCCGTTCACATTAGCAGAACAGAAGCTCACTGACTTGCTGTGTCCTGCCTGTTGTTTTCATTCAAATGATTGTCAGTGCTCAACGCAATTTTTTATACCTGCCCCTGCAGGCCAGTGGTTCAGGTTTTCATTGGCCCAACCAAAAAATAATTTAAAATAATAATTCATAAGTCAAATATAATTGTTTACATGTACATTTTATTTATCATTTAAGACATTTGGCCATTTAAATGTAAACTCTTAATTCTGAAAATTCACAAAACTCTCATTAGGGTCAATAGTTTTAGGTCTATCAGGATTAACTGTGCACAGAAAGGGAGAACTCATATCTAAGGAAGATAACAAACCAATATTATTAAAACAGTGTTATTAATATGCCGTATTGATATGTCTCTCAATGCGCTTAAAATTCACTTCATTCATAAGTTTGGCCATTAAGTTTAATGGACCAGATGAAAGATTATCAGCAACCCGTGAGACACCATGCACACTATGTGCTGTCGGCTTTTCTCATGAGCTTTGAGATTTTGTTTACAGTAGTTTCTTGTTCCAACGAAAAGGCCGCCGACTTGTCAGCTTTACCTGGAAACTGATGCCAAACTGTGCAAAACATTGCATTGTTTCTTTCATCATGTTTTACCTAACTAAATGTTTGCGTCCAAGATGTTAAATTATTAAATTTTTGTTTGGCCTCATAATTAGAGGGCGCTGGCACTGCCACCCTCTTAAAGCGTAACTTAACCCCAGGTCAGAGCCTGACTCCACCCACTGGCAATATTTGAAAAATGCAAGAAAAGTGGGCAGATCCCAACGGAGATAGAGGTGAACTGAGCTCATACCAAGGGTGTGGTGAGATCGTAACAAGGGCAGGTGAGCTTGTTCCTGCTTCCTCACAAGGTATTTTTTGGACCCAACATCCAATAGGAAAATTCAACTGCAGTAGCCACCGTTCAACCTGAAGAGGGCAGCACTCAGACGTTTTTACACCATATATTGTAGCGTTGAAACACTTTATATCCAAATGTAAAAAACTTACTAAAATCAATGAAACAAAAGTTGGTTTAGGGTTTAGTTATGCTTTAATTTCTCTTTGCTCTACCAGTTGACGAAACAAGCAGCACACACAACAGTGTCCACAACAACCAATAAGGTAGGAGAAACCTCATAAGCCGCACTTAAAATGTCTCGATGTTGACAATGCATAAGAATACATACAGACAAACGTCACAGGCAGAAATATATTTTAGTGACTGAGGTTGAAGCACTGACCCAACAATACTGTTTATTGGGCCGAACGTCTCTAAGCGGACCCTGGGCCTTTGGGCAGTCCTTTATTTGAGCCCTGATTGTGTACCCTAATTAAACTTAGTATTAACAAGGCTGCTGCATTACTTTACTAATGTTTTACATATAATAGTTTTCTAGAACTTTACATTATTTAGATAAAAACCTGTTATAAAGTTGATTCTGTTGCATAGAACAGATTCTGTTGCATAGAAGTCCTTTGTAGTCCTATTCCGATTCATTGAATTAATAAACTAAAAAGTCTTATATTAATATAATTATACAAAAACTTTTTTAAATAAATTTTTTTTAGGTTTTCGGCATCCAGTCTATCCAGAATATTTTGGCTCAAAATGTTCATTTCGGTGCATCACTACTAGTCTGGTACTGAATATCAATGTACAAAGCTTTGCTGTTTGTCATGATGTACAGAAGTATGAATGGCACCAAGGCAGCCTAATGGAAACCTTTGGCTCTTCTCTAAAGATTTGCTTAAAGTTGCTCCATGGCACTGGAACCTTTACAACAGCCTTTGGGTTAAAAGATGTTGATGTGTTTAAATGTTCGTATTAAATTAATTAAGGTGGTCCTGTGGGATTTAATGAGGTTCTGCCATGAAACAAGCTGTTGTCTGAATCCTGCTTAGCCTATACGTTTGGCCATGATTCTGAGGGCACAGATACTTCTGAATATAAAAATGTCATCAGGATGCCCAATAGGAGCAGCATGACACACCACAGATTTTTTTTGGAAGATTATAAATCTTCTTATGTCTACATTTCTGTGCGTTTTGATGTGATTTAGTTGTAATCGGATTGTTCAGAATCAACCAAAGACCAAAATTAGTTTTAGTATTGTTTAATTCTTTACAACCTTGAAATTCTTATCTTACTGTCTCAATGAAGAAATAAAGACAACCAAAAATACCTGCCACAATAACAACGCCGTCTCTTCCAAAAAAAGACAACCATGCCATCTGGGTTTCTACTTTAAGGTAATTGCCCATCGTGTTTTGACTTGCTTGTAATCTGTTGCTTAGAATACCTTTAGCGCTAGCCAAGGAGTCAGGGATATCGACTTTTTATCTTGGACGACATTATCTTGTTTTCCACAGGTGAGTTGTCAGAAGGTCGAGTTGTGTGTAGCTTGACTCCTGCTTTGCTTTCCACCAGTATTTCTCATTAGTTTGTGAAATTTGACAACTGTGAGATTGCACATACAGTAACGTTGGAGCATTATCAAAGTTGCATGTTTAAATCTTGTGAGTGAAAAAAAAAACACTTTGAACATTTTTTCCTATAACACATTTTTAAGTGCCTTGTAACAACTTAATAATCCTTTCATTTCATTTGTTAGGTTAATGTTTTGCATTTTCATGTAATTCAAAACAAACACAGTTGCATGAGGATTGTACAGAAAATCTGGATTTTTAAATGCATGTTTATTTTTTCTTACACACTCATATTTGTCCGTTTTTAAACAGCATGCGTACGTGATACATTGTTACAGGACCGCACTGTTATGTGATCACCCTACGATTTCTATTTGGATTAGGATAAATTTTGTAAAGATTGTCTTGTTTATATGTAGAGCCACGCTTAAAAAGTACAATTTCTAAATTAAAATCTGTTTTGAAACAGTAAAAATGTATAGGTGATGTGTAACAGTAGAGCGATGTTTCGAAACACATGATCTTGTGTATATTTAGTGTTATCTGTATCTACCTAGTGACGTCTCTTTTCCAGACATTTTTTTTTTCCGGAAAATGGTTACATAAATGCTTTCATTTTTGATAAGAATGGTGTCTTAAGCTATGAAATTTTTGGATGTTTGGTAACACTTTACTTAAATTGGTGTGCGTAAGACTGACATGGCAGCTTCATAATTATGACATGACATGACATGAGATTTTATGCAGTTTATGACAACTATCTGTCATTTGTTCTTATGTCATTTTTAATGCAAAGATGACATTGTTCAAGATGTTTTTGTTATGACTAAACCAATACAGCATAACTTATGACATAGCAAAATAATAATCAAACTTAAGAAACTACCTAGCTGTATGGGTTAACATTACATCAAACTGTCATTTAAATACCATTAAGTGTTGTGTTAATACTCTGTCAAATAGTTTTATAACAGCATCATAAATATTTTTCTTGACCTCAGCTTCAGTGATACAAATTGATTTTTTTTCTTAAACACCCTTAAGGAAACAAACAAAAAATAGCATTATAAACTGAAGAATATTTATGACGTTGTTATAAAACTATTTGACAGAATATTAACACTAAATTACATTTTAATGACAAATTATAATTGAACCACTGTAGTTGAGGTCAAGAAAAATATTCATGACGCTGTTATAAAACTATTTGACAGAATATTAACAGTTAATGACATTTTAATGACAAATTATATTTGTATGACTGGTAAAAAGTGATCAAGGTGTCATAACAAAGACATCTCAAACAATGTCATTTTTGCATTAAAAATGACGTTATTGAACGAATTACACTTAATGACGTCATAACGTGCATAAAATCTCCTTCATGTTCATAGCCCATGTCATGATTATGAAGGTGTCATGTCAGTCTTATGAACACCCCTTCAAGTAAAGTGTTACTGGATATTTTAACCATACCAGACCTGTTAAAGATTAAGGCAAATTTTATTCCTACTTTCATAACCCCTTCAAAGTTAAATTAGATCCTCCAAAAAGCAGCATAAAAATCTAAAAGTAAAATCAGATTTTTATTATATTGTATTATATTTGTGTTTAAAGTGTAATTAAAAAATTGCCTTGATGCTATGGTTACACTACAAAGAATAAGGTCTTAAAAATTGCAACCTGAATACAAAGATCCTATTTCTAAGAACTTAACAACTAGATTTCATTTAGTTTCAACATCTCCCAAGATTTTCATTGACAATTTTACTCAATTTTAATCTTTTTTAAAGGGGTCCTGTTATGCGTTTTTATTTTGTGTTTCACACTAACTTTAGTTGGTGTGTAACATAATAATTGTGCGTTTCATTCTGTATTGATCACCACTGTTCCCTTATAATGCATTCAAGGGCTTTATTATCCCATATAAAAGCTATTCTTATAATACATCGGTATTGTGTAAAACTTAATTTAGAATGTTTTTTTTACTTTGCATCTGATAAGATGATTATACAATATAAACACCGCTATTTAAAACATCATGTTCTAATTTTGTCTTTGTGTCTGGTTCTACCTAAAGCCACCAACAATTGGTCCGGCATTGGTGTCAAAGTTAGATTTTACACACGGCACAGCTTTTACACACTGGCTGGCCTCCATTGCTCTTGCAGAGTTGTTTTTGGTCAACCCGCTTCTTGAACAGATTAGGCAAAACAAACGTCATAGTTGGTGTTTTCTCATAAGAAGCTCACTGGTATTGTGAGGGGCGGACATTTCTGACACACAGTGTAAGCGTATAAACCAATTACAAAGACTGGATCAGGGCATAATAGGACCCCTTTAATGCACCTCTTACTTTCAACTCGTGTGCATTAACCCGTGTGCTTTGGTTTTGCAGGAGGGCAGGTCAAGTTTGGATGATTATGAAAAGGACGTCAGTGGCCACCCTTGTCAGGAGGCCACCGTACGTGACCTGGGCACAGGCCAGGGCAACGGACCAGGTCTTTATAAGGTAGTGAAGACCGGACCTTCGGGTCACAACATCAGAAGCTGCCCAAACCTTAGAGGTATCCCCATTGGAATGTTAGTTCTGGGGAACAAAGTCAAGGCGGTAGGCGAGGTATGGACTCCCAACTGTGCTACTGTGGCTGCCAATAAAAGACTAATTAGCCAGATTCTTGCTAGTTTTGCAGTTTCTGTAACACAAAATCTTGATCTTTCTTTAAACAAACAGGTGAACACTTTGTGTAACTTCCGTTTTGTAGCATAAGCACAAAATTTGTCTCAGGTCTGGGTGTGGTTTTGTTCTCAGGAACCAACAAGCATGGCTTCAAATGATCTTGAACATTTAAACTGGCTTTTAGTGAAAGTTAACAAATTAAGCTTGTGAATAGTAAATCCCCAAACCATCTCAGAATTCCCACTCTGAATAGCAGGGATGGACAAAATTCATGGTACCTTTTTAATTGGAATTTGAATTGATTTGGCAACAGGATGTTACATTGGAATTTGAATTGGAATGTCAGGATGAGAAATTTACTAAATTGCAATTTAAAGAAATTCAGAACATTTATTGTTGAACTTAGGACATGGCATAAATATTTACAAATATTATTAATTCTGCTTGGTTATGCAGCATTTTTATTTTATTTAAATAATCTAAATTGGGACTTCTGACAAGTAAATTTTTCTTCCCACCATGATCTGTAAAATAAGTGTCAAATTCTAAATTTTATGAAATCTGTATAAATAAAAAAATATCTTTAGGTAATTACATTTTTTAAATTTTAATTATTGACATCATAAGTTTAAAAAAACACCCAATGTTTGTGTGCATGATGACTTTTTACAGAGTACTCATGTAGAAAAATGAAATGTATGAATGTAAAACTACACTCACAGATGCCTCTTAATTTCTTTGAATGACATACTATTTTAATTCTGATTCCTTAAATTTAAAGCGGACATTTCACAAGACTTTTTAAATATGTCAAATAAATGTTTGGTGTCCCCTGATTACATATGTGAAGCTTTAGCTTAAAATATCATATAGATAATTTATTTAACATGCTTAAATTGCCACTTTGTGTGAGCAAAAATGTGCCATTTTTGGGTATGTCCTTTAAAATGCAAATCTAAGTGCCGTGTTTGGATAGTGCAGATTAAAGGGCAGTATTATCCCCTTCTGATGTCACTGAGGGAGCCAAGTTTTAATGACCTATTTTTTCATATGCTTGCAGAGAATGGTTTACCAAAACTTAGTTACTGGGTTGATCTTTTTCACGTTTTTATGTTGATAGAAGCAGTGGAGAAGTCAAATTTTCATGATATGTCCCCTTTAATTTGGTAATACATTCTGTTTGTAACTTCAATTCAAATTTTAAAAAGCCCTTAATTCTTGTAAACACTTTATTTTATGCCATTTGAAGT
This sequence comes from Paramisgurnus dabryanus, assembly GCF_030506205.2. Classification (NCBI taxonomy): domain Eukaryota; kingdom Metazoa; phylum Chordata; class Actinopteri; order Cypriniformes; family Cobitidae; genus Paramisgurnus; species Paramisgurnus dabryanus. The sequence continues at coordinate 30,847,387 of NC_133351.1, forward strand.
GTTTGTGTTTAATCATGGGTTGCGCTGGACTTGGTATCTCAATAGATGGTGTGGTGTGTCATGCTGTCCTCAAACGCTCTCTTAAAGTTGCTGTGTCTGAACTCCCCGTCTTGCACAAATTCTGCTATACTTTTCACAAAAACCCCCTTAATGAAATCATGTTGAGTTCAAAATAGTGACCGTTTTGTCTGCTAGTCTGGTGTTTAGAGATGAGGTAAATAAAGTTGTGTCTGTATCAGGTGATTAACCCGGAGGGTACTTGGGTTCAGCTGGATAAGAACAGTGTGGTGGAGTTCTGTGAAAGCGATGATGGTGAGGCCTGGTCTCTTGCCCGAGACAGAGGAGGGATTCAGTACCTGCGGCACGATGAAGGTAGCACACATTTTCCTCTTTTTATGGGAAGTTAAACATTTTATTTTGTCATCATTTATCCATCCCATGCTTTTTCTCAACCTTTCAACATTCTATGAAATGTGTAAGTTGGATTTAAAGGGCACATATTATGTCAATTTTTACTTTAAGATGTAATGTAAATCTTGAATGCCTAGAATGTGCTTGTAAAGTTTCAGCTCAAGGTACCCCACAGATAATTTGTTAGCATGTCCAAAATGCTCCTATTTGTGTGGGAACAAAAAAGTGCTGTTTCTTTTTTCTGATGAACACAAAAGAAGATATTTTGAGCAATGATGGTAAACACACAGCAGTAAGTGACCATAGACTTCCATAGTAGGAATAAAAAAATATGATGGAATTTAATGAGTACTGTCTTATCATCATTTATCAAAATATTTTCTTCATCATTTATCACAATACTTCCAAAATATATATTTTTTTCTACTATGGAAGTCAATGGTCACTTACTGCTGTGTGTTTACCATCATTTCTAAAAATATCTTCTTTTGTGTTCATCAGGTTTAAAACAACATGAGGATGACAAAATGATGACAGAATTTTCCTTTTAAAGTGAAATATCCCTTTAAATGCAAATTAGATCCTGCCTTCATGCCCTTACCAACAGACAGTGAGCACTTTCGGTTAAAAATTGATATAATTTTTGTAAATACATTCTGAGACAATAGTATCTTTAGCTGCGTTAGCACTACAATGTGCTAACAAACACATTTAGAAAAGCTTTTGAGTAAAATTAACCAGTCAGTCAGTGGCCCTGGGTGGGGCTTTATAAGTGTGATGTCACATTAACAAGAGAATCAAAACCGCAATGTCTAATGAGACTGCTTTGATTTATTGGGGATTTAAAAAATATGTATTTTTTTCATTGTAGGGTGGTTGTCAACACACATTTATGTCCTAATAACTTGTAAAAGTGGATTTTGCATAATATGTGCCCTTTAAGAATATCCTTGTTGGGGTTTATATATTAAAGTTCCATGATAATTGGTCTGTAAATTTACAAAATATATTATAAAATTGGTTCTTTTGTTTACTGTGACAAAGATGGCTGATATCCGATATGTCACATTTGATTGGAGAGGTGGATTGTCAGTGAAAAAACACTTAAAGTCTATGTAAAGTGATATTAAATATGTGTTCTGAGGTTTGTCTTACCTAAGAAAAATCTGTTATTAACCTACCAGCCAAATTTGAATGATAAATAAAATAAACAGCATTAACTGCTTTCAGACGCTGGAGGTGTCTGTTTTTAGTGTTGAAGCCATGCCCATTCGTGGGAAAGCTGCTGTTTCTCTCAACTTTTAAATACGTCTACAACCCGAATGAACGCTCCTGCTTTTGTTAGAGGCTTCAGTGCATCGTCGAGCCACATTTTTACCCCCGCCCAAATAATCCTGACATCATTATAATGCAAATAATCCTGAACACTAAAATTGATTTCAATTTTGCATTTGCACAAACATTAAAATAAAAATAGCATAAAAATTGTTTCTCTAACTAAATTTTTTTAAATGCATAAATTAGTACATTTTAACAGAAAAATATTTATAATGTGATAATATTCATTTTGCATAAACTGTTTTTCAAATGACTAATCCCTGTGTTTTGAAACACAGCTAGATTTTAGTAATTGATGAGTGTATTTTTTCTCTCTGTAATAGAACAAGGGATTTTGGAGCATGGAGCCCAGACACCGCCTCCCAGCCCATTTTCAGTCCAGGCGTTTAATAGGAGCGGGGGCAGCTCAGGAGCACAGGGCTTTGACTATGGCATATCCAACAACAAAGGTGAGAGATGAAAATGACTTAATTTGATTTTCTTAGTAAAATATAATTTCATAGAATTTCTTTTCCACCAACAGTATTTTTATGCCATGCTCCATCTATCAGACATTATGCGCATTTCTTTTTAGAACTGGTTTTTACTCTTTAAAAAAAATACAAATTAAACTCTAGGGCTCAGATTTACTATAGCTTGCGCCAGCGCATACTCCTATTTTGCAGTTAAAAATCTACTGCCAGGATTTGCACCATTATTTAATGCCTATTTAACGCTCATTTGTGCTGCTCTTTGTATATTGCGTTGGTCGTTATGAAAATGAGTTTTTGCGCCTGTGTTCTTTAACATCCGCCTATTCGGTAAATCATTAGCGGTGTGACAAGACACTTAATCCACGAGACGAGACACGAGATTGGGTTCACGAGACGAGACGAGATTTTACATGTTTTAAGAAATTCTCAATGATAAAATAAATGAATGGGAAACTGAAATCACATTATTTTGAAATGTTTTAACTAATCTAGGACTGTCCCTAACAATTATTTTACTAATTGATAATGAAGTAATTTATATATATTTTTTTGTAATAAAAATAGACCCAAGTGAGCAATAACCTTTAAAATTACACAATAATGATGATGCAATAATAATTGGTTCGAATAAAGTATCAAAACACATTACATTATTATGTAGCCTTTGTAATATAAACCAGAATTATGTGTATTATTACAAATGCCTGCAGGGGGCACGTCGCTAACGCACCCACTTTAGGGACTTTCACTTTAGATGCGAAATTTTGCCAAACAACGTTTAAATCCATTTAAATCTTTAATATTTGTCTAATTCTTTACAATAGAAATGATACAGCCACTGTTATTCTTGAGCAAGAACATGCAAAGATAAAATCATGTTAAGTCAGAGGAAAGGTACATTCACATTATAAGCGACATTATAACAGTAGCAGAGTGAAGCGATCTCATTGATTTCAATGGAAGCTCGGCGGCATCTGGCGACATGAATGACAGTGACCGTTTCCGGCTGGATGGGCGTGTCCAGTCGCGCGACAAAGTTGAGAAATATTTAACTTTATGCAAATTATGAGCGACATTCGGAAGCGACTACCAATTAGAACAAAGCAGTGGAGTTCACGTCATCCGTCTCTCGTCAGTTACTGGAGTGGACGTAACTCATTTGTTTATGACAACTAGATATAGAAACGCCTCTTATGAAGAGACGAGCGACACACAGTGACAAAGTCGCTTATAATATGAATGTACCTTTAGGGTTAAATCTGATGCTTAAAAGATTACAAGATTAAGGAACTGTTTTTTATGTTACTCGTATTTAAATTGTTTGTGATCATGTTTTCTACCAGGCACCCACAGCACATATAAGTTCAAGAATTTGATCTGTAAATGTGACCGTTTTTTAATTGAATTTACCAATAAACCATTAGATATACAAGGTTTCCATGGTCATATAAAACACATAATTTGCTTTAATTTAGCTCAGTGCAATCAGGGTACAGCTCAGAGTTATTTTCTGCATGTTGTGATCTTTGTGTCTTGGCTATTGTCTGCTCAATGTGAAGATGTTGTTGTTGTTGTGTGCATGGGGCAAGACTGCGGCTGGGTCTTACCCATTATATTTCACTTGCTCTCACCATACTGTCCTCATACATCGCTGCTTATAGATGATACCCATAGACGCTGCACCACGTCTGATGGGTCCTTCATTACCTCTTCGAGTCTGAATGTCCCTAAATAAAAACTCCCTGTTGAAAAATGGAGTTAAAAATGATTTAGGTCTGGTTCTTTTGTTTATATGACGCGCCCAATTAAATCTCATTGTCATATTAAGTTTTTGCTTGTTGAGTTTAAAAGCTAAACATTGCCTAGCAGCATTCTCAGTGATGCAAGATGATTCTTCGACCCCGAGTTATACTTTGAAGGTTCATCTAAATGTAGAAACATCTATACGTAGATGATTCTGCTATGAGGTTTCTTGAATACCTGACTGAGGACTTTTCCCAACCCATTCCTTATCCCCTTCACGTTGGTTCAGCTGACCCGCTCACACAACCCGCGACTCCCAATGAGTGTGCCTGTGTGGGGTGTTAAACTGACTAGCGTTTTGTATGGCTCCTTTTGAGGATCATATAAGCTACAGCACTCCCATTGTCTTCCGCATTGCAGGTGACCGGATGAGTGCCATACTGAATCCTATTCAGTCTGGGCCTTTCCTCCAAACTCCTTCCATATTTGAGCAAGCTGCCAAACCCTCTTCCCCTGTCCACAGTCCATTTGTGTTTGGACAGTCCCTATCCCAGCAGCCTCAACCGCATCCACAGCTTCCGAGTAAGTCTGTCCGTCTGTAAGTTAGTGGCGGCGCTTGCTTACACAGGTGCTGCTTGTTCTTTTGTCGTAAGCGCTTATTTGTTTAGCATGCCTGAGGTCATGTTGAGTTTCATTCTGGCTTAATGGCCCTGCTTTTCTGCCATCGTTCACCTGCTTGCTTGTTGTGTTTCTTAAATTTTAGTGGCGTCATAGCATTTTAGTTCATTTTCTGTGTTTCTCTCCACTGTAGCAACTAACAGTATTGATGTAACAACAAGATCTTTTGACTTTTTTATGTATTTGTTTTGCTTGCAACATGTTTCGTGTTTAATTTGATCATTCATTAGCTATATTTTCTAAACTATTCCCAAGAGGTCCAGGAATGTGTCCAAGCAAACAAGCTTTTTGGTTTGATATTTTATCCCCTAAGTGAATTAAGCTTGCACTAATTTGTGAAAAGGTGAAATTGGCTTTGAAGGTGCCAGTCTCGATATTTTCCACAGCCAGAATACTCTACTCTAGATTTGCCTTCCAGATTGACTCAAACCTTTCCGCCACCATCCTTGAGCTGATTAATGTGCTGTTTAAGTTTACTCTTGTGTCTGTCTCTACTACTCTCCACCCTTCTTATTGCCTCTGTCGCTCTACTTCTTGTTTGTTCTCTACTTGTTTCACTGTCTGTAGATGCCACCTCAACCCCGTTTACACCTGGTATTACATTACAAGTCCTAAATGCTCCTGATGTTGTAGCTTGGCAAAATCATGTTGACTAACGCTAAATTAAGATCCAAAAGGTTTTGTCATCCGATCACTCAAACCATGTATGAAAGTACTCTGAAAGTTCTCTGAAGCACTTAAAGCACAACATTCTAAGGGGCTGTTTACACCAAACGTGTTTATTGAAGTTGTGGGCGCCTTTTTTAGTGGTTTTCTATGGGCAGTGAGAGTTATGCTTGCTTTTTATGCCTTACGTGTTTTGCCACCTGCGAAAAAGCGGCCGACTTTTCAATTGTCCAATCGAATAAGGGGAGAGGCGGCCTTCTGTTGCAGTGACGGAAGTTTATAGTTGTTTGGAACAATCGGACTGGAGTCACTCACTGTCTTCCAGCGTGTTTGTACACCTCTTACCCTCGATCAAGGTCAGAGCAAGCGCTCTGTTTTTAAAGGGACACAAGGCAGCATTTTTATGTTAATAAATCATCTTCGTAAGTCGGTATATGGTTAAATGACTCATTACAGGACGAATGAAGACTCTCTCGCCCGCCCCTACCGTCTGTAGGAAGAATACTCCACTTGCAAGTTAGCTGTATCCGACCCGGTGTCCTTCAGTCTTGCAAAGTCTCAGATATCGCGAGAATTAGGATCACTTTACTTAAACAACACAGAGGCAGGCGAGCGAAACACGGCTATGGATTGTTGCAAATGGCAGAGCCGGGGAAGAAGCAGCAAAAACCCTTGATGGAAGATTCCAAGAAAAGAAAAAGAGCTTCAGACCTAATATTTATATTAGGGTGACCATTCGTGCCATTCTTCTCGGTCGCGCCCTGGCCAGGATTTCGGGTGCGTCTTCCGGAAGTCATATTTGTCGACCGCATACGTCATAAAGGATTATTATTACAGAAAAGCAACAGTTACATTTTAAGGTAAGGTTTTTAACTGAATGGCGTATGCTGTCAACAAATACGACTTCAGGAAGACGCACCGAAATCCTGGCCAGGACGCGTCCGGGAAGAATGGCATGTGTATATAGATAGATGGATAGATAGACGAATAGATGGATAGATGGATAGACAGATAGATGGATAGACGGATAGATGGATAGACGGATAGATGGATAGACAGATAGATGGATAGACGGATAGACGGATAGATGGATAGACGGATAGATGGATAGACGGATAGATGGATAGATGGATGGATAGACGGATAGATGGATAGATAGACAAATAGATGGATAGACGGATAGATGGATAGACAGATAGACGCATAGATAGATAGACGGATAGATGGATAGATAGATGAAGAAGGACTATATTTGTCTAAAGTTATATTAGTAAGGTCTATAAGTTCATCTGGATGAATGATGTTTTCCCTTTGCTTGTCTATATTTATTTATTTATAATTATATTATTCTCATGCCCACTCTCCCAATGAAAAACAAAACATGAAAGCAGTAGTTTGCCTCGTTCATATCGGTCGTTCACGGTAAAAATACTATAATGCATGACAACACAATAAAAATAAAAAATCAGTTGGAATGGAAAATTACTTGCCTAACTTGGGTAGACATAACTGGATTGGAAATAAGCTGATAAACTGTGTTGGAATGGGGGATGAACAACAGTTCGTTTTTTACTTCCAGACACTAGGGGGAGCTCGTAGAGATGGTGGTTTCCCTTTAAAGTTTTTGCTTATATGACAGTTAACCGCAAAAGAGTGCTCACGCTTCAATGTTTGATTGACAGGACGGCTGCGTAGGTAGTTGCTTAGAAATATAAAAAGCCGCGCAGCACTGCTCTTTGTATACTGTATACTTAGTCATTGTATTGTTGTATAAATTGTGTTTTAACATAAGAAATTAGTAATTAGCAAACATGCTAATATCCAAAACAGATAGGACTGAATAAGGCCTATTGAATGTTAAATAATGTATTCCATTTAAAGGTCACCTGATATGGAAATTTGTAAACATGTAATATTAATCTCAGATGTCTCCAGAATGTGTCTGTGAAATTTTAGGACCAAATACTTTATAGATCATTTATTATCGCGTTGCAAAGGACAATTTTTGGTGTGCCAGAAAGAGTGCTTTTTTGTGTGTGTGTCTCTTTAAATGCAAGTGAGCTGCTGTTTCCCTCCTTGTTTACTGTCACCTATACATAAAACTTAAACTGTTAATAACCTTAAATCATTGTTCATAATAACGTTAAAGGTTAAACGCGTGCACGAGAGAGCATGTAGTAGCTTAGTTCTTCTCTCCGCTCTGTTTACCGTGCAATTGCGCATTCCGTGACTTCTGCCAGGGCTAGCATCGCTAATCATAGCTTACATCAACTTTTACTATCAGTGATTTTAAATGGATTTCTCCAAATAGCATGCCAAACTTTAACTGTCGAGTAGAAACTTTGCGTGGGAAGCCCAACCTGTGCTTTGGCCTTTCTCTTCTTGTAATACAATTCATAGACACTTTTTCTCTTGCGACCCTCAGACATTTTGAAAAAACACGGCGAGAACGCAAGCTTCATGAATGGTTGAAACCGTAGCACACCACACATACACCTGAAAGTGCGCATGTGCAGAAAGCGAACCTAGGGATGAGCACGTCCAACGACCTTACGTCAACATATCATCAGAATGATTGACAATCTGGGATGACCAATAGTCTTGATGATCCCCCCGGAAAAAGAAAATCTTCCGCTATACCTTTAAGTGACAAATTATGTAAAAATATTTAAAATCGAAATTGACCTAACTTTGATCTTTGGACATTTTTGAGCGGGGCCTGTGCAAAGTGTCGTCAGTTTGTTCGGCTAACGTCTACAGCTTGTTCCATGAGGCTGTTTTTTTTTTTTTTTTTTAAGCAATGGTTAGATTTTTATCATTACAGAGTGGTTTTGTACACATACAGGCAACACACACTTATGTTCAAACAACATATAAGAGTGAATTTCTAAAATATGTTTGGTAATACTTTATTTTACAGTGTCTTGGTTACAGGATTTATACAGGATTAACAGTAAATTGAGCATGATTACATGCAGCACACTTTAAAACAAACTGTAATCCTTGAAATTTGACACACATACTCAAGTACCAGGTTTAAATTGTAAACTGTCTCGGCTACCACACGTGACCGGATGGATGTTTATACCAGGTGTAAGCAGGGCGAGGGTCTCTTTTCTCATGTAGTACTTCCATTTTCCCTCGTGTACCAGCTTTCACTTTCTCTTACATTTTCTGATGGTTTTCCACGTTTCAAGCCTTGTTGCTTACTCTCCTTGCCACTGTTTTCCGCTGTAGATGCTTCATCACGCAGCCTTGCTTCACGTGAGCGTGTGCACAAAAGCAGTGCAACCGGGCCTGGCACCGCTCTATCATCTCTTGTTCTCAGAAAAAAGGGTGGGTAATGCATGTCTTGTCCTGGGAGCACCTTGGAGATTCACTACAGGGATGGGCTTCATGTCATTCTCTCCTCCATAATCCCTTTATTTCCCCTCTTAGGAATGAATAGAGTATATAGTGCTTTGGAATATATATGGGTTGAGTTTAACAAGCACTGATATTTCCTTAAAGAAATTTTAATTAAGAGATTTTGGTCAGTACTTTGATTCATTCTTGGATAGAACTGGGTTCTTGTTGATGGTAACATTTTACATGTACTATTTTGCTTTTCATTTCCACTTTTTCTTTTGTTGTTTAATTAATCATATTTAATTTTGTTGTCTTGATTTATTCTTGTGTAGTATGTAAAATGTTGGGGTGCCTTGCTGCACAACTGAGTTGTGCATTGGTAACTCTTTTTGTGTTAAAATACGCAGGTGACAGGGAAAATGTGCCCAGTCGGTCCATGTCTCCAGCAAGCAAGCACCGTCAAGAGAGTCGTTCATCCAAACAAGACTCTCACTCTAGCCGATCCACTCTAGTTGACCAGGTGAAGAGCAAGAACAATGACAGTCTGTCTGCCAGCGAGGCACTCATTCTAAAATCAGACACGGGCAAATTGCGCTCTGACTCTCACAGCCGCTCACATTCCCCTAACCACAACACCTTACAAGCCCTAAAAGCTGATGGCCGAACCTCAGGCCTAAGGGCTGAGTCTCCAAACCCTGGCTCCCGTTCCTCCTCACCCAAACAAAAGACCTTCACCTCAGGCAGGTCCAGCCCTTCTAGCACCAGTTCCCCACGCTCATCTTCTCCTAATGATAAGAACCTGCCCTCTAAAGTTAGTTCTCCTCCTAAAGCTCACCTTGACCCACCTCGTGAGAGATCCAAATCGGACTCCTATACGCTGGATCCTGAAACCCTTAGAAAGAAGAAAGTGCCTCTCATGGAGCCTCTTAGGGGCAGATCTACTTCACCCAAGCCAAAACTCCCACCCAAAGAGGGCAAAGGAGGAAGCAGCAATGCTGAAAACCGAGCCCCATCTCCCCACGTAGTACAAGAAAACCTTCACAGTGAGGTGGTGGAAGTGTGCAAGTCCAGCGCATTGCTATCCAATGAAGAAGCCAATGATGAGAATGCAGATTTGCATAGTTCCGAAGAAGGCTCCTCTAAGGTTCACTTTAGTATTGGAAAAGCCCCGGTCAAGGAGGAGCTTGAAAGTCGTTCTTCACCCAAAGTCAGCCGTAAAACCTCCAGCAGGCATGTGAGATCCAAAAAAGACAAATCAGGGCCACTATTTAAGAGTGAAAACGCACGTCCCACTGAACCCGCCAAGCAGGCCATGTCACCATCTGTTGCTGAATGTGCTCGCGCTGTGTTTGCTGCCTTTTTGTGGCATGAAGGTATAGTACACGATGCCATGGCATGCTCGTCTTTCCTCAAGTTCAACCCAGAGCTAACCAAGGAGCATGCGCCCATTCGCAATTCTCTCAGCTGCCAACAAGGCTTTGATGAGAAGGAGAACAAACTCAAGAACCGTCATTCACTGGAGATCTCCTCTGCCCTCAACATGTTCAACATATCACCCCATGGCCCAGACATCTCCAAGATGGGAAGTATCAACAAGAACAAGGTTCTGTCCATGCTGAAAGAGCCACCCTTGCCTGAGAAGTGCGAGGATGGAAAAAGTGATGCAGTCTCGTATGAGGTGACCAGCCACTCCTCCATGAGGTCTAAGTCAATCTTGCCTCTCACCCTCCAGCACCTAGTAGCCTTCTGGGAAGACATATCTATGGCTACCATAAAAGCAGCTACACAGAACATGATCTTTCCCAGCCCTGGTTCCAGCGCAATCCTAAAAAAGAAGGAGAATGAAAAGGATAGCAAGAAGACGAAGAAAGAGAAGAAGAAGAAGGAGAAAGCTGAGGTCCGCCCCAGGGGGAACCTCTTTGGGGAGATGGCACAGTTGGCAATGGGAGGCCCAGAGAAGGATACAATTTGTGAGCTCTGTGGAGAATCCCATCCTTATCCTGTTACCTACCACATGAGACAGGCCCACCCAGGTACACTTCCTCCATACTTATTTCTTTTACACTGACATATAGACCCTTAGTTATCATTCATAAGTTTTCTTTATTGTATTCTCTCAGGCTGTGGCCGGTATGCTGGGGGGCAGGGCTATAACAGTATTGGCCACTTTTGTGGCGGCTGGGCTGGTAACTGTGGAGATGGTGGAATTGGAGGAAGCACCTGGTACCTGGTGTGTGATCGTTGTCGAGAGAAGTACCTAAGAGAGAAACAAACAGCTGCCAGAGAAAAGGTCTACCTTTTGCTAATAACATTAGCAAGTATTACATGTGTTAAACAGAAATTTTATCAAGTCCTGACTCTTGGTTACTTGGTTTTAGGTTAAGCAGTCAAGAAAGAAACCGCTTCAAGTAAAAACCCCACGGGCTCTTCCCACAATGGAGGCCCACCAGGTGATCCGTGCCAATGCACTATACCTGCTGTCTCTGAGCAGTGCTGCTGAGCCAAATCTGCTTTGCCATCACCCACCCAAACCTTTTCAAACACAGCTTCCCAGTCTGAAGGAGGGAGTCTCTGAGGAATTACCCAACAAGATGGGCTGTCTCTATCTGCAAACCCTAGCTCGGTAAATACCTTGTGCTCTCCTGGATCTATAGTTTTTAACCTGTGGGCATATGATCAAACTGCAGAGGGTCTAAAAAGAGATTTTAAAAAACCATAAACATGTTTCTTTCTATATGTTTAAATGAACATTAACAAATAATCTATGGCACACAAGTCAATGTAATAATGATAGTTCCTGAAACTTCTAACCTTAGATCAATTTACATAGATTTTTGCAGATTGTAGTCAAATGTATGGAGCATTTCATCAAGTGTTGCCTAATGTTTTTTTCAGCCAGCACACGGAGAACTTTGGAGGCTACCAAGATGATAATCTCTTTCAGGATGAGATGCGTTATCTGCGTTCTACTTCAGTCCCTGCCCCCTACATCTCAGTTACTCCAGACGCCTGCCCCAACGTTTTTGAAGAGCCAGGAAGTAACATGAAGTCCATGCCCCCGAGGTACTGTAGCAAGCATCCCGAAGTGCCGTGTCCTAGTAACCTAGTTTCAGTGAACGTTTGCATTTAGTTGGTGCTTATTACCTCTGTAAGACTTTTTGTGACTGCTTGTCTTTTTTTAGTTTGGAGACGAGCCCAATCACAGACAGTGACACAGGCAAAAGGACAGTATTCCAACGATCCTATTCAGTGGTGGCCTCTGAATATGACAAGCAGCACTCAGCCTCCCCAGCACGAGTAAAGGCAGTACCCAGACGCAGGGTGCACAGTGGTGATGCAGGTACTGTTGGGTTACTATATACAACACAGCTTTCTGAAGGGCCAGTCTTATAACACCATATAAATTCATGATACAGTTATTTCCATTTTTGGTTTTTAAATTCATGCCTACTGCAGATGTTAAGAGCCATGTGCCTTTGTTTTAAAGGTGTCATGAACTTTGAACATGATTTGTTTATAATTTATACTGTTCTCTTGGATTCACTTGTAAGGTTAGCAAGATTTTTACACCAGATAAACACAATTTAGAAGTAATAGGCCTATAAAATAGTTTTTTTCCTCCCTTTGAAATACTTTTATTCAAGACTTGTAAAGTAAATGGCCACCACTATGACTGGGTAACAGTTGTGTATTTAAATAGTTTTCAGTGCCCCTGCCATTATGTGTTAAAATGATGGAAAATGAACTAGTGTTAAAAAAACATCTGCAGGTAAATGAATCGAACAGGCAAACAGTGTCTTACTGATGCGATCTGGAACTTAAAAGTAAAGTTAATCCACGCTTTCCTAATCCTAAAATCACAATGAAGTAGGGCTGCACGATTCGTCCTAAAATGTGAATCACGATTTTTCTCCATGGGAATTGAGATTCCGATTCTCTCAAACGATTCTCATATTTTCAACAACAACAACAAAAAAATCATTTATTGCACTCAAGTAACAAAAATGTGCTAAATCGGACTTTCGGTTCTAATAAAGTGTCTTCAAAGTCTCTTATTTTAGAAGATGAGTAACTTAAAATTTGTTAACTGTTAAGCATAAACAATAGAATGTTGACACTAATAAATAAAAGTAATTGTACAAAAAAGCACAGGTGCTATTTATTTTAATCAAACTGGTCAAACTTAAAACTTTAAAAACACGAAACCTTTAAAGAACTAAACGATGATACAGAGGCCATTTCTCAATCTAAAGGTTGCAACCATCTGGAGGTCGCATTTCTAAGCTGTATACGTCATCAAGACAGTCTTATTTCAGAATATTAACCATTATAAAATAGACTATTATTCTTAGTTAATTGTAAATTGTTGTAATACTTTTATGACTTCCAAATGTAATGCTCAGTTACCGGTAAGTTAAACAAAGGCTCGATGACGTATACGGCCTGCATATGCGACCTACGGAGGCTGCAGCCTTCCGATTAAAAAAACGACCAGAGGTAACTTACGTTCTTGCCTTTTTTCGGAAACAATATTGTTGCATCGTCACTCTCTCCATCGCCACCAGGATTTTTCGTAATGGGGCACCTTTTTTCTCTCATTTGTTTGAAAATTGCCGCTCCAAATCCATCAAGTAAATCGATGTGTTTAGGTTTGCCGCTTTGTTCCACGTCACGCGAGTGACAGCCAAACACCGCAAATGAGGAGAAGAGAGGAGAGAAACGATCGGTTCTGATTGGTGAATGAATAGGGTTTGGTTTTACACTGCGTGAGTGTAAGCAACTTTAACTAACATAACATCTGGATTGTTGTAATGTAAATATGTGAACGCAGTGTCTGAATACAGGGAAATACTGTACATGCAAGAGAATCGCCACCATTTACAAAGAGGATCGCGTGTATGTATGAATCGAGATCGTGATTCTTTTTCGATTAATCGTGCAGCCCTGCAAGGAAGGCAATGCAAAGATTGGACTTTCCACAACTTGGAACCGCACATTGCATTCTAATCGCTATTGTTTTGTTGACCGAGTTATCCTGTGTTTGCGTCTCTCATTTTTACTCTTACTACATGTGCAAATTACAGGCGGGGCTAAAGAAACGATGTAGAAGTAGGCATTGATCTACGTTTGCAGAGGAGGTGTTTCATTGCACTGTGATGTCACACTGAGACGAAATATAAAGCATACTATTTTGGTTTCAATTAAAGCTATTTTTGAACTAACAAGGAAGTTTTGATTTCTAAAATTACATGAGGTTTTTATAGTACAATGCCTGAAGATCAAGGAAAATGTGTTCCTTTTTTAAATTCATGAACCCTTTAATGTGTAAAATTTGAATGTAACCTTTTTTGTGTTTATTTCTGTGTTGCAATGTGTTTGTTTTTCAGCACTGATATTATAAAATCCAAATACTATAGTTTGTGTAAAGTAAATTGCTGCATGTTTTTGTATAAGTGATTTAATTTCTGCTGGTTTCTACAGAAGTTGGGTCTTCTCTACTTCGTCACCCATCTCCTGAGTTGTCTCGACTGATATCAGCCCATGGGTCACTCAGCAAGGGCGAGAGGAACTTCCAGTGGCCCGTGTTGGCATTCGTAATCCAGCATCATGATCTAGAAGGTCTAGAGGTGGCCATGAAACATGCGCTTCGCAAATCAGCCTGCAGGGTGTTTGCCATGGAGGTCAGCAGGGATATCCGATATCTATCCACTTTCAGTCTTTCTTTTTTTTTCCTCTTTCTCAAATTGTAAGGATGAGCATGTTGTATTTTAGAGATAATATTCAGTTTCCAGTCAAAAAAACTTAGATGTTCTAGGGAAATGCGATTGGGAAAAATCTTATTTGTGGCAAAATAACTTATTTCTAGTTTTCAAATAATATTTCTATATCTAAAATTTTCATAATTGATTCCCCAAGTCCTGGAAATGCATTGGGTTTTTAAGTGAAAGTACAGGAACTTAACTTTCTGTTTTGTTTCTCTTCAGGCATTTAACTGGCTGCTGTGTAATGTGACTCAGACCACCTCCTTGCATGATATCCTATGGCACTTTGTGGCATCTCTGACCCCGTCACCCTTTGAGACCGAAGAAGAAGAGGATGAGGAGAGCAAAGGAAACAAGGAGAATCTTGAACAGGTGTTAAAACAATGCTATACGGTACTATTGTAATTGTTTATCACTTTTAAGTCACTTTAAGGCCTAAATTAAGGTGGGAGGTTCCTGACATCAGGGGATTTTTTTGTCTAGCAGGAGAAGGATTTAGGTGTCTGCGAGCACCCGCTCTCTGACATAATCATCGCTGGAGAAGCAGCTCATCCGCTGCCCCACACCTTCCACCGTCTGCTTCAGACCATCTCTGACCTGATGATGTCACTGCCCAGTGGAAGCTCCCTTCAGCAGATGGCCCTAAGGTATTTTCCTCTTATAAAAAGTTACTGACTTTTTGCGATTGAGAGCATCATACTCAAAAAAAGTTATTTGTTTTGCTATGTCACAGGTGTTGGAGCCTTAAATTCAAACAGTCGGATCATCAGTTCCTGCACCAAAGTAATGTGTTTCACCACATCAACAACATCCTGTCCAAATCGGACGATGGCGACAGCGAGGAGAGTTTTAACATTAGCGTACAGTCTGGATATGAAGCAATCAGTCAGGTGGGAATATTTTAATCTGTGTTCCACCGTCCTGTTTGTTTGTTGCACACATTAACACGCCTTGTGTTTGTCGCAGGAACTTTGTGTGGTTACCTGTCTGAAAGATCTGACTAGCGTAGTGGACATTAAAACATCTAGCCGACCTGCCATGATTGGCAGCCTGACTGACGGATCCACCGAGACGTTCTGGGAGTCTGGGGATGAAGATAAGAACAAGACAAAGAGCGTCACTATCAGCTGCGTGAAAGGAATCAATGCTTCATACGTCTCTGTTCATGTAGATAACTCTCGTGACATTGGAGTAAGTTGATAATCTTTAGTCTCCATTCTTATACTCTATTTTGGTCTTTATTTCTTATTTGTAATTGTATGAGTAAACAATTGATGATTTATATAATCTGTGCTTTCAGAATAAAGTAACATCAATGACATTCCTGTGTGGGAAGGCTGTGGAAGATCTCTGCAGGATCAAACAGGTGGGACTTTGAATAAGGTGCCTATGTAGACAGCATTTTATGTCATCAACACTGACAGCATGATAAGTTGTCTTCTTGTCTATCCCAGAAGGCAAACAAAGAAAAGCATTAAATAGAAACACAAAACTATGGTCCCGTACACACTGCATATTAATTCGGTTGTCACTTCACCTTTTAATGCTTAATCCTGTTCTGTACACACACACTTCAGTAATTTACAGGACTGACAACCGCATTCTACAACCGAATTAACTTCCGCAAAATGCAGGTAGTGACAACCGCATTTACTGAAATTCTGCTTAGTGTGTACATAACCGAACTGAACAACTAGTAGTTAATCAAGTGCTTATACATTAATCATGGACATGACGGGTCTCTCTTCTGAAAAAATAAATGCCTAGAAGGAGAAAAAGTCTTCTGTATGTGCGGTTCAGAAAATGACAGAGGCACGAGCGGTTTGCTGAGTAGTGTTGCCAGATCTTGCACTGAAAAAACAGCGAACAAGAAAAATCCACTAATAAACCGAAATAAATCTAAATGCTTTACCTCAAAGATCAAAATATTGGAACCGGCCTCTTCACGCTTTAATAACACCAAAAACTTGATTGCTTCATGAGCCAAAAGCCATAAACGGTTAAGCGCCAAAACAGTATTTACGTACAAAAAAGACGAGGACCTGGCAACACTGCAAGACCGCGCCTGTGAAGCAGCCTCACAAAAGCGTACAATACACAACGCCAAGACGGAGGTTTATTGCAAAATACAATGCTGTTAAATTATTTTGGTCAAAGCTGTGAGTGATAAGCACACGAGACGGCAGAACGTTGCAATGGTTATTTCTGTGTCAATCATCACATTTTCGGGAGTGAGTCTTGTTCCGTACAGACATGAAACGAACATTTAGGGGATTCACTCCCGCATTTAAATGCGGTTATCACTCCCGAAAGTTTGCAGTGTGTACGAGACCATTGAATCCTGAAATATATATGTGTTTTTGTTAGAGCATGATGTTGTTAGCTTAGCAACATGCAAATGACAACTATTAAAACGATCCTTAAAGCTCACGTAACACACGCTGTTTCTGCATTTCTGATGGTAATCTGGAGTACCTATAGAGTTGTATTACATCCTTTATATCTCCGAAGAGTCTTTAGTTTAATCAGATTTATAAAAGAAATATTAGCTTTACCGAATCTCTCCGATAACGTACGAAAAAATGAAGAAGAAGGAGGAGTTACTACCGCGGGAGGAGCGAGCACAAGTCATGCAACACTATACAACACTGTTTAACTTATGATTCACTACATGTTCGTGTCATTTATATAATATGCGCGCGCCAATTTCCAACATAAGACAGAAGTCTTACTTACCGCGTGCAACTCGTGACCCGGTTGGGAAAATCCAGCACATCAAACACACGCAAAACTCTGCTGCTACCCCGGATAATAAACTATATCCATTGTTTTCATAAGGCTGGCTTTCTTCTCCTTACATCCAAAAACACACTTCATCTTTCGTGCCATTGTTGAGTTTTGAAATTAAACAAAGCTGTGTCGCTTGATAAGATGTTTGCAAGTTCTAGCATCTCCCGCTGATTGACGGGTGGGCGGGGTTTTCCGGGGAAAGTGTCCATATAAAGAAGTGATAAGTATAGAAAACCCCTGAAACGTCAGTTGGACCTGTAATCGAAAAAAACTTTCCGAAACTTGTACGAACCCTGGCGAAGTGCATTTGTCACAGAAATACTCTGTAACACGCCCGACGGCTTTTTTGACACTTTTCCTATGTTTAGCATGAGGAAACAACTCTATAACTGTGTTAATAAGTCAGAATGCATGAAATACCATTGACCCCCCCCCCCCCCCTTTAAAGGGCACCTATTTTAACAAGATGTAATGTCTGTGAAGTTTTTGCTCAAACTACCCCAAAGATCATTTTTTATAGCATGATCTATAAAAATGCTAAAAAGTGCTGTCTGTACCTTTAAATGCAAATGAGCTACTGCTCCTCACTTCCTTAGCAAAAGATATGTGCGAATGCTTTCAATGATCTGATTTTGGAGGATAAAGTCTGAGACAATAGTATCTGACTTTTGAGATATAGCGGACAGCGTACAACTCGCTGAGGGCTGACACTATGGTAACGCAGGACTGTCAGTCAATAACCGTGGGCGGAGCTTTATCAGTGTGATGTCACATTAATCTGGTTTAATGAGACTGGTTTAATTAATAAAAAATGAGTTTGTTGATTTTTTTTTTTAATGTGGTGGTTGTGTTCACACACAATCAACACACATTTATGTCTAAAAGTGGATTTTCACAATAGTAGCCCTTAAATGACCAACAGCCAAAACACAAGCTACAACAGAAGGTTTATTACCGTAACATTTGTCATTTGTACTTAATTTTAGAGCTACAAAGCAACATTAAAAATGCTTATCAAAGCATGTCTCCATGGAAATGTAAAATGCAAGATTATTATCTCTTGGTGTCTCCAAGTTATTTAATAGACTTTATGTTGTGTTAGATTGACCTGGACTCGAGGCACATGGGCTGGGTCACCAGTGAGCTGCCTGGAGGGGACCACCATGTGATCAAGATTGAGCTTAAGGGTCCTGAAAACACACTTCGGGTACGACAGGTCAAAGTGCTTGGCTGGAAGGAGGGTGAAAGCATTAAGATTGCTGGGCAGATATCAGCCAGCGTAGCCCAGCAGAAGAACTGTGAGGCTGAAACGCTGCGTGTGTTCCGCCTTATTACCTCCCAGGTGAGCTTGAAATCTCCCAAAAATCAGTTCATGCATGGTTTGATTACTTGTTCTGATCCAATCCCATTTAGAGAGATTCTAAATGTTTTGATGGTCAATCTGACATTACTTTTTAGGTATTTGGAAAATTGATTTGTGGCGATGCAGAACCAACGCCAGAACAAGAAGAGAAGAACCTGCTCTCATCACCCGAAGGAGAAGACAAGGTCAATACTAGCATGTCCTGTATTTACTGGCTTACTATGACTATTGGATGATAAATTATTAGGTAATGAAGCATAGGATGCATTTGTTAAATTGTTTTGTGAATGTTTTGTCTTCAGGCTCCTTCTGATGCAGACTTGAAGGAGCACATGGTTGGCATTATATTTAGCAGAAGCAAACTGACTAACCTTCAGAAGCAGGTAACACCAACAAAACTACTGTGTGGTCTGAGGCTCCATTACAAAATTTAAAGGGATAGGTCATTCATACACACCCTCAAGTTTTTACAAACCTGTATACATTTCTTTGTTCTGCTGAATACAAAGGATGATATTTTGAAAAATGTTTATAACCGAGAAAATCTGAAGCACCATTGACTTTCATAGTAGGAAAGAATAACATTATGGAAGTAAATGGTGCCCCAGATCTGTTTGGTGAGTAAATGATGACAGAACGTTTATCTCTTTAACCCTTAATCAGTGTTTGGGGTCCTTCATTTTTAAAAAGTGTTGCCTTCATCTCAGGGGCATGAAACTCTGTGACTTTTCCTAAATAATCTATCTAAATATGCACAAAAACTGGGCTTGATTTGGTTGTTCTAAAGGTGTGTAAAGTTTACTGTTCAAGGTGTTTGTGGTCAAAAATAACTTTTTTTTCATTTTGTTTCTAAAAAAAATGAATACATCTGAAAATGTCTACATATAAACCAAGGTCTGGTAATAGAGCATAAATAAAAAGTGGAACAAACTTTCCATCTCATACACACACACACACACATAAAATACAGATTTTTTATGTATTTCAGAATGTTAAAGCAACACCAAAGAGTTTTTTTTTACCTTAAAATAACGTTTCCAAAAAAGTTTCAGTGGTTCATTCACTCAAAACAGGGTGAATGGCACTTTCACATTCGCTTTGCAGTCCTCTATCGGCCAAAACCGCACTAAAGAAGTTTCCAACCGTCGGGTAGTGGTCCTGTAGTTCGAGTGAAAACTACAAAAACTTGCTTTACGGCAGACCTACAATCCAATCAGAGCCAGCTAATGTATGCTGCAGTATTTACGACAGTGCTAATGAACAATTAAGCTTCTAACCTGTAGGGGGAGCAAAGAGCAATAAGTCTTTAGTGTTGCTTTAAAATATATATCATACAGTTGTAAGGAGAAGTTGAAGCATCAAGAAAAATTAAGTGAAAACCTGGATGTGCATCCCACAAATCTCCATCAACTGCAAGATGCTATCCTATCAATATGGGCCAACATTTCTAAAGAATGCTTTCAGCACCTTGTTGACTCAATGCCACGTAGAATTAAGGCAGTTCTGAAGGTGATAGGGGGTCAAACACATTATTAGTATTAGTGTTCCTAATAATCCTTTAGGTGAGTGTATGTGGTCATTGCACTTTCTTTCTCTAATTATAACTTCTAAAGTTTTTCCACAAACCAGTATAAAGTCAGTATTCTATCTCTAACACAGAGCAATGTCCAAAAACAATTTAGATTTAATTAAGATTGACATTTATATTATTTTATCTTTAAAAAAGAACTTTTCATGGGCCAATTTATGGGCTAGTTAAGTAATTGTGCAGTAAATAGGTAAAAAAACTTCCAAATTTCCACAAAAACACAGCATAAATGTATAGTTGAGAAGTAAATTTAAAAAATGATATAGTTTTCCATATTAAAATGTATATTTCCTTATGCAATTGCTCTTTAAAAGTTTGCGGTCTATCCTTTTTGAACTCTAATTAAGGGTTTAAAGGTGCTAAAATTGGTTAATTTCAATGAAATTATTTTACCCAATATTTGTTTTATTTATTTTTTAAATTCTTTTTGCAATATTTGTTTTAAATAAAGATTTGTTTTTTATTAATTGGAAGTAAAGTTACCCTAAAACGTGAGCTAATTCACAACCATCTGACTTTGCATCCGCAGGTTTGTGCCCATATCGTGCAAGCCATTCGTATGGAGGCCACACGTGTACGTGAGGAATGGGAGCACGCCATCTCCAGCAAGGAGAACGCAAACTCTCAGCCCAGTGATGATGATGCTTCATCGGACGCGTACTGTTTTGAACTGCTGTCTATGGTCCTGGCTTTGAGCGGATCAAATGTTGGCAGGCAGTATCTGGCTCAGCAGCTCACCCTGCTTCAGGACCTTTTCTCACTGCTTCACACTGCTTCACCACGTGTCCAGAGACAGGTTTGTGCTTATGGTGTTCTGGTCATCAGCACAAAATGTTCGTTATTCAGTGCAAACTATTTGGGTCATGGGTTTAATTCTGTTCATAGAATACATCTATTCTAAATATTTAAACATTCAATTGAATAAACATTGTTTGAATTGTTTACTTTCACTAAATTGTATTATGTGTCATTTTATCTGTCATTGACCATCCTGGATATCAATTCAAGACAAACTAAGTCTTGACTTTGTGTTGATAAGCAATATTAATTGTTTCGGGTATGCAGGTGACATCATTGCTCAGACGCGTTCTTCCTGAGGTTACTCCCATGCGTTTGGCCAGCGTCATTGGTGTAAAGGCCCTTCCACCAGCGGACATTAGTGACATCATCCACTCTACTGAAAAAGGCGACTGGACCAAGCTGGGCATTTTGGACATGTTCCTGGGTTGCATTGCCAAGGCCCTTACCGTGCAGCTTAAGGCCAAGGGCACCACTATAGTTGGCACAGCTGGCATGGCTGCGGGCAAAGGGGTCACAACGGTCACTCTGCCCATGATCTTTAACTCAAGGTCAGCTTGGTTGATTTGTGAAGCGTTTTAAAAACGCTTATTGGGTTTACATTATTTTGATCTTCCTATGTGTTTTTGCAGTTACATACGGCGTGGAGAAAGTCACTGGTGGATGAAAGGCTCTACTCCACCACAGATAGCTGAGATTATCATTAAACTAGTCAAAGACATGGCTGCTGTAAGTAATGATGACTCAATAACTCAGACTTGCTTGTTGCTGATGTACTTTATAGCTCTTTGCGGGAACGGTCTCTCACCACTTGCGTGTCTTTTTACCTCAGGGTCATCTCTCAGACGCCTGGTCCAGGGTGACTAAGAACGCTATAGCCGAGACCATCATTGCACTCACTAAGATGGAAGAAGAACACCGATCACCAGTGCGCTGCATCGCTACCACTCGGGTATGGATTAGTTAATCTGTTACAGGGTATCAGAGTACTGCATACTTCGCCAGCTAAGTTGGTTTTACTCACTTAGTTAGATGTCAAGCATAAAGACCTTGGGTGTGTTAAGATCACAGGTCAACAGCAATAATACATTTATTAAAAAAATGGGTACACACTATAAAATATTCCAAATTTATTTACAAATTAAACTCAAAAGATGTAATCAAATATATTCAAATATGTATTAAGTCACTTCCTGTGCCAGGTCGTTAGTTCTTTTTAAGCTGTAAAGTACAGCAAACCTCATGCCGCTAGATGAAAATCTAGCTATGTTGTACTGATGTTGTATTCATGTAATAAAACCCTAAGGTGGTCTTGTATTGTTTCTGTTTTTTAGCTATGGCTTGCGCTGGCCTCTCTGTGTGTACTAGATCAGGACCATGTGGACCGACTATCCTCCGGGCGCTGGATGGGTAAAGACGGGCAACAAAAGCAGATGGTACGGAACAGTCTCTTGCAGGTTGAATTAAAACTCAATTAGTGAAAATGTACTTTTTTTAATAGTCGTCTTTGACATTTTTTACAGCCCATGTGTGATAACCATGACGATGGGGAGACTGCAGCCATCATTTTATGTAACGCATGTGGAAACCTGTGTACTGACTGCGATCGCTTCCTACATCTCCACCGGCGGACACGTACCCACCAGAGACAGGTCAGACTGAACTCTTACACATGATCACCCTTAGAAAATTAACCATGGTTTTATTGTGGTAAAAGTGTAGTAACCATGGTTTTTTGGTGTATTGATTACTATCAGCAAAACCATGGTTTTACTACACTAACCATGGTTTTTTGGTCTTTACTGTAGTAAAACCATGGTTAATTTTCGTAAGGGCAGTGTTAATCCTGATGTGGATCAATGCTGGATCCTCACTGGGTTTATTCATTGAAATCAGTTGTGATTAATTGTTTATTTTATAGGTAAACCAAATGATTTTCATAATGTTGACTGATCTTAAATAGTTCTTGAACCTGCAGCATACGAGACACTTCACTAAAATTCTCCCAAAGCATTGACTTTACTGTGTGGGGTGTATTTATACAGTAGATGAAAGTGTATGATTAGGTGCAAAATTGAAGACAACATTTTTATTTTTGCTGTCATTGCAGGTTCATGCGACAGCAAGCATATTGTAGCATGTAGTCCACTAATGACTGGCATTTTTGGGTATTGTGTTTTAAAAGAAAAGGTTTAGACAACTCAGAAATGAGTCACACATGTTAATCTGTTTACTTCGGCACACTTGAAAATCGTGCTGGTGTGCAAAGGCAATAACTTGTTTTTGGTAGAAAAATTAGTTCTTGATATTTTTGGGACATTCAAGACCTTCTTTATCACGTGGATAAGTGGGGTTTTTTTAACAGTAACTTCCAAAAGCCCAGGAGCAACCAAGGCTAAACAACATAAGCCCAGTTACCTTTGAGTTTAATTATCAAATTCTTGTGCTTTTAATTTCTTGTGCAGGTGTTTAAGGAGGAGGAGGAAGCCATAAAAGTGGACCTACATGAAGGATGTGGCAGAACTAAACTCTTCTGGCTCATGGCACTGGCCGACTCTAAGACCATGAAGGCAATGGTGGAGTTTCGTGAGCACACAGGTGACCCTTCTTCATTTCATAATAGACAGTAGGATGATGGTGGACTCCAAACTTGTCTTTTTAAGCTTACAATCACTATTTCACTTTTGTAAGGGTAGGGTGCTGAGGTGCACTCAATGTTTATTTACTGCGGTTCGTTGTATTATTGCAAAAGTTTTTTATGTAATGTAAAATTGTAATGTAATGTAATTTTTTTTAAGGGCCATTTCCATGTCAGATGGTAAGGCATGTCATGGGGTGGGACGATAAATCGTGCGGTTATGCTTGCTATGCTTCTTAATGAATTACACTTAAATGCCACTACATCTAAAAGCCAGAGGGCGCTCTTGTGCAGAAACTTAATATGCACAGAAGTACCACACACAGCTCCAGGAAATGCCTATAAGCATATTTATATCGCTGTTCTTTAAACCTTTTTTTTCCATGATAATAAAGAATATTTATAATGAATATGTTTGCTTTTTAAAATGTGTTTTATAAATGAATTAAACTCGCAGTGATTTTAGATTGATAAGGACTTCCTACTGATCAAAGAGCCATGATACGTGAAAGAACTGTGCATAATATCGCCTTTGCGATTCAGAATCGATATCCGACAGGTATTATTATTACAGGGTTCTCACGGGTCCTTGAAAGTTTGTGAATCTGGGGGAAATAATTCAAGGCCCTGGGAAGTTTTTGAAAATATACATACATAGATACAGGTCATTGAAAGTGCTTGAATCTATTTTATACAAAAGGTTTTATTATTCCCTGTGTAGTGTAGGATAATATCATAAAGATTCTAGACTTTTTAAGCACACGTGCTAAACTGTTAGCTTAAATGCTTATATCTTCTGTATGCGAATGTTGATTAATACCAAAATGCTTTTTTGCATAGTTGTGTTTGACACTTGAAAACGTCTCTGGTTACGTATGTATGTATGTTGTTCCTTGAGAAGGGAACGAGACGCTGCGTCTCCCTTGCCATACTTCCTGCGTCCCTGTAACGCCATTTTTGGCAATATTTCAGATAGAGATATACTTCCAGGCTCCAACATAACCCTGTCTTTATCATTAAGCCTCATTATTGGTTAAATTTGATATACACATTCAGACACACTTACCCCTGGAGGCGTCCCCAAAGTGTCACCGCAGTGACGCAGCGTGAGTTCCCTTGCAAGGGAACTGTAACAATGTATCTTAAAAGGTAACACAATGTAACCTTGCTCTCACTTGAAATGTGTCCCCACATGAGTCCTTGAATTTGAGGGGATTGGACCTGGAAAGTCCTTGAAATGTCCTGAAATTTTAAGTTAACTAAGGTGTGGGAACCATGTATTAGTGTGTATATCGATTAATAGTCCCCAGCCCTGACTGAACTAATTGACTAAATGTCTCATAGTCAAAGGAAAGTATGCACCATTTTAATAAATTATAATAATAAATTTTTGTGGACAAAAAAATGCAATAATACCATGCACATTATTTTATTTTTATGTAATGCAGGTTTGAACAACGCAAAACTGTAAAAAAAGGCGCTATATAAAGAAAATTTAATTGAAACACTAGAGCTGCATGGTTTTGTTGGGGGGGGGCATTGCGGTATTTATTTTTCCATGTTGTATATATTGCGCTATGGAAAGAGGCAGGATGGTTTCACCAGATAACATTAAAAAGCTCTATTTGTGAAAAATTAAAAGATTTTTTAAGGCACTGCATCATCATGGAAAATAAAAAACTGTTTCAACTTGCTTTTCTCATAAATCTGAGGAATGACAGTTTGAGAGAAATAGTTGCAGTCATTATTTCATCATGTGCATACAGAGCCTGCTTGTCAAACTATTTCAAACTTTCTGAAATAGAAAAAAAATCTGTGTAACCAAGAACCAATGAGTAAATTACATAATCACCTCTGGACATGTATAATGCTAGTTTATAAAATAAATCTATACATATTGTACATTTTTAATAGAGAGGAATTCATTATATGAGCATTATATTTTGACATTTTTGATAGCATTTACATTTAATTTTTTGACCCTTTCATCTGCTAACTCCTAGGCAGATTTTTATAGTGACCTTAGTGATCACAGACTGTTAAAGCTAATGTGTCATTGAATAACACAGGTAAACCAGCATCCAGCAGTTCAGACGTCTGCCGTTTCTGTGGTACCAGGAACGGTACAGAGCTGTCCGCTGTGGGAAGTGTGTGTTCAGACCAGGATTGTCAGGTATACGCTGAAATCCATTTTATTACATGGATAAACAAATGATCTCAAGACCACGTTGACCTATTTTACCTATTTTATGTGTGTAGGAGTATGCAAAACTGGCCTGTAGTAAAACTCATCCGTGTGGTCACCCGTGTGGTGGGGTGAAAAATGAAGAGACGTGTCTTCCCTGCCTGCATGGTTGTGATAAAAGCGCAGCCTGTCTGAAACAAGACGCCGATGATATGTGCATGATCTGCTTTACTGAAGCGCTCTCGGCTGCACCAGCAATCCAGGTACAGAATGAATTACTGCATTGTGTGTGAGGGCTGCTTTAATGTACTGTAACACGTATATAAAATAGATCAATGTGTAATAATCTGTTCTGCTGTGTTTTAGCTGGACTGCAGTCACGTCTTTCATCTTCAGTGTACACGAAGGGTTCTGGAGAACCGCTGGCTTGGGCCCAGGATAACCTTCGGTTTTATGTCATGCCCTATTTGCAAGGTATTTAATAAACTTTATTTAAGGAAAGAAAAGTCATTCCTACTTTCCTTCTGTGATAACAAATTGACTTGATCTTAAATTTGCTCATGCTGCTGTTTTCTATATGATATTGGATGGTGATTTTTACTGCCAAGACGGAAATACAGTAGCAGACTCCCTAAATTCCAAGTTTTCCCATGTCAATGTATATTTAGCCACATTAGCGCTACAACGTGCTAACAGACACATTTAGAAAAGCATTTGTGTAAAATTAACCAGTCTTTCAGTGGCCGTGGGCGGGGCTTTGTTAGTGTGACATCACATTCACAAGAGAATGAAAACACAAACATATCTTTATTGTTTTATTGCACGTTTAGAACAAGATAAACCACTCTGTGCTGAAAGACCTGCTGGACCCAATCCGAGAGCTGTATGAGGATGTGAGGAGGAAGGCTTTAATGCGATTAGAGTATGAAGGTCTACACAAGAGTGAAGCCATCACAATGTCTGGAGCTCGATTCTACAACGACCCAGCTGGATTTGCCATGAACAGATATGCATACTACGTCTGCTTCAAGTGTAAAAAGGTTTGATCACAATCTGTTCCCAATTTCTTTACAGTTCAATCAGTACATTATATATATATACAGTAGTATGTATGGATGCAGTATGTATACATTCTGGACATACTGTACCCGCAATATTTGTCCTATATGTTTGATCACACATGACGTACTAATAAAAAACACAAATATAATTTACTAAAATGATTTAGGTGTTGTTAAACGGTACAATTTAACCACAAGGAATACATTTCTTTATTAAATATCTTACATTTAAAAAGAGCAACCTGGCTCACAATTTTGACTCCAGTGGCCTCATGGGTTAAAAAATGTGCATACTAATATGTAAGATTAACTGATGAATAAAAAGAATAAAGTGTTTATTTTTCGCTGCTAGCAGCGGTGCTAATAGTGACTTTTGACAACAGGCATATTTTGGGGGAGAAGCCCGCTGTGATGCTGAGGCAGGACAAGGTGATGATTATGATCCCCGTGAGCTCATCTGTGGAGCATGCTCAGATGTGTCCCGAGCACAGGTCAGTGGAATAGTAATAGTCGTTTGAAAGATATTTCAAAAAGGCAGATTTTATTTGTAGAAATCTTTATGATTTGATCATGATTAAAATAGTTTCGTGTTAATTTGTCCCACGTGTTTCGTAAGCAACATAAGTTTCATAAAGTTTTAATTTAAACATACTGTAAATCATTGTCTTACAGCAATAATGGCAAATAATTCAAAGATAATCATTAAAACGCTACAAAAACTTAATAGTATTGCTTGATTTTTGTTGCAGATGTGTTCTAAGCACGGCACAGATTTCCTGGAATATAAATGCCGTTACTGTTGCTCTGTGGCGGTGTTCTTCTGTTTTGGAACCACACATTTTTGCAATGCCTGTCATGATGATTTCCAGAGGATGACCAGTGTTTCCAAAGAAGACCTGCCTCATTGTCCTGCTGGTAAACAAAAAAGCCTTATTCTGTTTCATTAAAACCAACATGTTTTATTTTATGTTTAGAAATTTTTAGGCTATGTTTATTGTGCGCTTTCAGCGCTTTAAAATAAAAACGATTTGCGTCTACACTGGCATATTCACTGCGTCATACATAGCCATCTTCAAACAACCTAAAGTGTTTGAAACATGACCATTCAATGAATTTCAGACAGCGGTGCCGCCAGAGCCGATCCTAGACTTCTGGGGCCCCTAAGCAACTTTGTGAGGAGGTCCTGTCAACGGACTTATAAAAAACATTCATTGTCTCTGCTTAAATGTAGTTATAAACAAAATGTTAACTTAAAACACGTTGTATTATCTTATAGCTGTACATTTTTGCCATTTTGACATTACTGTGGCACTCATTAGAATACTTCCTAATTATAAGCCCTTAATCTGTACTTAGTTAGTAAACATTAGCACTTACAAAACAAGGTCTACTGCCAAATACATCATTTAAGAGATAAAAGGGAATTTAAGGGAAACAAATAGAAAATTATGAATAAAATTAAAATAGCTGTCAGAAAAACATTTACAAACAATTCAACATATTTTCCAATTTGCTTAAAAACTAAGGCATGATTTTTTTAAAAATAAACTTTAGATGTAATGTGCATTTGTTTTAAAAATGCTAACAGGAGTCACACAACATCTTGCATGAATTAATATGTTTATTTCTTTAACACGTACTGTATAAAATATTTTGATTATTGATGTATACAAACATTTCTATAAACGCACTGAACTAATATTAAATCTGGAGATTCGGACTGGAGTGTTTGTAATAAATTAATTGCGTGGTTAGTCAAGACTTAAGAGGAATTTAAAACATTAATGTCTTCTTAATCCTTTTACCTCACCTTCATGCCACTTTTTGTCTTTTCTGCTCTGGACGGATAGCTTTAAATCATATTCATTTATCAAGACGCATGTCGATAGGCACGTCAGCTGCATGCCTAGCTGCACAGACTGACTGACAAATAAAAATAAAGAATCGTGAGATAATACTTCTTGTTATGATTTCTAATGGCTCTTGTGGCACAACGATGTCACTCGTCTGTGCAGCGCCGCATAAAGTGGTTCGGGGCCCTACGCAGCTTGCGTACCCTGTGTATAGAGAGGATCGGCTCTGGGTGTCGCAGTCACTAATGATTGATTTAGATGTTCTCATAAGTTGTGAAAACGTTTATTTGTCAGTGCCTGTTTTGGGTGTCATGAATATAAACACAATGTGCCAAAAAGAGCATCAGAACAGCTTAAAGCAGGGCTAGTCAACTGGCGGTCCGCGGGCCAAGTGCGGCGTTCCAATCATCTTTATCCGGCCCGCCGGTCATCTTTGTCTGATTTAAAATCGGTGTGGTTACTTTTACACTGTACATGACAAATGAAGGCCGAAAACATGGAAAGAGAGTCGTAAAGGGGCTGCGTGGGGTGCCAACCATTGGATGCATTAAAGATAAACTTGTGTGACTACACCGCATGTGACACGCTGAACGGAAGTGATGTATTTCAATGTGTTACAATCAAGACACTGTGTCCAAGTTGAAAATTATTAATCCTTTTTTGTTTCACTTGATCAGTAACACTTGAATCCTTTAAAAAGATTTACAGGTAAATAAATTATTAAGTATAAGATAAAAGTAAAAAAATATATAGTGTAAAAGGTAAAAATAGGGGTAAAAGTTGGCTCGCATCATATTTACAATTTTAAAATCTGGCCGCCGAAGAAGAGTAGTTGAAGACCCCTGGCTTTAAGTCATAGGGGCTTGACGAATAAGGGAAGAATATGCAATGATCCAGAACACCCAATCAGAAAGCGAATGTCGGCAACCCACACCTTCGTTTACATAAGGATCTTTTAAGGTCTGTTTTCACTGCAGCAGTAAGAGTTTCGAGCTCAAACAGGGTCTGCAACATTTACAAATGTCTCTGGTTTTGAGGGTCGAAAACTCGACTCGGAATATGGATGCCAAATGTATGTGTTTTAAAATGAAAATGCACTAATGTAAACGTAGCCTTAGTTACCAGCTGCATACATGTTTTGTACATTGTTTTGCAAGTAATTATGTACATTTATAAGTAATGCAAGGTTGTTTTTCTTCTTCCTTGTCAGGACCAAAAGGAAAACAATTAGAGGGAAGCGAGTGCCCCCTGCATGTGGTACATCCTCCCACCGGAGAGGAGTTTGCACTGGGATGTGGTGTGTGTAGAAACGCCCATACCTTCTAAATGCCAGGATTGTTTAATGCCCTATCTATACATATATATTTATCCTACTGTGGGCGACTAGCTTACTCATCAGCACATCCTGAGAGCAGATTCACCGGATTTCCAAATCAAAGGGGATTTCATCTGGCCCCCGTGTTCCAGGGTGCATTCCCTCTCTTTAGATGCTGAAGAATTACAAAAAGAACAAAAAAAACTTTGTGACGTGTTTGCATGCGGCCGTTGTAACCCTTCGGCTCCCATAAACGTTGCACACCTCCTGACCACTGAAGTTTAACAATGCATTGAGGATGTTTGAACTGAATCTGAGACCGTTATGAGCACGGCGGATGTGTGAAAAAAGGCAAAACGAGATGGGCCATGATTCTCAGATATACAAATTTACGATTCTATTGTTGTATGTAAACATTCTTTTCTTAATCCTGTACAGTATTCATTAACTTTGAAGTGCATCATGGTTTGATGGATATTCTAATGATGTATAAGGACTTAAGAATGTTACGCTGGGAGGAAAATAGTGTACGATTTATCTAATCTTGTATATAATGACAGTAACCCTTCATATGTGTATTCCGATGTTGCTACTCTACACTTCAGTTTCGTTTGATATCTTGGGTTTTGTTTTGAGCCAGAACTTTAAATGAAGTGCAATACTGGGTGTGCCTCCTCGCAGATGTAAACATATGGAATGTATGTCAATAAAACCACTGTACATTTTTATACAGTGATACACACACGTGGCTGTATTTCCCCCTGGCAAGTATGATATCATTTCTGTAGTCGAAACTTTATTGAGGGGCTAAGTGTCTACGGTGTCTGCCCTGTTCGTCTTAATGATGTGGTATAAAACCTTTTTCTGTCATTTTAAAAACAAAAGGTGAGTATGTTCTGCTTTTGTATTGTAAGAACAAGACTCTTGGGGCCAGCCCTCGCACCAAATGAAAAGATTGTGAGGCAAAACAAAAAAAGATATATACATATATATATAAGAAGTTTGTGGGTATTTAGTGGTTGTTTTGGAGGCATATAGGAATGTTTTGGGGTGGGGTGGTAAACAGCTGCTGTAAAAGACATAGAAATGCAACTTGTGAATCTGCTTTGTATTATTATCTGTGGATGGAGCTGAATGGTAATAATAAATCAGGTTCTCTGTTCAGCAAAGGTACATTACAAAAAAGACCATTGTGTGCTTTTTCTTTATTTACTAGAACATCTAATACAATTCATTAAATTATATAAAAACACATTCGCTGGAAAGCTGATGAAATGACTACACTTTTTGACATTCAAACGTATTGACTGACCGTGTTATTTTAAGAACCCAGCTTAAAGGGACGCTCCACTTGTTTTAAAAAAAATATGCACATTTTCCAGCTCCCCTAGAGTTAAACATTTGATTTTTACTGTTTTGGAATCCATTCAGCTGATCTCCGGGTCTGGCACTACCACTTTTAGCATAGCTTAGCATAATTCATTGAATCTGATTAGACCCTTAGTATCACTTAGTTTCAATATTTTTTCTATTTATTTCTTAATGTACTATGAGTGACATATTAAAAGTTGCGGTTTGTCTAGGCTGATATGTCTAGGAGCTATGCTCTGATTCTGGCGTAATACTTTGCAATACCATGGGTGCTGTGTAATATCATTGCATACAATCTTAAAACAAAAACAAAATAAAAAAAATTTCTTCAGCCTGAGAGAACTTGACAGAAAGTTTACTGGGTAGCAATTATGTATAATTTTAATAGAGAACTCAAGCAGGTTTAAAACAACACTAGGGTGAGAAATTATTTTTGAGTGAACTACCCTTTAAAGGGGACGTTTCGCAAGACTTTTTTAAGATGTAAAATAAATCTTTGGTGTCCCCAGAGCACATATGTGAAGTTTTAGCTCAAAATAATATATAGATAATTTATTATAGCATGTAAAATTGACACTTTGATGGTGTAAGCAAAATGTGCCTTTTTGGCTGTGTCTTTTAAAATGCAAATGAGCTGATCTCTGCAATAAATGGCAGTGGCGTAGTTGGATAGTGCAGATTTGGGGGCGCTATTATCCCCTTCTGACATCACAAAGGGCGCCAAATTTACATGCTTGCGGAAAATGGTTTAAAAAAAACTAAGTTACTGGGTTGATCTTTTTCCCATTTTCTTTTTTGATAGAAGCACTGGGGGCCCACTTAAACATGAAAAAAGTCATATTTTTGTGAAATGTCCCCTTTAACAGTTGTTAGATAGAAACAGTTAATAGGTTAAAGGGATAGTTCACCCAAAAATGAAACTACTGTCATCATTTAATCACCTTCATGTTGATAGAAACCATAATAAATTTCATTATTTTAATAAACATAGAGGAAGATATTTTGAGAAATTTTGTAACCAAACCATTAATGAGCCCCTTCACTTCTATAGTATTATTTTATACTACTGTGGAAGTGAATGGGGCTCATGATCGATTTGGTTACAAACATTCCTCAAAATATCTTTCTTCGTATTCATCAGAAAAAATAAATGTATACAGGTTTGTAACATGCAAGTGAAAAAATGACAGAATTTTCATTTTTGGGTGGACTGTCCCTTTAAGTTCACGGCTTCCTGTGACAGCATTTTTTTATTAATAGTCTAAAGCTAAAGATGTTGATATAGTTTAAGCTGTTCAACAGATGGGATTGTCTTATTTCTTGTATTTAATATAGCCAAATAATACAACCACGAACACCTCCAAGCACATCAGGCTGCTCTGTTTTGGTATGACTTTTCTTCAATAAACAGCAGAATACTGAGTGCGATTTTGCGGTACTGAAAGTGCTTTTCCAGATTATTTTTTAAAGTGCAAAGAGGATGTTTATTAGGACATAAAACCTTACGGACAGTTTCCCGGAAAGGGTTTATCCTAGTACCAGACAAAAATGCATTTTTAAGATGTCTTTTTTAAAAATAACCTACACTGACATTTCCTCAGTGCCATTGTTTTGTGTCAAGATGCACACCAGTATAGTTTATTTGTAATGTATGTTTGTAAAAACTACTTAAAGCGGAAGTCCACCCTAAAACAACATTATGCTCCAACACTATATTTCATGCCATATATGTAGTTGATTGTGCTGCCATCAAATGTACTAACTCCATATAAAAAATTAAAGCTTTTAACTGCTACAGTAACGGTGATTTGACGCGTCATCAAATCACCGGAAGAAAAATGCACGACTACATTAATTCTGAATGTTCTAAATGGGGGCGGGTCTTGAGGCGAGATGATTGACAGTAGATGATAACGTTTTTGATTGACAGCTGCACAGGAGCTAACGTTAGCTTGCTTTGCTCGTGTTTATAATAACAACAACATGATAATAACTTTCTACGTAGTATGTTTACCGTAGTTACACAAAACAAGCAACAACTAAGCCAAATGATGTTTTAGATATTTTAACAATTTTACATTACCTGAGTCCGCGGAAAAACTGGGCTGAAAACAGTACTCAAAATCTTCCTGACGAAAGTGCTGGCTGCATATTCAAAGTAGGGTAGTGGTGGGTCAGCTGAGGGTCGCGTTGATGTCAACAATAAAAACTCCCGGTGGCCTGAATTTGTTGTCCTTACATCCACATACTGCACAGGTTCTAGTCATCTTTTATCGAGGGCTTTGGTGATTTCCCCCTCAGAGACGGTTAAAGCGGAGTTACTCTTTGGATGGGTTCGTCTGCCGGCTAACTTCAAGTTGACTTGAGTTGATTTGAGAGCTAGTTGAGCGGTAAAAGAAGTTATTAGGCTTGTTCAACTTCATGTGGCGTTGCAAGAATCGACAGCGAGATGACGTCAAAGTACCGCGAGAGCGATTCGCGAAATCATACGGAGGAGTTTGCTTTTAAATCCCTTTCGCGGAACCTTGACGTCATCCAGCTGTCGGTTCCTGCGGCGCCGCATGAAGTCAAACAAACCTGACGACTGCATCGAACAGTGGTTAGTGGGTGGAGCTAATGAATCAGTTTCGCGCAGTGCATTCTGGTTAATTGTGTCCATTAAAGACCGTTACGAAAATTCCGCTTCAACACACTATCAATCTAATAATCGAAATCGTGCAAATTTATTTATTTTTCCTCATGTATAATGCAAAGTGGACATAAATTACCCGTGATAAACAGGCTAAAATGTCTAGATTGGACTTCCCCTTTAAATGTCCTAATATAACTAAGGCCTAGTCCTGGATTAATTTTAAACCTGTCTGGGAAACTGCCCCAGCCAGATGTAAATCCTGCTCTATGTTGGATTCAGCTTTCTGAGCCTCAGCGCGCCCCCTGCAGGAAGACAGCGCGTTTTCTTATAAACGCCTTGTTGCGTGTTAAACTTTAGTGCAATTTTATTGCAAAAGTAAAGATTTAAAATAAAGTCTTTAAATTCGTTAAATGTTTACTAGGACAACACACGGGGTGGATTCCCCAACAACGATATGTAAATCCTGATTTGTTGGATACGGCTTTCGGAGCCTCAACGCGCCCCCTGCAGGAAGACTGCGCTTTGTCTAATAAGGAATACAGCAGGAAACACTAGGCTTGTTCTACTTCATCCTGCGCCGGAAAAACTGACAAGCAGATGACGTCAAAGTACCGCGAGCGCGATGCAAAATCATGTGAAGAAGTATAATTTCCACTCGCTCTCGCGGTACTTTGACGTCATCCACCTGTCAATTTTAGCAGCGCTGCATGAAGTCGAACAAGCCTATTTGCTGCCCGTAATCGACAGGCACTAAACAACAACATCGCCATTTTCAGCGCTGGAAGGGAGGCGGGGACGCTGAAAATCTCCCGCGGCACAGTGCAGAAGTAGGTCAACCAACAATATCGCAGAGACGTATGAACACACAGTCGAAAAAACAACAAATAACTGAAGAAATTGCGCCTCGTCCTCCGATGCGTCTGTTCTTATTCGGTCTGATGTTTTCATTGTCGGGCCCTGGTTGACATTCAGGCGAATAATCTGAGGATTTTTTGTAATTTTCCACTTCTTCCGAGCGAGACATACGACTGTAACACGCATAACAGGTAATTTGGAGATTAATTTGCCTTAATCTAGTTAATTTAAATCACTGTTTTTTTTGACTAAGTTAACGTAAGATGCTTGTGTAATGAATGGTGTTTTTCTTGTTTCGATGCTCATATTTGTTTAAATTGTTGGACAATCTGATATTATTATACTATAGTTTATACATTAAATGGCTGCAAATGATCAAGCACGTGAAGTGGTTTAGTTGTAACATCAACATCAAATGTTTCGCGAATAAAATTTCTACTAGCTGTTTAAACCTATTACACATCATGTAGGTCAAAAAATAAGCTCCAATGTATAGGATTTAAGCTGCATTATATGTTCATGCGCGTGTATGCGTGTTTAGGCCTGCACTGTACTGACAGTAGGTCAGTTGTGTGTTTGCACTTGGCTTGTTTACGTTGTCACGTTTCATGGCTCTCTTTTGCTCCCAGAAATGAAACGGTTAAGCAGAGACAGAGAGGGCAGTAGCTCATCGTGTGAGGGGCTGATGGAGTCCTGCAAGAGGATCAAACAGCTCGGTGAAGACGTTGAAGATCCGATGTGCGACTGGACTCGACTGCCCCAGGAGATCCTGCTTCACATCTTTCAGTACCTGCCGCTGTTGGATCGTGCCTTTGCCTCCCAGGTTTGCCGTGGCTGGAATCAGGCTTTCCACATGCCAGAGCTGTGGAGGTGCTTTGAGTTTGAGCTCAATCAACCTGCCAGTTCTTACCTGAAAGCCACGCATCCTGATCTAATAAAGCAAATCATTAAGAGGCACTCCAATCATCTACAGTACGTCAGCTTCAAGGTGAGATGCTTGCATGGAGGTTTATTGTTGTCATGGGCGTCGGAACAAAAAAAAATGTGGGTGGGTCCAAGACATTTACTTGAGTAGATGCCATTTTCTTGAGTTGGTTCTACATCATTGGTCTTAAAATTTGGTTCCGACTCCCATGATTGTTATATGAATTTCTAAGGTTGTCACAAGACAAACATGTTCTGTTCATACAGCATATTGAATCAAGTTAGTAGTGCATTTCAAGGCAAACAGGGTTAGGGATTGGTTAAAACCTTAACCAATTTAAACTTTTAATACTGTTGAGCACATAACTTGGACCAAAGATACATTTCTATTCAATTTCATTTTGAAAGCAGCTAAGTAAAATAGAAACAAAGAAAAGACAAAAAATAACAAAAGCATGATATACAGTAGTTTAGAATGGTGTACATGAAGGTACAGTGTTATTACATTATTCAAATAAGAAAATACATTTGAATAAGTAGTACCCCATTCCAAACTATTATGAAAATAGTCTAGGATGGAGTTCGTGGAGGTATTCAAATGTGTGACTAATAGAATAATGCAATAAGTAAACCTGTAATTCCAAACTACCGTATTTTCCGGACTATACGACACTCCAAAGTATAAGTCGCATCAGTCAAAAATGCGTTTTGAAGATAAAGAGACATATATAAGTCGCACTGGACTATATACCGTGTTTATTTAATAGTAGATAAACAATAGTATACAGAACATACCTGGGAGGCTGAATAGGCTAAATTAACACGAAAAGCCAAATCAAGTTTACAAAGGTCACAAAGTCATTCCGCATCACTGAATCCATTGAATTACATAAATACAGGAGCAGCATAGAGCGGACTCTTGGGGCTGTAGACGGTAATGGTTTCTATTGGTTCATATGAAATTATTTTGATGTATAAGTCGCACTTGACTAAAAGTTCCTGGACCTGCTAAACTATGAAAAAAGTGTGACTTATGGCGCTTTTCCATTGCATAGTACCCCACGGTTTAGTTTAGTTTGGGTCGGGTCGGCTCACCTCACTTTGGCGTGGTTAGCTTTTCCATTGAGTTTGGTATCACTTCACAGTGGGAGGGATTTTAGACATGCCGTTATATTTGCGCTGCATACTGCTGTGACGTCATACAAGTGAGAGCGTCCTTGTACGTTCCCATTAATTTATTTATCAGTCCGCCACAAAATAAAAATTGGCCACCACAAATAGATGTTTGCACATCATGTTTATCACTAAGGTTACCTCTATCTATCTTGACAGTTTCGGTATAAACACCCGTGGCGTCAGTAGTTGACGCAATCCGCTGAGCCTCATTGAAGTTGCATTTAAGCATATATGCGGACGTGCTCGTCGCGAATGTTCCGCCACAAACTGCAAGTTTGGAAAAAACTGTTATGGTGTTCCTGATTCTCAACCTGTGGATGTTTTTCATCGCTAAAAGGGAGTTTGGGAACTTATAGCAGAGCACAAATGACAACATGTTTGCTCGAGACACTGCAAGCTAGCACTGAGGTAAAGCTAATCTTTACATTATAGCGATGACGCTTAGTGACGATTGACCAATCAGTGATCTACTGTGTTTTCGCGTCACGTTTGGTATCAGATCAGATCGCTTGGAACCCCAACCGAGGCGGTACGAAAAAAGTATCGGGTACTACGTTCTAGTGCTGTGTTCAAAATATCGATACGACGATACATCGTCATGGGCGCCTGACGATGCGCGCATCGATACAGCACCTTCCGTATCGATTCGGATGTACTTTTGAAAGTAACGTGAAGAATTGCTGTTAATCCGTGATCCATATGGAAAGGACGCATGTGTCCCGCGGAGTACGTAGAGTTAAAGGTGGCGGGGTATACTTTCACTTTGCGTGTCTGTCTCGCTGGCGCACGTGTCTGCATAGTGAGCCGCTTACCCGTGCTCTCTCTCTCGCGCGCGCATTAAAGTCAATGATTTCAGTATGAAAGCGCAGATATCTTAGCCTATACTACTGCAAAGGGCTTTATTAGCCATGCTCTTATAAAACAGTACTGACGCATTTGAGAAGAAACACGACAAAGATTTGCATGTGAAAAGTGTATTAAGTCTGACTGCATGTTTATAGAGATATTCATAGATGTAGAATAATGAGAGACAAGAGTAAGGCACCATCTTTGTAAAACTGCTTTTAAAAAAACATAAGTTAAGTACTAACTCTGGGATTTTAAATATTTCTAATAGCTATATGAATGGCAAAAACACAACTGTTACAACACTGCTTATTCAATGTACAATAAACAAATAATAATAAAAATAATAATAATAATAATGTTACTAAATTCTGAACAAAAATGTAATTCAAAATAGTATTGTATCGTGATGTGCATCGTATCGGGACCCTTGTATCGGGATACGTATCGTATCGGGAAATTGTTGGCGATACACAGCCCTACTACGTACTGCACCCAATGGAAAAGCTCCCAAAAGTAAGCTGACCTGACCCAAACTAAACTAAACCGTGGGGTACTATGCAATGGAAAAGCGCCATTGTAGTCCGGAAAATACGATATATCCTTAAATGTTGTCCAGAAATTCAGAATGATTTCTTCATAGAAATGCTGTATAAGGTAGGGATGTAACGGTATTATAAATTTCGTGGTATTGCGGTATAATATTTTGCCGGTACAACCGTGGTCACGTGATTCGGTAAAACATTAGGTCTTCCGAGCAACACGTGTAGTTTTTTTCCGGCCAAGTGCAGCGAGTGGAGGGACGCGGGAACTACAATTCCCATAATCCCATGCGTGCCACTCTGATGCCTCTCTACAAGTGGAGCGACAATGGCGGAAGCAAAAGAAACGCGGATTTTAAATCTGATGTGTGGAAAAAGTTTGCGTTCGCTGTGACAAGAAACGAGAAAGGACAAAATGTGATGGACATACAAAAAACGAGTGAGTAAATCCGTGAATGAGGAGAGTGTGTATGCCGTTTCTCAATTAGAAAGCAGCCTCCTTAGGTCGCTGCAGGCTGCATCTGTCATTACGCGCCTGGTGTATTTAAGTTAACTGAGTATTACATTTGCAAGTCATAAGCGTGTTACAACAATATACGATTAAATAAGAATAATTGTCAACTTGAAAAATGTTAATACTCTGAAATAAGACGGTCTTCATGACGTATGCAGCCTACAAATGCGACCTATGGAGGCTGCAGACTTCCGATTGGGAAATGCACCCATGTATTGAGTGAGCTGACCTCAGCTCTAGGTCCAGCTACAATAATTAAGCTGCTATTTTCATTTTTACTGGGTTGCTTTTGTTTTCATGAATTGACCCGCTTAAAACCCATCATCTTTTCTTGATTCTACAATCACAACTGTTGCTTTCATAGGAGTATCAAGCATTAGCATTAATAATAATAATAAAAACTAGGTCAATTGAGGGAGTGACTCAATTCTTAAAACCTGACTGATTGGGAGTTGTTTAAAGTTGACAAACTAAACTGAAACGTTATTTTTTTATTTTATTACATGGTCTAATTATTTTTGTCCTTTTTATGAAAATTGTAAACACTACGCTACGCTACACTTTGTACATTGTAATGTTCAGTCTTGTTTAATGAACACTTATGGCAGTTTTTCCAAGTCTTCATATGTTTTTCCTTCCTGTAAATGTTTCAATAATTACCGTACCGTGGGCATCCTACCGAAATACTACCGTACCGTGAATTTTTGATACCGTTACATCCCTAGTATAAGGTGATAATATAATATTAATAATACTAAGTGAAGTAGCGAAATGATACCTCAAATCATGTCCGACTTTTTTAAATCAAGGTAATATATTTAAAATGCACCTATTTCATTGCTAAAAACAATGTTATTTTGTGGATTTGGTATAATACAGTGTATTTGCATGGTTTATGGTTAAAAAACACATTATTTCCACATATCGTAAATTTTTGTAGCTCCATATATCCTGCCTTCCTCCAGTGTTGTTTTCGTCGATGACGACAACGAAATGATTTCGTTGACTCTCCCTTTTTTATGACAATAATGCAACGATGTCTAGCTAAAAATGTCTCTTAAGGTGACGAAAACATGACGAGATGCTTTTGAGTTTTTGTTGACGAGACAAGATGGAACGTAAATGATAGAAGTCTGACGTTCAACTTCACAGTGCATGTCATTTCTGCCTATTTTGTGTGAAATCAGCAATGCTGCCGCCCGCTTCCTATCCTTGTTTTGGGTACGCCCACCACCCAGCTGCCGCCTTGCTGTGCACGTGCAAGGGATACCACAACAACAAAACACCTGCGGCTGCGTGACTGCATTTGTGCGCGCTCACGAGACGTTTCCCGTGCACGAATAGTGTTCTGCACGCTCGCTCGCGCGTGGTTTTTGTGCACACGACTTTTGGGTCTGATTAAATGCCATAGAATACGGCAAGCGGCACCTGAAGGCTCATCAGGTTGATATTTTTTCAAAGGTAACTAACAAGTCACGCTGTTAACCTATCATATACATTCAATTTTACTCGACAGTCAGCTTGTGACACATTTCATGGCTTTTTTGAGTAAAACATCGATTCTGCTGTTACCACTTTACCTGTGTGTAATGTGGTAGTAGCTCAAAAGTTTTTTGCTGTTTAAACTTTAAACCATTCCTTTATTACTGTGATTACTGGTGAAAAAGCCAATGTGCTAAAATTTTAGAATTTTAGATTTTTTTCAATTCATGGAAAAATATAACTTGAAATATGGGCATAAAAGGGTTTTTTTAGGAGCTTGGCAGCACTACATCTCCATCAATGAGAAAGTCTATTTTATTATGCAAAAACTGTTGTTTTATGAATTGCAACACTTGCTACAACCTGTCAAACCTAAGCCCATTTCCAATACTTTTTAACCTAAATTAATTTGTTAAAGACTTTTTTTTTTTACTAAAATTGACTTAAACTTAACTAAAACCTTTTTGCATTTTCTTCGAC
Source organism: Paramisgurnus dabryanus (assembly GCF_030506205.2). NCBI lineage: Eukaryota > Metazoa > Chordata > Actinopteri > Cypriniformes > Cobitidae > Paramisgurnus > Paramisgurnus dabryanus. Next base: position 30,888,219 of record NC_133351.1, read on the forward strand.
TAAAACTTGACTAAAACCTATTTGTGTTTTCGTTGACTAAAACTTGACTAAAACTTGACTAAAACTATCAAGTTTATATGTGACTAAAATGTGACTAACACTAAAAAGCATTTTCGTCCAAAAGACTAAGACTAAAACGGCTGCCAAAAACAACACTGCCTTCCTCAAACGCATTGATTTTGTACAAAACTCATCGATCTGAAAAGCGCTGTGTCTCTGATTGGTCAGCTTATCTGTACGTTGTGATTGGTCTGAATACCTCTGACGTCAGTCGGAAATGTGACGCTCCTTACCATGTTTGAAAGATTCGCTCACAATGCAATGCTAACAGGAGTTAACTTACAGGCTGTGAGTCCAAGTTAGAGGAATTATGATAATGTCATCTTTACTACATCACCAATCCCAGGAAGTAAACCGTTGCCTACAATCCGTGTGTTTCTTGTAGTCCAAGAAAAGAGATTTACGTTGGAGACGATAACTCGCGTCATCGTTTACTTTGGGGTAGGGATGGGACGATTAGCGGTTTCACGGTTAACCATGATAAAATGTCCTGGCGATTAGTATTATCATTTAAAATTTAATTATCACAACCGTGTTTGATTACCGTGATTTTGAAAACTTGCGGTAAATCCTCTCCAGCCAGAATCAGTTTGACACAGGCGCGCACATGCAACATAGTTTTTTGCCCAAGAAGGCATTTAAGGGATAATGTATTGTATTCATTCACTGTAAACTTATTAGACAGATTAATTTATTTTTTACTACATTTCAGGGACATGAAATATTAAATTGTGATGTTCAAAAATAAAACTTTTTTTAAAAAATGTTTTCAGTGTGTGTATCAGTTCCTTTTGAACATTTCCATCTAATTTTAATAAAACCATGATAATATTGATAACCGTGATATCACTATAATCATGATATGAAATTTCCATATCGTCCCATCCCTACTTTGGGGTTTGTACTTTTTCCAAAAATTGTTAACATGTACTAATACCAGGGAACTACAATGCGACCATTTTGGTCGCATATGCGACCTTTTGAAATGCCATTGCGACCCTAAATTTTAATGGGTAAATTTTACATTTTTTTGTACCTACCTTTTGTTTTAGGCAATATGCTATGATTTACTATGAGCATTTATTAAAACAGAAATGTGTATTTTAAGAATACGTTTTATAACGTGCTCTGAGCCTTCAACACGGTGAGGTTTCGCGTGCTTTCTGTTTCTCAATTAATTGGGTCGGTGCGACCGGAAGCAAGTGTCACATTGTATTCTTCCATGTGTCTGAACTTGAGCAGAGTTTTACCATTAGAGGTCTTCACAGAATACCCGAGACCCGTGCGGTTCCGGGATTATATTTTCAATGGTCAGTTGCGTCGGGGTCGGTCCTAGTTTAATTACTTCGGGTCCCAAGTGATTAATATTTTGAGTAAAACCCGAGTCGATCGGAGAACGGCCGCGAGCGCTACCGCACCGTATCTGTATGTTTTATTATTGTTCATTATTATCCATAACAAAATATAACTAATTTGTGCGACCAAATCATGTTTTGCGCCAGTAACCGAAAAGTTAGTAGCGCAAGTGCCACCACTGGAAAAAGTTAGTGTAGTTCCCTGACTAATACACACTTAGGGCGTTTGAAAAGGGTGGTCTGGGGTCCGGTTCATGTGAACCCCAGATCGGTTTGCTGCTAATGTGAGCGCAATCGCACCAAATCGTGGAAGTGAACCACTGTTAATTACGTATTATATGGAATGTCCCACCAAAACAGACGTGTGTGTTTGTGTGCGTGCACTTACATTGACAACAAAATGCATAGAATGCTTGCTTGACTTTTGTTCTTATTTTTTTAAACCTTTGATTTTGTTTTCAAAGAAATAATACAGAAACGCACTTTCGTCTGTCTGCCGCAAACATACTAAAGTCTTTTCGATGACAACGGTCTGTCCGCCGACGTCAATTTTTGCGGAGGCATTCAGAAATCATCTCTCTGCTTGGAGTTCGTCAATCACGCTTGTCGTCTTCTCGTTTACAGCGGTTGCCAAGCAACATGAGAACGCGCCGGCTGCAGCTTGATGATGCAAGCGTACCGCGGTTCGGATACATAAATAATATGTGAACACAGTCCATGGGGGGCATGGGGAGGGGGAAGCAATCGAACTCGGGTTCGGACCAGGCAATCGCACCAAATGTGAAACCGTCCTTAGAGACCAAAGGAAATGTAAAATCGTGAATAAGACCATAGTTGCTCTTTAAATATCTGAAGGGGGGACTTGTGCCGTATCTAGAGACTAGAACAAAAAATAATGAGCAAAAATATCTCTTCTGACCCATATTTACAGTTATTATTCTTAGGAAAATGAGCTATGGATTTATTAATATAGTAAATATGTTTTTTCTTACTAGATTAATTACCATTTGTTACACCATAGTTTTAATATAACAACTATGGTTATTGTGGTGGGACCTACATTTGTGGTTGCTACAAATAAAACAAAATGGGAAGTGTCTGAAGGGAAGTATTTTGCATTCATGCTGTGTTAAACATGCAACTTTTGGCTTGCTCAATTCTCACTCATTTATGTCAGGGCTTCAGCAATCAGTAAATATAACTTCATTGCAGACGCGCAACATCTATTGGACTTTTATTGCATTGCATTGTATTAAATTGGTTATTTCATCCCAAAATCCTAACTCAAACACAATGATATTTAATACATTTATAAACTGCTTCACAGGCCGGGTGAAAGTGCCTGGAGGAGCAAATATGTAAATAAATAATGGTTTTACATATGGAATGCCCTTCAAACACTTACAACCACCTACTGTAGCAATGCCTCTGCAACCAGCCAGAACATCCTAGTGTTGACTTCTGCATAGCAATAGCAAGCACAGTTTTGTCTAGATTTTGCAAACATGTTTCATTCAGACTTTTCTAGTAGTCTAATCACAGTGGAAGTTCTTAAACACCAGACAAACTAATGACCGGGATATATGAAGATATTCACTCACTATGTAGTGTAGCACTGTTGTAGATCTCATTTTACTTGGAAAGAGTGCATTTACAATATCTGAAAAACTGTTACACTTTACAGTAATGTTGCATTTTTTAATATTAAATGCATTGGCCAACATAAACAAATAATATACTCTATATATAGTAATGTATAGTTTTTAGCATATATTAATCTTTGACAAGTTATTGTTAGTTAATGCCAGTACAATCAGTCATGTTAGTTTGTGCTTTAACGAATGATAACAGTTACAACTTTTGATAAAACATTGGTAAATGGTGAAATAAACACATACTATGATTAATAAACGCTGTAATAATATCGAAATATCGTTATTCCATGTTAGCCAATGCATTAAAACTATGTTAACCTGTGGTAAAGTTACCAAAATAATGAAATTTTGCAGCAAACACTTTTATTGTTATTAGACCTTAGAGGAAAACATGTAGTTAAATATGTTTGATATGGCCCTTTTAAAGGGTTTTGACTAGAAGGCATACAGCTATGGCATAAATCTCATGAGATGTTGGGTTAAGGGTTCGGTTTGGGGGTAGGGTTAGGAGGATGAAAACCGCAGTTCTGGCTAGATGGTATACAGATACTGCCTAAATCCTGTGGAATGTTGAGTTTAAGGTTGGTTTAGGAGTAGATTTGGATTAAAAACAACGCTCATCCGGCAAGATTTTTACGAGATTTTGGCCGTTGCTGTAAACCCTTTTAAAGGGATAGTTCACCCCAAAATGGCAAACCGTTTTCTGTCTGACCTCGACTTTCTCGTGAACACATTTACAGCCGTAGTTTTTAAAGTTTGAAATATAAATTTTTCCATACAAATACCCAGCGCTTTACCCCATAAGCAGTGTTGCCAAGTCCGCTTATTATAAGCGACTTTGGGCTTGCTTTTTTGTAAAGTCGCTTACAAATATTAGTAGTCGCGGGTCTCGTTATTTTGGGCTTGTTTCTAAAGTGTAGTTGCTTATTTTGGGCTTGATCCCAGCTCCATAATAAGTTGTCAATCAGATATTTTCTATATGTTATTTAAACGTAGGAGTTTGTCTAGCCTGTTCTCTCCGTCTCTCCCCTTTCCCCATACACACAGGAGACAGCAGTTTTTTTCCCACCCACACCTGTTTCTAATTGGCTCTGACCCAGATGGCAACGAGTACTAGCCAATCAGAGGCAGAGCAGGGCAATCTGTTTTTTTTCTGACTAGGAAAACGTAGCCAGTGAGTGATGTAAACTTTAAATTAATGCGCGCGAGTTGCGACTGATGTTGACTGACTGGACTGTAGGAGAGTTTTTTGGAGGAACAAATGCCTGGGACAATGTGGGAAAAGACTGGGAGAAAGAGAAAGGAGTAATAGAATTGATTCAACCTGTCGTGTGGGACGACTCAAAGCACTGTGCAGAGTATCAGTTAAGTGTGAAATACGTGCACACCATGCGGACCTCGTACAACATGATAGCACATAGAAACATAACAAATACAGCCCCGTTCTCCTCAATGGTCTCGTACACACTGCAAACTTTCGGGAATGACAACCGCATGTAAATGCTGGAGCGAATCCCCTAAATGTTCGTTTCATGTCTGTACGGAACAAGACTCACTCCCGAAAATGTGATGATTGACATAAATAACCATAGCAACGTTCTGCCGTCTCGCGTGCTTATCACTCACAGCTTTGACCAAAATAAACTAACAGCATTGTGTTTTTTTAAACTGACGGACGGACGGACGGGGGGGGGGGGGGGGTTGCGTAGAAAGTCGCTTGTTTTGGGCTTGTTTTCACAGGCCTGGTTGCTTATTTGTCTCGCGAGATCTGGCAACACTGCCCATAAGTCATTTAATAACCATGGATTAGTTTTTGATGAAGGATGCAAGTTTTAAAGTTTTAGAAATGGGGCACTACTATTCAATGCCTTTATGAAGCTAAAAAGGGCCAGGATATTATTTAATATAAATTAGACTGAAATGAAGAAAATCATGTACACCTAAAATGATTTGCTCAATTATTTATGTTTTAATTTTCATTTATGTGAGTCCGACAGTCACCAAAACCTAAAAATAGTGCGTCAGTTTTGAAATGAAATCGACTGCGAAACACTTATGAAAATGTCTTGTCTGAATACACAGGTGGACAGCAGCACAGAGTCAGCAGAGGCAGCGTGTGATATTCTGTCTCAACTCGTCAACTGTTCATTGAAAACACTTGGGCTCATCTCAACAGCACGACCAAGCTTCATGGAGTTACCAAAGGTATCAAAAGAAATATTATGGTTGATGAGGTGTTAAAGGCCCACTAATGTGCGCTGAAATGTGCAGCATTATTAACCCTTCAACTTAAAACCAGAAGTTTCTTAACTTCTTCCACCCTGAAGCTATTTTGGGGATTTTCGCCTGGATTTGGCCTACCCAATTTCAAAAGCTTCCCATACCCACATGCAGAGGTTTACATACAAAAGTTTGGTATCATTTTACAGGAAACCCTTTGAAATTACATAAAACACTGTTGAAAGTGCTAAACATGGTTGTATGTGATGTCAGGCCTCTAATAAACACAAAAATAAATAGGCGCTTTTTATGTTTTTTTTCTAAAGTTTTTATTTGAAAGTATATAACTCTGGTCCTGGGTATCTCAGGTCCCTGCAGACAGTTTTGTTTGATTCCAGCAATTGTCAGCTTACAGAGGAAAAAGGAATTTTTTCTCTATCATAATATATGCAAAAGTTATTTTACTCCAACTGATGGGAGGAATAATACGCTTATGGTGTACAATTTCTGCCAAAAAACATTTGAAGTGCTACCATAACCACATACAGTGGAATAAATGCAATTTCTTTATATCATTTTAAAGAAAACCCTTTGAAGTTACATAAAAAGCTGCTGTTTGTGACAAATATTGTTATTTATGTTGTTTTTCATATGATGAAACACCAAATTTTCTTTTTTTTATGTTGTAAATACTGTCTTTGATAGTGTATAACTCTGGTTCTGGGTGCTCTAGCAGACTGCAGACAGTTCTGGTTGTTACCAGCAGCAGACAGTAAACACCCAAAAAAAGAATGAACTCTTTAGCATGTCGCATTCAAAAGTTATTCTCATTTTACTAAAGGGTGTGAAAATACATTTTTCATATAAATATTAATTTTTTGTTTTGCACATATAATAAATAGCAAGGGATTAATTATGCAAACAACCAAAGAAAATGCTGTGAATGGACTCATTGTTTAGAGTAGGACCTAAAATAAAAGATGGTGTATCATTTGTGGCTATATGTGCTATCTGAGGCAGTTCACACTCAAGTTTCACATATGTTTACAAAAGACCTTACCTTATTATTCATTCGATGATTATTGGATATGTGTTGATATTACAACAAAAATAATTCTTTAGCCTTATTCCTGAGAGTGAGAGCTTTCATTTGATATAAGACTTGCCCATGTTTGTCATTTTTGAAAAATATGAAATATGTGAATATTATATGATATCAAAAAATATTGGGGGGGTGATAGTGTAAATTAAGTGTAAATAACTTTCTTACATTAAAAGATATGTCAAAGTGATGCATATCTGCAGAAAGTAGAGACTCTAAGCTTTCAAACAGTATCTCATATGTGTTACTGGGGTCCATGACGGAGCATTAAAGATTAAAAGAATCTTTTATATTAAGTCAAAATACGAAATTTTGGACCCGGGACAGGGTCCTCAGGGTTGAAGAGGTTTATTAAGAAGCCCCTCCCCTTTTTCCTAATAACCATTTGTTTATGGCACAGTCCAGCAAAGGCGCATTTGACAGCTCGTGAGTGCCACAGTTGTAAAAATTAAGTCTAGAGAGCATTTGATTGGACAAGAAGTGTAGGATGACGTCATTATAATTCTGGGCTTTTTCAGCGCACGCGTGACAAACTGTACGTTTTGAATGCTTATATCTTCTGGATGCGAATTTTGTCAGGATTTCGGACCATACCAGTTTATATATATCCTTAACCCTAACATATTTATATCAAAAGGAAAAAAGTTGATTTTGATTTCATGGGGACTTTAAGAATCCTTACACTGTCTTATCCCTCTTATCTTATCTTTCTTCCTGCAGTCCCACTTCATCTCTGCACTAACAGTGGTGTTTGTTAACTCCAAGTCTCTTTCATCTCTGAAAATTGATGACACACCAGTGGATGATCCTTCTCTCAAGGTTCTGGTAGCCAACAACAGCGATACACTTAAGCTCTTAAAGATGAGCAGCTGTCCACACGTTTCTCCTGCAGGTACTGTAGGACTGAACCACTTAATAATAATTCAAAAGCAATTATTGAGCCAAAAATAAGTAAATGTAAATTAATGTATTATTTCTTCTTATTTTAATGTTGAATTTTGAAAGCTGTTGCGTTGTTTCAGGTATCCTGTGTGTCGCTGATCAGTGTCACGGTTTGAGAGAACTGGCCCTCAACTACCACTTACTGAGCGATGAGCTGCTCCTGGCGCTGTCTTCAGAAAAGCACGTGCACCTTGAACATCTGCGCATAGATGTGGTGAGCGAGAACCCCGGTCAGCAGTTCCATACCATCAAGAAAAGCAGCTGGGATGCCATGGTGCGCCATTCACCCAAATTCAACCTGGTCATGTACTTCTTCCTGTACGAGGATGAGTTCGGCCCATTTTTCCGCGACGAGATACCCGTCACGCACCTGTACTTCGGCCGCTCGGTCAGTAAGGAGGTGCTAGGCCGCGTCGGCATGAACTGCCCACGACTGGTGGAGCTGGTGGTGTGTGCCAACGGTCTGCGGCCACTGGATGAGGAGCTGATCCGCATCGCTGAGCGCTGCCAGCACCTCTCAGCCATCGGATTGGGCGAGTGCGAGGTCTCCTGCAGCGCTTTCGTGGAGTTCGTGAAGATGTGCGGCCGGCGTCTTTCTCAGCTGTCTATTATGGAGGAGGTTCTTATCCCAGACCACAAATACAGCCTGGATGAGATCCACTGGGAGGTGTCCAAACATCTGGGACGTGTTTGGTTTCCAGATATGATGCCCACCTGGTGAATTTCATCAGTCAAAAGAAAGGCTGTCAGACTGAGACACACGTTTGTTGATTTGGACTAAATGGAAAAAAATCACAGCTGTTGTAAATTCTTACACAAGCTTTGTTGTGAAGAGTCTCATAAAAACATGTCTGGGTTTCATTTCAGACAAAAATCCAAAGAAAAAATATATTTTGCATAATGAAGGCTAAGAACCAGAGTCAGAATAAGCTTTTATGCAAAGTATGCTCATGCACACACACATAATTTGGCTTTGTACAGAAGCTTTCAGTGCACAGAGAATAAAAAGATACAGATAATAATATGAACTGTATACGTATAGAGTATGTACATTTTCTCCCAAATTTTTGTTGTCAACATTATAAACAGTACAACGAAACTACAATGATTAGAAAACAATGTATACTTGAATATTTTTACTAGGTAAATTATTTCATCATTTGATTGTATGACCCAGACATGTCCTAAAAAGGTCTTGTTCCCTCTTAAAGTAGAGCATAGCTATACTACACTAAACAAAGTAATTTAATGAGTTCAGTGAGAGTCACTTTATGTATTTAGAATCACATTCTCCATTCTCAGCATCTATTTACATATTATTTACTGAGCTGTGCTGTAACTTTTAGTGCAGGGCACTCAAAACATCTCTAAGAGTTGAAGTATAACAGTTAAAGCATTGTAAAGTAAGCTAATCGTTTACATTTAAATCACAAAATGAGAATCACATTTGGATTACAGTACTGTAAGTACACTTATAATGGCAATGATCGCATTCTTTGTAGATAATGAACAGTATTTTTTGTGAAATACACATTTTATATTAATATATGGTATCACTGTAGAAATTCCTTGTTGCACTTGAATGTTTAAGGTTAAACAACTTGAATTAATAAATAATAAGTTAGAAGTTGCTATAAAAAATAAATATAAAGTTGTAATAACTTAAGCCCATTCAACATTCATTTTTGAATGGGCTATATATTGTTGGAAAGGTCTAAGAATGTAATTTTAATATTTCAAAACCTTTTAGCAGTAATAATGCGCAGTAACTGTAATTTAATAATTTGTGACAAGAGTATGCAGCAAACCAACACAAATCTCTTTTTTTTAATAATTTTACTTATAAAAGATTATTATATTGCATTATTTTTATTTATTACAATAAATTTAAACTGCTATAACAAATTTCTTAATATTTTTAAAAAATATATTTCTTTAAAACGATACCAAATTTAGGCTTCTAGACCTGAAAAATTTGATATTAATTTGAAGGGATACATCACTTATGCCCCCCAATCAAAAAGGGCTCTCCAGGTAAAGGGTTAAACTTAAAAATGTAAGCGCAACAATGAATATTTTTACAGTATACACACATTTGTATATAATGAATAATATTCACCTAATTGAAATACTTGGTAACGAGTTAAAAGAGAACAAAAACAAATTGTTTTGCAGCAAAGAGAATAGTAGAACTGAAATGTAAAATATAGATGGGTTGGGTATGTTTGAGTTTGTCAGAGTGGCCCGACACATACAGATGTGTCCATAAAATGGAAAAGAGAAAAAAATGTTGATAGATTTCTATTGGGTTGCATCAAGAATGTTGTGAGACTTGGCCATTGCATAAGTGATAAATTATTATGAGATTCAAAAATGGAAATAATTGTAAAACTGCCCAGACCTAACTGCATTAAAATGCACCTTTGTTTCAATTTAACTATTGGAGTGGATAAGTTTTCCTTTAAGAAGGAAGCCCCATATGTTTGTATATATGCTGTGTGTTTCAAATAAATAGAAACTTCTCTTGCTTCCTCTGTGAAGGTTTATATATTGTTTCTGTGCTGATCTTATTGAGATGAGTGGGAATATTTCCTAGATGGATCTTTGTACCCTTGTAATTAGATTTTATCAGCAGTGTAATTTATTGATATGCTTTATATTAACGCTTTAACTTTGGCTCAGATGCTTCTTGTTGATTTATATGTCTATATTAAAAAATTAAAATTAAAAAATCAATGTTGTATTTTCTTTGTTCCTTTACACATTTTTTTTTCATGATTCACGATTAAAGCTGACATAATTTTTTTTGTTGAAACTCTGTTCTTAAATTTTTTGTCAAAACATGTTTATTATTATGTTATCATTTTATTATTTTGTTTAATGGTGCTACTTAGCGGTATTTTTTAAGTTATGAAGGTTTAAATCAAATCAAACCAATTGCAGTTAAATGGATATTAATTGGAATGCAACCAAAAAATGAGATTTCTGAATTTTTTTTATCTCGTTTTGCAACGAAACTCTTCATATACATTATTTGCAGGTGAGAAGCTATTAAAAAATGAACACCACCATATTTCCCATATTCTGTCCTTAGTTATTTAATTATAAAAAACTATTATTAGTTCAAACTTGTTTAAAAATGATCACTAAGCCTTTTGCTAGAGAATGGTGAATTACATTGTGTCAAAAAATATAGAAGTTTTACCAAAAAAGCAAGAGTAAAAAATCAAATTGGAAAAGATCCTATTTATTTGAGAGCTAAAAAACATAATAGCATTTTTGTTATTTACAAAACTTTGATTCAGACCTTTTATGAATGTTGCACAAATAAAAAAAATCATATTTATACTAAAACGCAAAAAAGACTATTTACAAAAGCATTTTAAACATTCACAAATTCATATTGGTAAACATTATAAACAGTTATCTGGTGGTACTGTGACATCATACTGATTAAAACAAACCAATTAAAATTCAAAGACAGAAAGTGGGCATTATGGTAAGGGAATCTCCTCGTAGATTATTTTAAAGTAAGGATATTTCATAGGCAGTTTCCAATATTCAGAGTTAAAGTACAAATAAAAGGTCTTCTCAAGGACCATCTTTTCATAAGCTTCTAGGAGACTCATAATGGCTTCCCATGCTGACTGGTGAGGGCGAAATGAGTGATAAAACTTCTGGATATCTGTGGCAAGACCTTTTGTAGAAGACTGCTGAAAAATAGCTTCATCTCCCAAATAGATAGGCTCTCCGCTGTACAGATAGATCTTTGTATAATTGGTCTGGGTTTTGCTGAGCAGAACAGCACCCAACTCCAATAATTTCCTGTATGTGCGGTGCACAAACTGGGAACAGTCGTAGGAATCAAACCAAGTTGTAGCGTTAGATCCAGGGTCTGTCTTTACAGTCCAAGTCTCATAAAAAACACCCGTTGCATTGTCCTCCTGAACCCACCGGGCCATCTCATTAAATATCTCACCTAATAAAAGAAAACATGTATAAACCTGATGAATTAACAAATATATTATACAAGCTTAAAATATTACTTTGATTTACCTGAAATCTCTCCTATTTTCTCCAAAGTACCATTCTGTTTCCAATGTATCTCATCTATTCCCTCAAAAAAACATGCGGCTCCCTGGTTACACCAAAACGGTGCACTTATATTTTCTCTTTCATGAGGAAAAGTGCAATTCCCAAGCTGGAATAGCTCATACCACTCCATAGTGAAGTTTCTTCCAGTGTTCTCGTTTGTAAACCCGATGGCATCGTGCATGATGTGCTTAAGAGTGCAAAAACTCTAGATTAGACTAAACTGAATAAACCATTAACAAGAGACCTTTTATTCAGTGATGCACTTACAAGCTTCCCCAGCAGGTCACCATATTTAAACTCCCAAACCGGAGTCTGAAGTCTGAACACTGAGATGATGTCAGATTCCTTCATGTATGGTATCTGACCACCTGGATCTCCAGTGGGGCAGAATGGATATAAAGCCTGGCAGTAAGGGTCAACATCTGGACGTCTGTCAACTCTCCTAGAAATAGAGTTTTTGCACGTTAGTTATGAACATACTAGCATTTGAGAGCATAACCTTTATTTTAGTTTGGTAGTTGTCAAACACTGTCTTTTATTTGTCAAGTACATATATAGGTCGTAAATAAAAAATAAAAAACGCTGTCCTTCCGTACTACTTGTCCAAAATAGTCTTATGGTACCTACAAAATCAAATGCATCCTTAACAAAAATGAAAGTGTAGGGAACATAAAAAACATCATGCTTTTATTATGACACCGTCTTAAAATCAAAATAAAAACTCAAACAACATACAATGCATAGTCGCAATTATAAAAATTATACGTTTAAATAACAATAAATGTATGTTAGATTAGGTAACGTTAGGTGTCTGCAGCTTACTTGTAAGGCACTGGCCAGACTTGGTTTCCATGAACGATACAAGCCAAACACAGAGTCCAGAAATGAAGAAGAGCAGCGTGAATAATAAGCCCAGAATGTTTCATTTTAGGATAGTGTTGCAGAAACATTACTATGCTGTCTCACTAGCAGATATATACACTTAAGTTTCACATCCTTGTTTTTAACACTGATCACACGACTTTCTAAATAGCGTCAACTGGTCAGTCACGAGTTTTTTGTGCGCCTTCTAGTTATGGCTTAAACATCCTGTCAAAATAAAAGTCACATAATAATAATAATAAAAAAATAATAATAGGAAGTTGTATACATATAATGCATATTATTAGAGATGCACCGATATTACATTGCTCTGGTGGTTTTATTTTTAATTTTAAGACATTTGACAGGACTGTGCGTTTATTAAAAAAAATAATGCATAGCCTTGGAACACTTCTCAACCAATCAGAATAAGCATTCAACAGGCCCGTTTATAATCTCTAGCCTAGAGGTCAGGAGGAATGGCTCAAATCATCAGATTTGCAAAGGTTTATTATCTCCATATATATCATACATATAAATTATAGCAGGATAACTTACTAAAGAAAAAATATAGGTGACAGGCAGGTTGGGACCGCCTACTTTATTAACATACGGACACGGAAATACATAAATAAATACATGTAGAAATTAATAATCAAATTAAAAGTTAATACTTTTGACAAAACAACAGAGGCGAACACTACTTGAGTATTTTAAGTATATTTTCCAAGCAGCTGTGCTTTATCAGAGTTTTTGTTTTGGGAAAAATTACTTTACTAAAAAATATTCACTACATTCTAAAGCATAGAATCATACTGTGTATGGGTCATTCTACAGAAACGTCCACTTTTGGTATGGCAAGATTTCTTAAACATTTTTTTTCTAACATTTAAATTTAGACCACATTATTAGATTACTCTTTGACTTTATGAGTACACATAAATGACAGCTTAATGATTTTTTATTTTTGTGTGTGAATATACATAAAGACTGCATACACCATTTTTTTTTTTGTCAGTGGTGTTACCTTACTTCTTTAGCAATATTAACCCTTGTGCATCCTTGAGGACATTTTTGTCTTTTTCAGTTTTGTTTTTTGATAACTTTGCCTGTGTTAATGCTAACTGCATAAAATTTGCCACAGGTGTGCATTTTTATTGGAATTTTAATATTTCACCTTCATTTCCTTTAAAAAATCAATTTTCTACTAGGTACACAAAATACTTCCTCTCAGGACCTTTTGGACAAAAATGTCCCCATTGAAACCCATTAAAACGGCAATTTTTAATCCCGGTGCCATTCAACTATAAAATGATGCAATCTTTGTTAGGCTTTCATTCTGTTGGCAAGGCTTCAAAATTTTAATTTTTACTATTTTTTACCAGATGGTGCCATTTTTTTTAGGTTTGGCATATAAAGCAAATTATCGCTTTATTGTTGTTTTCTGCTTATGCATATTATAGAGCCAATTAGATATATTACAAAGCTATAATTGTGTGGGTGTGTTGGTATGGATGTCAGAGTGTGGTTTGTATGGTGACCAATTGTCCCCACAAAGATAGGAGTACCAGTATTTTTGTGACCATGAGAAAACAAGCTTATAAATCAAACAGAATGATGTTTCTTGAAAATGTGAAGTAGTAGAAGGGTTTCTGTGATAATTGGGGTTAGAGAATGGGGTAGGTAAGGGGAATAGAATATACAGTTTGTATGGTATAAAATGCATTACGTCTATGAAATGTCCCCACAAAACATGGAAACCAGAATGTGCATGTGTGTGTGCTTGTGTGTGTGTGTGCGTTTGTGTGAGCGTGTGTGTGCGTGTGTGAACAGTTTGAATGAAAAAAAATATATTGTACTGGATATCACAAGACTACAACCACTGCAAAGGAGGTGTCGTTTTTGTTCATAAAGAACAACAGTGGCATTGTGTAAACAAACCAGCATTTGAAGGGTTAAAATTCTGAAAATTAATGAATGTTTGGTCATTGTGATTAGAGCTGATGCTGGTTAAAAAAATGGCATCAGTGAAAGTGGAAAAAATATTAATCTATAATATTTTTATGACACTTTTTTGACATGGACATTTTTGTCCTTTATGGACCTGAGAGGTAACTTTTTTTTAAATCTGATACTGCATAAAAAATATGAATGCATAAAAATTAATGTTGTTGTTAATCATTGACATATCCAAGGCTGTAATACTCAAAGAAAAAAAATCTGCTTAGCATTTAGTAAATTGAAAATAATTAAAAATTTTCTTTTTTTCATAAAAAAACAGCAGTGGCACTGTGTAAACAAACCAGCATTTAAAGGGTTAAAATTCTGAAAATTAATGAATGTTTGGTCATTGTGATTAGAGCTGATGCTGGTTAAAAAAATGGCAGTGAAAGTGGAAACAAATATTAATCTATCATATTTTTATGACACTTTTTGGACATGGACATTTTTGTCCCCTGTGAACCTATGTGTAACTTTTTTAAATTGATGCACAAGGGTTAAAGGTGTTTATGAAATATTATTTAAAAAAAAATTCAGCTTTAAATCTTAATTTTTAAGTGTAGCAAAATTCAATTTAAAATTATCACCAAGTCACATGTAAAAGATTTTATTTAATGTGAAAGAAAAAAAACACAGTAACACCATAAGGAAGGTAACACCAGTGACAGTAACACCAATGACAATTTTTATGAAAACGGCATTTTACAAAATTGCTGCTGCAAAGTATCAAACCACATGTCGTCAATCATTGTATACTCACTAAATTAAGTAGTTGAATCCATTTGTATTCTAGTTTTTTGAAATTCCCAAACAATAAAGGAGGTCATACCAGTGACTTAAACTAAAAGCTTCTTATGAAATCATGAGATAAATGAAATTTTTTCTGATAACTGAAGAGAGACAGTGGACTTACCATGGGCTTCTCTTCATAGATCTCCAGGAAAATGAAAGAAGGAAGTCAAGTGACGTCATCACATCAGTGTGATTTTGATTTAAAAATAAGAGCTTTTTTGTTAAACGGTAACACCAGTGACACAACTCCAGGGGACCACTACTTTCATTATATATTTTATAATATTTATTTAGCATTTTGTTTTTTTAATGTAACTTACATCACATATTTGATAGTTATGGACACATTATTGTATTTTAAATGGAGCATTTTCCCTCTGTACATTTCAGTGTACACTGTACACTTCTTTGGTGCTTGGATTTGTAATTAATTAATAAAAATCAAATATTGCTACACTGATGGCTCAAGAAGGTGTAATTGTTCAAATTACATATTGTTTCATTTTAAAATATATATAAAAAATGTAATCCTAAAGTTTTTTTCAAGTGTAATATTTCTGTAAAGGCTAGGGACATTTCCGTAGAATGATCCGTATTCCTTTTATATTGCTTTAAAACTTGAAATTAGGAAATGTAGTGGAGTAAAAATTATGATAACATGGTTTGGAATGTATGTTTTCCAAAGAAAAACACTGATACGAATACTTAAAAATGTATTTTTTATAGAAAGTAAAAATACTTAAATAGTGTCCGCCTCTGCAAATTAATAATGTCTGTATTTATTTATTCTTGTATGCATTTATATACACTTAATTTTTTGTCCTCCATAATACAATACTTTTAAGATCAATCGGAAAAACCTGAACAGCACTGCTTCATTTCATTTGTGTGTTTTTTTTTATGTTGCATTTATTTGTGATATTGCAGTATTCGCTCCAGTATGAAGTCTCTGATGGGCTTTAAAGTGACCTGACTGAGCAAACGCCTTTTCACACTGAGAGCATTTGAAAGGTCTTTCACCTGTATGAAGTCTCTGGTGTTTGACAAAGTTTGACGTTTGACTAAACCTCTTCCCACAAACATTACAGTGATAAGGTTTCTCTCCAGTGTGAACTCTTTGATGAACTCTGAAATGAGACGAATTAGAGAAGCTTTTTCCACAGTGAGCGCAGACGTACGGTTTCTCTCCAGTATGAAGTCTCTGATGGGATTTTAAGTAATTTGATTGAGTAAACGTCTTGTCACACTGAGAGCATTTGAAAGGTCTTTCACCTGTATGAACTCTCCGGTGATTTAGTAAGTTAGCCCGTTGACTAAAACTCTTCCCACAGTCACTACAGTGATAAGGTTTCTCTCCAGTATGAGCTCTCTGATGGGTTTGTAAGTAACCTGAAAGAGAAAAAGTCTCGTCACACTGCGAGCATTTAAAAGGTTTTTCACCTGTATGAATTCTCTGGTGGTTTAAAAATGTACCCTGTTGACTAAAACTTTTCCCACAGACACTACAGTGATAAGGTTTCTCTCCAGTATGAACTCTCTGATGCCGTTTTAAATGACCTGACTGGGAAAAAGTCTTGTCACACTGAGAGCATTTGTAAGGTTTTTCACCTGTATGAATTCTCTGGTGCTGTAGTAAGTTAGACTTTTGACTAAAACTCCTCCCACAGACACTACAGTGATGAGGTTCCTCTCCAGTATGAACTTTCTGATGGACCATCAGCTTATATTTATGACAGAAACCTTTATCACAATGTTTCTCTTTAAAGTGAATATTCTGGTGTGATTTTAATGAACTTGAATCCCCAAAAGCTTTGTCACATTCACTGCACTCATACGGTCTCTCATTGGTGTGTGAAAGCACGTGTGTCTTTAGACTACGTCTATATCTAAATCTCATCTCACAGTGAGGACACTCGTATGGTTTTTCTCCTGTGTGAATTCTCTGATGAGCATCAAGACTTTTTTTGGTGCTGAAGTAATATCCACATTCAGTGCAGTAGAAAGGCTTGTCACCAGTGTGTGTCCTCATGTGAGCATTTAGATTATAGGAAGAGCTCAAAATCTTCCCACACTGCTCACAGTGAAACTGTTTCTTCTCTCTGTGCTTTTCTGAATGAAGTTTCTTCTCTTGTAAGGTAGTAAAGCTGATCTCAGATCTGGTGCAGGGGAGGAGTTTCGGTTCTGTGTGTTTTTTCTCATGTCTCTCTAAATGTCTCTGTGAGCTGAATGTCTTTCCACAGGTGATGCAGGAAAGAGTTTGTGCTGTCAGTCGCTCTTCTGATGTTGAGGACGTTTCTCCATCACGACATGAATCACTCTTCACATCTGAAAGAAACATAAAACAATTAAATTCTCTTTTCACTTTTATTTACACATAAAATGATGAATTGAGATTTTGTATCTTTATCTATATTCACACAGAGAGAAAAGACAGCGGTCAGTCCTGTTATTATAGTCAGAGTCATTGCACATCAAATAAACCAAAATTTTGTGAACATATGCAGCTAAAAAATGAAAATAATTGTTGTTGATATTTTATAAGAATAAAAACAACCTAACTAGTGATCAAAGATAAAACATTAAGGGGCAGTTTCCCAGACAGGGATTAGACTAGTCCTAGACTAAAATAAATATAAGAGCTGTCCAAACTCAAAACAAGTTGCACTGACATATCTTAAAATACACCAGTGGCCTTAGTTTGGCCTCAAAATGCACACCAGTAATGTTTTAGTAAGGCATGTTTGTTAAAACTAATTATATTTCCTAATTAAACTAAGGCCTAGTCCTGGTTTAAGATAATCTCTGTCCGGGAAACCACCCCTAGGTGTAATGCATGATTATTTGTGAGTAATCCACTATTTTGTAGAGGGAGTCAAATGGACCAATGAGATTAAGAATGAGTGAGATTAAGTCTTTTTAAAGCCCACATGAATGTTGCTCATTAAGAATTAAAGACATCCTAAACCCCTTTAAAATTTTAGTCCTTAAATTCTTTGTTCTTTTTGTTAGTGAGTTTTGACAGTTTTTCAATATTTTACTATGTTCTTACCTCAACCTCAAGACGAATCAATACATACCTATCTTTTTTCAAATGCATACACTTAATCTTTGTGCAGCGCGTCATAAATACGTTAGCATTTAGCCTAGCCACATTCATTTCTTAGGATCCAAACAGGGATGAATTTAGAAGCCACCAAACACTTCCATGTTTTCCAAATAATTTATCAAATAATGTTCGAGTATCAGACAAAGTCGATCAATTTAAATCTAAACTTAAGACATTCTTCTTTAACAAAGCATTCACATAAAATGTCCAGTAAATGTACTTATCCCGCAATAGCTAGTTTGTCCAGAACAAAGCATTCACATAACTCATCTGGGTAATATACTTATGCCGCAATAGTTAGCCTGTCTGGAACCGAGCTGACTTAAACCACAATAATGTATGACACATTTCTTTATGGTGCAAAGATTAAGTGTACGCATTGAAAAAAGATAGGTATGTATTTAATTAAGTTGAGGTAAGAACATAGTAAAATATTGAAAAACGGTGGGGTTTTCATTTAAAACCCCCTTTTATAAATCAGATGCTCAAACAGTTAAAACATTTTTTAAATACAACAATTGAGGAGACATACCTGATGGAATAAAATCATCGTCTTCCTCAGTGCGATCTTCCTCTTCTGTGGGTTCAGTTTTCATTTCTGTGGGTTCAGTTTTAATCTTCATCATGAGGTTCCTGCAGTCCATCAGTTTGACAGAACTCATCTTCAGTGTGGTCTGCAGGATCTGCTGCTGTTTTCCAGCGTTACATACAGAAAGAATCCGGAGACTCTGTGGAGCTCCCATCAGTCACATCATACACTGAAGATAGACAACAATCCACATCCTGACAACACACACAGACAGTAAGATTAAACGTGATTTGTGATTGTCAAACAGACAGTTTAATTAAGCTGTACAAACCTCTCTCTTCACTTCTTCCATCTTCTCTTGAGCTCAGCTTTGCCTACAGTAACAATTTCTCATAGACAGATCAGTTCCTACCGATTTACAGCACATCCAGCTCATCGTCAACATCTCAACACTTAAATACACAGCGACAAGACTCTGTTTAGACTCAACAAAACACGCAAGACTACAGGGAGGATACACAAACACACAGGGTTGCCAGGTCCAAGAAAGATTTCCAGCCCAATGACAACTTAAAACCCACCCAAAAGGAATGAAAACTAGCCCAATTTTTACATTTGTCCAATCACAGTTGAAAACTTCGGGATTACAACAAAGGCTCTAAAATAAACTCTTACTATTGCTTTTAATGTACTTTCCATGCAGATGAAAATTTTCTTAATGCACTTAAGGTGCTCTATTTTCACACACTATTCTGTTCTAAACAAAAAAAATCTACTTTAGTACTTCTTAAGATTATCTTAAGTACATCTAAGTGTACCCAAGCGTGCCATTTTGAGACAGTATGAACTCTGCCCTTTTAACATACTATCTACGTATTTAAAATGTTCTATTTAACTTGAAAAGATCATACAAAGATGGGTTCACGTGGTCTGTAAATATCCTCTCAGTATAGACGTAACCCCTTACGTAAGGTAATTTCTTGTTTCTGACGTGATATTAAGAGCAAAACGCGCCCTTCCACTCACTTTTCCACTGACTTCCTAACGCTGCAGCTGTCCTTGGGTTGACATGAATTGCTTATGGGAAAAATGCAGATTAGGAAAACAAAAACGTTAATTTTATAAGTCTACAGATAAACATTTTCGTGGCCGCGGCACATTATAAAACTAGCCCAAAAAACCGCAACCCGCAGCTCCAAAATTTTTCCCGCAACTGTATTTTCAAAATAGCCCAATTGTGCGGGAAAACCGCAAACCTGGCAACACTGCAAACACATCACATGCGACTGCGAGCTCTCTTTTAGGGGGTTTATCGGCGGAGGGCAGACTAAAGAGCTGCAGCGCCTCCTACTGTAATGGAGAGAGAAGACACTCCCTGCTTTATAATGAATTTAGCTAAACAAGTATGGACATAAATGATCACAAACTATTGTATAAAGTAATGACTAAATGAAAAGAAGGGGTAAGAAAATAATGGCTGAAGAATAAAGACAAAACATCAAGCTTTTAAAATCATAAAGATAGGATATCGTAGGACTGACGATAGGAGATCAGATTAAAAATACAAACACAAACGGTTACAACTTTTCATAACGTTGTATTTTCATTGTAATTAGGTAATTTTGCAGCACAACATTTTAAAAACAGCATCCTAAATTAAAACAAAAGGACGTTTTAAAAACCTTCTAAAATAACCAAATTGGCACGTTTTCTCATTTTCTTTGGGTAGGCTAGTTAAAACAAAAAAACGTTAAAAGTTAAATATCACGTCTGAGATGTGTGCGTCTTTACTAATAAATTCATTTTAGTGCATATAATGTCTGTTTATTTTACAATAATGTTGTATACTTTTATTCCCCCGAGAAAAATGCTTTATTTTGAAAGTTATTTTATCAAGAAAACGTCTGTGTCCCAATTCGAAGGCTGCGACCTTCTGACGTATTCTAACGTATTGCGTCACAGCAGCGGGACTGAAGGTCATCAGTCACAGCAGCGGGACATAAGTTCAGTAAGGCCGTCCCAATTCCAAGGATGTTCAAAACGATATCTCAAATTGGGTGCTTTTCTCTGCGCTGCTAAGGATAGAAGGAGTATTTCTCTTTGCTGACTTTGGAGGCTGCCACCTTCAAAGACCGAGTGCCTTCTGATGTCGCGTCCTTAGAAGGTCGCATCCGCTGAATTGGGACACAGCTAAGGAATATTCAGCGTCGTTTCTATGGTAACAGTAAACAACGTTAAACTGCAAGTTGTCTTTAGGACTCTTCGACTTTATCTGCACATTAGCCTAATATCTATCATGTCAGACGTTGGCTCTGAAGAGTTTGACGACGAGCAAGGGTCACTGGGGGTGAGTAATTTCCAATGGTTATGTTTGTTTACAGTTTGTGTACAGTGTATGACAGTATAGAGCTTGTGTTGCAGGAGTATGAGGGAGATAGAAATGAAGCTGGAGAGAGACACGGACAAGGCAAAGCTGTCTTACCTAATGGAGACACTTATCAGGGAGCATATGAAAACGGCAAGAGATCTGGTCGGGTAATTGTGCCAGAAACAATTCTCCACTTTTGTTAAAGTCGATGTAAGTTTCCGCAGTTTCGGTTGTCAGGTGGTAACGTTAACCCTTTTATGTTCTGTCTATGCAGGGCACATACAAGTTCAAGAATGGTGCCAGATATATTGGGGAGTGGTATTTAAATTTAAAACATGGACAAGGTTTATTTTATTACCCAGATGGATCCAAATATGAAGGTAATTTTTATTATTATTAAGTTTTTAAAGTTTCTGAGAAACAGCTTTGCTATTTTAAGGTCATTAATTAAATCGTAGCCAATTTGTAACAATAATAACCATGTTAACTTTGTGCAAATAGTCAAATGTTCTTGAATAATTATTTTTAACATTCCCAAATGTCAGCTTCCCAATGATATTACAGCAATGCTATTTTTAACTCAGATTGCTGTGCTGATAATATAATTTATAATCAATACTGTATTTTCCAAACGTAGAAACTGAAAAAAGTGGTCTTTGTTTTGATCTTCCTCAGGAAGCTGGGTTGATGATCAGCGTCAGGGTCACGGTGTTTACACATACCCTAATGGAGACACATATGATGGTGAATGGCTACGTCATCATAGGTGAAGTGAAACTTACTCATATTCACTATTCTAAACAGAATAGTGTTAAGTCACATTTATTTGTATAATTTATTTGTATAATTAAAAACAAGAAAAACGTGAAACGTATTAAATGTATGACATATATTATATAATAGGATATATTAATGCAAATTTTAGTGTCCTTATAATAGTTTATAATCTAATCTCCTCCGCCATTACCTCACTTCCTAATTACAGACTTACTATCTTTCTTTAGTTACCTTTCTCTTTATCTCTTTCTCTATTTACCTTCTTCTTTATCTATAAAAAAACAAAAAAACAAAATTACTAACATACCCTTGGCTATGTATATTGTGTTGGACTTGATGAGACTATTTCCAGTGCACTTATGTATTGCTGTTCTTGTGTTGCCATAATTGCTTCTATTGTTTACCTCACTTGTAAGTCGCTTTGGACAAAAGCGTCTGCTAAATGACAAAATGTAATGTAATGTTATGAAATGGTATACTCTTCCATTGACTGTTAAACATGTAGTCACTTAATATGATAAATAACAGGCGTCATATTAAACTGGACATGCATTTCCATTTTACATGGAAATTATAAAAAAAAATAGGGCTGGGCATAGATTAACCTAGATTAATTTAGAATATATATATAAACATATATATATATAAATATAAATATAAATATATATATATATATATATATATATATATATATATGTGTATTACGGTGGCTCATTGCTGCCACATACATATTATTTTTTTACTCAGTTATGTCGTTATAACGACATCTTTTCTCGTTAAAACGACATCTTTTCTCGTTAAAACGACATCTTTTCTTGTTAAAACGACATCTTTTCTCGTTATAACGAGATATTATGTCGTTAAAACGACATCTTTTCTCGTTATAACGACATCTTTTCTCGTTATAATAAGATAATTATGTCGTTAAAACGACATTTTTTCTCGTTAAAACGACATATTTTCTCGTTATAACGAGATAATTATGTCGTTAAAACGACATCTTTTCTCGTTAAAACGAGATTATATTTCATTCAAACGAAATGTTTTTCTCGTTATAATGAGATATTATGTCATTAAAACGTCATATTTTCTCATAATAACGAGATATTATGTCATTAAAACGACATCTTTTTCTCGGTAAAATTACACTGTAATAATAGGTCATTTTGCAGCAGCTTCATTGGTGAACCACGCGGTCCTGGCGTCCTGCTGTATGGTAGTCTAACTTACAGCAGCCACACTCATCAGATCGAACGCATGTTATGATGATAAAGTGTGTTTAAAGAAATTAAAAAATAAGGTCAACATGGATTTCTGGACTTTTCTTCAGAATCGCGGGGTTTCTGGGGAATATATTCAAAAAATGAAACTGGACAAGGTAAGTTTTCTCATTCATGCTAAATCTAACAATTCCTACATATTTCGAGTAGGACGTTAGTTCGTTATGCGCGATTTACAGGCAAAAATTGATCTAAAACACATTTAATCTTTTTATACATTATGTGAATTCCATAATTTAAAAAAAAATCTGAACATTTGAAATTTAGAAATTGAATGAATCGAAGTCAATTGTCACTCAAGCCAAACTGTACTGTTTACGATATGTATAGTTTTATTGTGTATAGGCCTAAGTTACCGTAGCAACATAATACGTAGCAATGTAAATTTCAATCAATCAGTCAACTTAAACAACAGCGCCCCCTTGAGTAGAAATTTAACATCATGCAAATGCTACGGTTCTTAATGCTGCTGAGTATAATATTTGCACTGAAAAATAAAAATCAGTATTCTGTAGAATGTGTGTAAACTAGTAAGTGATATGTTGAGGTTACACACAATTAATAGTGATGTGTGTATATGTCTATTGTCATATACAAAACAGCACTACAACATTGGCAAATTTAGTTAAAAGGTTACTGTTACTTTAACTTAGCTTACCATTGAAATATATTATTTAATGTGGTCTGACATTTATTTTCTGTGGATCTACACCTATTAAATCTTATATATATATATATTTTTTTTTAACAGATAGATGATAGCACTATAGAGGAGCTTGATGATGACAGCTTGTCAAGTTACATTCCTATCTATGGTGACAGGATTGCTGCAAGACGCTTCTGCAAGGAAAATGGTGGAAAAAGTGATTCAAATCGTACAAGACAGACTCTACTTGAAAAGTTAAAACAGAAGATGGGAATAAATAACAGAACAGAGGCTGGTTCTTCTGAGGAATTTGAACCTAAACGTAGACAACATTTGAGGAACAACAAGATGGCTGAAAAAACAACAAGAAAAATTGAGATAAGATGGTTTCATGAAGGTAAACAAGTAAGAAAGCGTTCAGGTGGAGGAACTAGAACCGTCAATATTTGTAAACATGCAAAGAAATCTGACATTTTAAGTCAAGCTAAGGAACTGTTCTTTCCACGAGGTGTGTCCAAAAAGGGACCATGGGAGAACTTTAGTCATGACGTTTATGATTTTCAAGAATCAGTGCTTGAAGATGACGTCAGTGTTGGAGAACTCTACGCAGTACTTAAAATGGGAGTGCTAAGATTTTACCTGAATACAACGTGTATCCCAAATGATGATGAACTTCATGCAAGTGATACTGAGGGTCAAGCAGAAATGCATAAACCACAGGAACAATGTGCCACTCCTGTCATTTCTGTTGATTCAATCAACTCTTTATCTCAGTCATCATCAGAAGTTATAATAGGCACATATTCAGGTGAACCTATGGCATGCAGTTTGGAAGACACTTTGGTGTATGAACCCATGCACTTGCCTGTCACACATGACTCTGACTTGATAATAACTAATGTCATTTATCCCTCAACAAATGATGCTGTCAGTATGATTGATTTGAGTTTTGCAGAGGATTCTTTCAGTACTAACGTACATCAAGTAGATGTTACAGCTAATGGGGCCATGTCTTCAACTCCATATGAACTCCTACATGTAACACTAAAGCTGCATAGGATCACTCTTTTGGATGAGATGATTCGCCAGTTTAAAGATTCAAGGATCATGACATACAAATTGAAGTACAGCATCATAGATGAGAAAGGATCAGATGAAGATGGTGTGTCCAGAGATGTGTACGCAGGCTTCTGGTCTGAATTTTTGGATCGTGCAGCAGAAGGTGAGGATATGAGAGTGCCATCACTCTCTCCAAAATGGCAAGAGGAGGACTGGAAGTCAATTGGAAGGATCTTGGCCAAAGGATTTAAAGACCAAGGATATTTTCCAACTCGTCTGGCTGCAGCTTTCACAGTGGCACTCATTTTTGGAGAGCATTCAGTCACAGATGAAATTATGATTGATTCATTTCTCTTATATCTGAGTCAATCGGAGAGGGATCTGGTCTCCCTTGCTTTCAAAGAAAATCTCCTTGGTGATGACAAAGATGAACTGCTGGATCTTCTGGATCGTTTGGGTGTGACCACCATTCCAACACAACAAAACATTAAAGAACTGATGCTTAAAGCTGCCCACAAACAGATCATTCAACTGCCAAAATATGCCTTAGACAACATGTCTGGAGAGGCCAATTTGATTTTCAGAGAAACCTTCAACAATCCAGTGGATGTGCTAGAGATGTATGAAGACAAAAGACCCACAACAAGAAGGTTTTTGAAGTTACTGGATGTCTCACCTCAAAATCAAGCAGAGAGCAAGTGTTTGCGTTTTTTACAGCAGTACATCAGGGGATTGGATGGAGTGGGATTGAGAAAGATGCTTAGATTTGTTACAGGCTCTGATGTTGTCTGCGTCAAAAAAATTCAAGTGATTTTTACATCTTTGGAAGGTCTGGCAAGACGGCCAGTCGCTCACACCTGTGGCCCAGTTCTAGAGCTTCCTTCCACCTACAGCTCTTACCCAGAGCTGCGCTCTGAATTGGAAAGTATATTGTCCAATGCACATGCACTTGTCATGGACATTGTTTAAATCATAATAAATGCTATATGGTGTTCTATTATTGAATTTGCAGAAAAGAGAGTTACGATTTGTTATTGATTTCACACAAAAAAATGCAGTATGAGAGTTAAGATGTGTTATTGATTTCACGGTTCACCAAAAAGAAATATGAGAGTTAAGATTTATTTTTTATTTCACCAAAACAAAAATGCAGTTTGAGAGTTAAGATGTGTTATTGATTTCACCAAAAAGAAATATGAGAGTTAAGATTTAGTTTTTATTTCACCAAAACAAAAATGCATTATGAGAGTTTTGATGTGTTATTGATTTCACCAAAAAGAAATATGAGAATTAAGATTTATTTTTGATTTCACCAAAACAAAAATGCATTATGAGAGTTAAGATTTGTTATTGATTTCAATATTTGAGTTAATTGTTTTAAGAATTTTATTAGCTCTTGTGTTCACTTACGTCCATGGTTAGAGGTAATTGAATAATGGCTACATTAGTTTGTAAGTCATTGCTTATTTTATTTTTCATGGCATTTACATTTACTTTTTTTATACCTTCTAAAGTAATATAACTATGTAATTTGGTTAAAGCTGCAAACTAGTGTACTTATACATTCAAATGTCTTTTAACAGTTCATATTTCCTTAAAAGATGCTGAATGGTCAGGGTTCAGTTTACTGTGACATAAATAAAAAGTAATCAGTTCAATGAGTCAATTTGTCATTTTTTTCATTTATTACAGTTTGACTTTTTAATGTGTATAGTTTCATTACAATCCAAATGTTCTTATGCTTTACGTAAACAAATTAAAATGTATATAAAAGTTGCTTCTTAAATTACTTGTTTACAGATGGGTAAACATTAATTGAAATGACCAAAAACCTTTCCTTTGTACAGTAAAGTATGGTACTTTATAGATTTATATATACAACAAATGCAAATTAGAAAAAAAGAAGAAAGATTAAAGCATGGATGATTCCAATTGTTGCTTACAAATGTGCAATTATACAGCTTCTAAGGAACAGATACAATTCAATAGCTTCATTTGGTGATGTGGGTGGATGAAGATGGTTCTCTTCCATGAGAAGACATGATAAACTAAAAACTGTCTCATCACATGAATATGGCCCTCTTTGAAGACATTCCTCTCTACAGGCTTCCACAGTCTCATGAGTAACCTGTTTCAGGTAATCTCTTACTCCAAAAAGGTGTGGCAGGTGATACATCATGAGTGGACGGCCATTTGGAGCCACTGCATTTCGGCTCTGGCGAATTATGTGAGTGTTCCACAAATGCTGAACTTGCTGCAGCTCTTCCTATAACAGGAAATTACATTAACATACTTTATGATTTAGTAGTATAGAATGGGTCTGTGTACTTATGCATCTATTCATTTTTCCTTTTTAACCATGACAAGAAACATATGTTATGCAATGTTAAAGGTTAAAATTTAAAATAGAACTGTATTCAGAACATTCTAACAAAAAGTATTGACGTATTTTCAGATTTTTGTTAATAGCTTTATGCACCTTTGTTATACATTTTAAAAATTCACAAATAAATATTGAATCTGCAAGCATGCTGCTTTATGCAAAACATCATCACATTCTATTCATTATGATAAGTTGGGCAAATCCATGCAAATGTCAACCTTATCACGAAAAGTAGAGTTTTTAACATTATTATACTATAAAAATAATAATATACTATATATATAGAACAGCCCATAGGCTTCTTCATACTGTACATTTATTATATTATTATTATTATTTGAATGTGTTAAATATTTTTACTAATTAATACAACATGCTAGCTAGATCATTACAGTCAGTAAGAAACTCAATCAGAAGGCTGCAGCCTCCGGTGGTCACATTTCTAGGCTGCATACGTCATCAAGACTTATTTCAGAATATTAACAATTATAAAGTTGACTATTATTCTTAGTCAATAAATTGTTGTAATGTGCGTATGACTTGCGAATGTAATGCTCAGTTATTAACTTAAATAAACCAAGCTTGATACCGTATGCAGCCTGCATATGCGACCTCCGGAGGCTGCAGCCGTCAGATTGAGAAACGGCCAAAATCTTTAATGGTTTTTAAAAATGTTTAATTTGTGTAGTAGCGGTGCCATTGGGCCAATATGTTGTTGATTATCCTATTAAAATCCTCACGTAACAATTTTTATCATGGGTAATTTTTATCAGCAATAATATATGGCAGCCTATATTTGAGCATCATGTAACGCCGGTAGGTGTCAGTATAAGCAGGTACCTTCCCAGTCTCACAAGGTTTCGTGATATAGTCACGTACATTTTTTATTCTTTTTTCGTTATATTATCACGAATTTCCGAGTTTTTTCGTGACCATATAACGAATTCCTGTTTTCTTGTGGTTATCACGTATTCACCTTATTTTTCACGACAACAAGGGCGGCGCCATTTCGCTCATTTTGTCAACGTTCTTCCGGCCGCATAGACGATGAGCAGCTGAGGCAGTGACTGAAGGCGACGTGTTAAGCTTAAAAAGCTCACTCGAGCGCCTTTATGTTTCTTTCTTACCAATTTTAAGCCAACTGAGGAACACCCTTATCCCAAGTAATGGTTCGACTACGATGTTCCGGTAACTTTAAACCACGCCTAGTGTTGAAAAGGTGGCCAGTTTCAGGTAAGCTATCTTAGCTAACTTTGTGCTCGTTCGCCTAAAGTTAGATTTGTGATGTCCGTTCTACAAATACACTTAAGATCAGTAATGTTAGTTTATAAAATGCAACTATTTGAATGGTTTTAATTGTCCACCTATATTTTTATATTTACGATAGTACAACGAGATATTATAGTACATTGCATTCTTACAGTAGCCCACGTGATTCCTACAAGTTACTGAGATTTCAGATGCTAGAATGTCAGTTCATTTCTCATTCAGATATTGATAATGACCTATTAAACAACGTATTATTTAACACTGAAGTTAAAGGTTGTGTGTATAATGTTTCTGTCTCTTTTTAATGCATCTCTCTTACACACTGTTCTGTTTAAGTATGGGTGCCATTTATATATTAATTCTCATGATGCAAGTTTCTTTTAAATACTAACATAAAACTGTTTATGGTTATATTATTTTCACAGATGCATTGATGTGTAGTGATGCAGTGGACAACTGTGAGGATGATATTCAATGTCAACATGTTCCTAAACTGTGATGCAGAAACACAATGGGAGCATCTATCCGTCTCTGACCACAACTACACTTTAAAATCACAACTCAACCTGAAGCAACATACATCTGATATGGGAAAACAATGGTGCGGTTTCCCGGACAGGGCTTATCCTGGTCCCAGGCTAAAATGCATATTTGAGCTACAATAATTTAAAAACACCTTTTACTGACATACCTCAACATATATTAGTGCCATTGTTTTGTCACAAGATGCCCACCAGTCTTGTTTTTTGTAGGATTTGTTTGTAAAAACTAAAATGCCCTAATATAATTAAGGCATAGTCCTGTAAACCCTGTCCGAGAAACTGCTTCAATGCTTCTGCTTCATGTGTTGAGCTGGCACAAATGTACATATCTCTGCTGAGAAACAACCATCTTTGGTTCAGCTTTACACAGGGTTGATATTGCATCCATTACACAGTCGCCAAGCACTTTACCAGTACATACACCAACAGCTTCCAGATAAACACTTGGGATCAGCTCCTGATGACTCCGATAAAGCTGTCTTAATTTATTGCAGGGTGGTCTTGCTTTACTGGTTGTAAAGTTACATTAAACCTTCATATGTGATCAGATGTCATGCAGTGATATTAAACATTTACAGTGTGATCAGATGTTGTGCATTTATATTAAATCTTTACAATGTCATCATGTTGTGCATTTATATTAAATCTTTACAATGTGATCAGCTGTTACCTGTCATGCAGTTATATTAAACATTTACAATGTGATCAGATGTTGTGCATTTATATTAAACCTTTACAATGTGATCAGATGTTGTGCATTTATATTAAATCTTTACAATGTGATCATGTTGTGCATTTATATTAAATCTTTACAATGTGATCATGTTGTGCATTTATATTAAACCTTTACAATGTGATCAGATGTCATGCAGTTATATTAAACATTTACTATGTGATCAGATGTAACCTGCCATGCAGTTATATAAACCTTTACAGTGTGATCAGTTATTATCTGTAAGGAATTTCTTAAACCATATGTGAGCTTTGTAGATTCCACTTAAAAGGATTTTAGTCTCATGATTTGAAGGAATAAGTGTTGGCAAGTTTGCAAATGAATTCTATCATGGTACCACATAAAAACGAAATAGTTATTGGACTGGCTAAGGTGCACATTTGCTATAAAAAAGACGAAATCACTGTGTAAATATTGGTAGACATACTTTTAATAATTTTCAATGCTGCTCCATCAACTCCTGACAGGACGAGGTAATTAAATATGCCAGGTTACTTGTCGCGGCCGCTTCATATCGTCTAACCACGAGACGATTGATGGGACATTATAAGACTATCCAATCGTCGTATGAAGTTTTAACCGTGCTCCTAATTTAAAACATTTACAGCAGTAGCGATATTTGTCATTTCACTAAAGTTATAGTGAACTACAAACAATCTTCTAACCACCAAACTAACCACCGAATGCACTGTGCCATATTAGCAGCGGAAGTCGGTTGACAAAATGCGGAAGAGCGAAGAATTAAAAAGGGGCGTGGCGGAATAAGGTGAAGGTTGCTATTGCTATGTCGCAGTACACTTTAAGTAGCGAAGGACACAATAAATTATACTAGCCTATAATAATAATATACTATAAAATAGGCATTTACTATAAAAATAAATAATGCACAGGCTTGAAGACAACTTTATAGGAGTTAGGTTGTAGACCATTATGGTTGCATTATAAATTCTCCATACTGTATAGATATATCATTATTGTTTATTATTATTATTATTATTATCATTTGTATTTGTTACCT